>NW_027305548.1:0-358000 GCF_039555335.1 Amphiura filiformis | reverse complement strand
ACAGACGGACAACATCATCCATTTCCTTTGTCGGGTAAAAGCTAGTGTGGGTGCCAGCTGGTGTTGTGAGTTTTACTTTTACTTCTTCTCTGCATGTGTCTTTCTTGCTGTCCCAATCATAGTGCTTTGTGTAGGATGTGGATTCTCAGGGGCGTTGAGACCCCTGTCAGTATAACAGCAAGAGCTGACTTCAAGAACTCCTCTTCCAACTCGGAGCTCATCCAGCCTCTACCATGTTATCTCGCCAGTGTGGTATGAGTAGGCAGAAGGAAGGGACACTTTCGTAGGGTGAACCTTCTTTAACCCAGCTATGGGTAAATAGCGAATACTAGCTATGGTTTAAATAGTCGTCAATGGTCAACAGCATTGATGTATGTGTTGCGCCGGAGGAACCAACCGTATGGTCAACGACAAAACACAATTACACAAAGCTCACATCTGGCATCCAGGGAGATGGTTTGTGTCAAGAGGAGGCTAGTACTGTAAGAACTCAGGAATGGCCCTCTACTGTTGGTACGGAAGGATCTGGCCACCCACCGTACTATTTGGCCTTGAATGTAAGCATGAGAGTACAAAGTCAAAAGAAAACGATGGTATCGGAAGGTGCGACCCGCAGGCCGGAAGATACGTCAATGGCTACTGGGGAAGAGAGAGATGTTGCTCAGAGTACACCTGTTGGTGATGACAGATCAGGATTAAAGCCTGCTACAGGAAGTCCTGTTCTTGACGGTCCCAGGAAGGAAAGGAACAGCACCCCTTTAATGAAGCCAATAAATAATGCTACATGGAATGTACGCAGTATGTCAGGAGGAAAGATTGAAGTTGTGGAGAAGGAGATGGTTGCAAACAATATTAAGATCCTAGGAGTAACAGAGTTGTGGTGGCTTGGACAAGGGAGGTTCACTACAGATGATGGAAGTATGTTTATCTATTCTGAAAAGATACTGGACGGAAACGTGGAGGGTGTGGGTTTCATAATAGAAAGAACCACAGCCAAGTGTGTTTTGGGATATAATCCAATAAATGAAAGAGTGTAGATCTTGGGGGTGGACGTATCATCAAAAAAAAAATATCATACAAGTGTATGCACCAACATCAGATGCATAAGAGAGTGAGATGACAGACTTCTATGAGATGGTACAAGGAGTTATGGATAGTATACCTAGAAGAGACTTACTCATCGTACTGGGGATTGGAATGCTAAGATTGGCAAAATGAAGGAGAAAACTGGGTGTATAGGCCAATATGGACTTGGGATCAGAAATGAACGTGGAGACAGACTGGAGGAATTTTGTGAAGCTAATAACCTAGTCATTGGGAACACGTTATTTCAGCATCATCCACGGAGACTGTGGACTTGGATGAGCCCAGGAGATAGAACAAGAAACCAGATCGATTACATCATGGTCAGGAAGAGGTGGAGAACATCACTCCAAAATGTCAGGACACGACCAGGCGCTGACTGTGGTACTGACCATCAGCTACTTGTAGCCAAAGTAAAACTAAAACTGAGAGCTAAGAGAGACAATGCACCACCTACCAGGTATGATGTTGACAACATTCCCACTCAATATTCAGTAGATGTGAAGAACAGGTTTGATGAGTTACTGAAAGTTAATGAAGAGGAGCAGACCCCAAATGAATTGTGGGAAGACATGAAAGAAACAGTCCAGAGCACAGCAAAGAAGTACATCCCTAGAAAGATGAAACGGAAACAGCTGTGGATCTCTCAGCAGACCTTAAACCTAGCTGATGACAGGAAGAGAGCAAAGGCAGATGGAGGAAAGGAAGAATGGGCACGCTTAAACAAAGAGGTCTCCAAAAGTGTTAAGGAGGACAAAAGAAACTACATCGAAAGGAAGTGTGTGGAAATGGAAAGATGTAAGGGTGACTCAAAAACAGCTTTTGGTATTGCCAAAGAACTTACCAAGAAGTGGACCCCCAGGATGGATGTTATAAATGATGAGAAAGGTAACACTCTTACCGAAAGTGTAGACATCAAAAGGCGATGGGTTCAGTATAGTTCCCAGCTGTTTGAGGCACAAGATGACAAGGTGTATGTACAGTGTGAAACGAGTGAGGAAGAACCTCCACCATTGAGATCTGAAGTTGAGCTTGCCATGGACAAATGAAAAATGCTAAGTCACCTGGCATTGATAATGTAGCTTCTGAGTTGTGGAAGGCAACTGGGAAAGAAGGGATAGACCTAATGTGGCGTCTATGTGGTATCATCTGGAAAAAGAAGAAATGGCCGAGAGACTGGTGCAGGGCAGTATTTATTCCACTGCCAAAGAAGGGAAATTTGAAAGAGTGTGCCAATCACCGGACCATCAGCCTGATTTGTCATGCAAGTAAAGTGCTTCTGAAGATCATCATCAAGAGAATGAAGAACAAAATGGAGCAGGAAATATCTGATGAGCAGGCAGGATTTCGTGAAGGAAGGGGTACTAGGGACCAAATTGTCAATATCAGGAATGTGATTGAGAAATGCAGAGAGCATAGACTTCCTCTTTATATGTGCTTCATAGATTACAGTAAAGCTTTTGACTGTGTTAGCCACCCTCAGATGTGGGAAACTATGAAAAAGATGGGTTTTCCAAGTCATCTTGTGGATCTGATCAGCTGCTTGTATGAAGACCAAGAATCGGCAGTCAGAACAAGTAGTGGAGACACAGATTGGTTCAAGATTGGAAGAGGCTTACGACAGGGTTGTGTGCTATCACCAAACCTATTTAACATCTACTCTGAAGACATAATGAGAACAGCTTTGGAGGGGTTTGAAGGTGGAGTGAAGTTTGGCGGTACAAGAATTACTAACCTGAGGTACGCTGATGATACCACTCTTATTTGTAGCAGCAGAGTAGAGCTGATTGATCTTTTGAAGCGCATCAAAGAGGCCAGTGAAGAAAAACACCTTCTCCTGAACACAAAGAAGACAAAAATAATGGTTGTAGACAGAGAGAGAAAAAGTGATGAGTTTGTGATAGATGGACAACAGATTGAGGAGGTGAAGCAATTTGAATATCTGGGTTCAATGATTAACAACAGTGGTGACAGCACAACTGAAATTAAGAGAAGACTGGCTATTGCAAGGACAACTGTGCAGGGCATGTCAAGCATATGGAAAAGCAGAGGCCTATCCATTGACCTCAAGGTACGCCTACTTCGTGCAACTGTGTTTTCCATTGCCACTTATGGATGCGAGTCTTGGGCTATGACCAAGAATGATAGGAAAAGAGTAGATGCTTTTGAGATGTGGTGTTACAGGAGGCTTCTACGAGTGACATGGAAAGACAGGAGAACAAATTCCTGGATCCTTGACAAGATTGGTACAAGTCTAACCATCAGAAGCGGCATAATGGAGAGAAAGCTGAAGTACTTTGGCCATATTGTCAGGAAACATGGAGGTGTAGAAAACAGATTTTGCAAGGGGCCATGGAAGGCAAACGAGGAAGAGGACGTCCACCAACATCTTGGACTAATGACGTGAAGCTGGTTTCTAACCAGGGAATGCAAGGTGCAACACACTTGGCATCGGATCGAGTGAGATGGCGTACTCTTGTGAAGACCACAGCAGCGCTACACAGCGCCACCTGACACAGAGAGAGAGATGGTATTTGCGGCGATTTAAGGGGTCGGTCATCCACCTTTACACAGTAAACCGAACCCTCAATGCGGCCTCTTTTTCTCCTATTTTTGAATAGTTGATCAAATATATTTTTGGTATGTAAAGAAACCTTTCGTTATAAACCGATATTCCAATCGGCTCACAACTTTTGAAGGTAAACTCTGTTAAAGAAATGTACCCGTTTTTCACTATGTCCACGTAGAAGGTTTGGCTACGTTAAATATTGAAAAGGAGTACACGTACCATGCATGAATATCAAATATTCCTCAGTAGGAAAGAGGCTTATGCATCGTACACTGGAACACGAGTCACGAGATCAAATTAATGATGCTTAATCGTTATTATTATATCAATATACAGGGGAAAGAAGAATTACGCATCGCACACTAGCAAAATTAAACCTGAATTTACAGATGGAAACATGGCATACATTGGGAAATATACCAGAGTAAAAACTCCGGACATAGTACCTGCCTGTGTGGGGACTTGAACCCCAGACCTCTCTCTCACTTGTCGGGCGAGCGCTGTAACTACTGAGCTACACAGTCTGTCCTTGATAAACAGGACTCAAATCTGGTCATAGTGCAGTTATACTGCACAGCAAACATGATTCGACCTTTTCAGTACTTAAACCTGGTTAACAGGAAATTACTCATGCAAAATCAATCGATAAAGTTTAGCCCAGCCCGCGCCCATCCTCCACATTGAATGGTGGACTGCACTTATGCCCAAATATAGCACTTGCCAATCAATAATCACCCACTTGAAATCCCTGGCTCGCTCCACTGACCAAAGTTATGTAGTAGATAAAGGGTGAGAGGCAGACCATTATCAGTCCAAGAGAGTGCCAAACATGGATCATGAGTATTACATAATAATACCCTGCTATGACAATAGCTGCACTGGGTTAATCTCATAATCTCCTCATGTGGTTAGCGTGGCTGGACCAGGAAAGCTACAAGGTCAGCCAATGTATGTGCATGTATTCGGTACATGTGCCATATATTTTACAATGGGTGATAAATTTCTGGTTTGTTTTATTTCAAAACGCAACGGTCGATATTCTTTTGCCTTTTGATATAAATGGTGTTTATTGATATGCACAGTTTCCTATTAGATCATAACATGCTATTGTACATCCAAGGTCAAAGGTCTTCCAGTCCATAGTTAGCATTGTTCTGGGACTGATTGAAACCACTTTTATCACCTACTATGCGTGCCGACGTAGCAACCTTGCAGATCCCACCAGGCGCGTAGCAAGCGGGGGTACAGGGTGGACGAAGTCCATGGGCCCCGACGGTTCAGGGGCCCCGAGCACAAAAGCGAAAATTAAATAAGGGCTAATAATGGAGAGCAGGACCGGATTTTTATACCATTGGGCCAGATGGGCCCGGGTCCAGGGCAATTTTAGGCCCCAAATTTTGGGGGCCCACAATTGCCCCATGCATCTTTCTTTTAACCCCAATAACAGCATGTTTTTGGTCAAAATAGGGCAAAATTGTAAAATTTTCCGCACTTCGCGCGCATTCAAATAGCAAAATTTATGTTGATCTGGGGCCAAAATAGTCTGAAATTGAATTGAACAAAATATGTTAGTCCCCCCTTAGTCCCCGTTTAGTTAAACCAAAACATGACCACTGACTTGAGTGCACATGCCTTCCTCGGCACGTGAGTTCGGGGCCTTCAAATTTAGGCCTAGCCCAGGGCCCCATAAGGTAGGTTAAATCCCGCCCTAGTTAATGTTAAAAGGGCCTGTACTGCTCCTTGTCCATGGGCCCTTGATGCTCTTGCTACGCCCCTGGATGCCACACCTACTCAGTTTTACCCTACATGTAATATATACATTATTCCTGATTGACAGCAAGTAAAAAAATATCCGTCAAGTGGTTTAGCTTTTATGTCCTTCGGAAGAGAGCGGTCCACAAGTGAGTGATAGTCTCTAAAACTTGCATTCGATTTACACAGGGAATTTTGAAGGCCATGCGTGCCCTTCCTTACTAAAACACCAAACTCCAAACATCTAAATTGGCTAAAAATTTAGGACAGGGGTCCGCACATATGGCGCGCGCGCCACATGTGGCGCGCCGTGGCTTCCCGAGTGGCGCGCGGCGCCGTTTAGATTTTTTTTTAAATAAATAAAAAAAATAAAACCCTTTGATCAAACTTTGCAGGAATATCTCCAATATTCTATATTTCAACATTAAACAATGCGATTCCCATGTTATCCTTGTAAAGACAGGCTAAAATAGTACAAAATGTTGCACCAAATGGCGTCATTTGCACCTCAAATTTCAAAAAATTCGATAGCTTCAGAGGGGGGGGGACACACCCCTCTAGACTCCCCCCTCGGCTTCGCAGCCATTGAGTGGCGCTTTGCAGTTTCTTTTATTTCATGTGGCGTTTCAACAAATCTATTTGAGGAAGCCTGATTTAGGACATGTTACAAAACTATATTTTCTAGAATTTCAGAGAGTACAAACAATATTGGCCGGTTATTTTGCACATGAACTGCAGCATGTACTTATGGATATGAGCAGTCAGGGTAAACTGTACCAGGGGGTGAGACTGCATATAGGGTTAAATGTCGGGTAGGTCCCAATTTGAGAAGAGATGAGGTCCGACCAACGGAAGTAAAAAGTACCGTCTATGACATGTACCATAGTCTGCCTATTAGGAAGATGATTAATATCCTGCATATTTAATGCCTCACCAGTTACTTGGTATAACTGATTTACTATAGAATAGTTCTTATACGATGTTTTAATATTTTATCATACATGTATTGATAAATTGTGGAGCAAATATTTATTAAATATCTTCCAGGGTAAATCCCCCAATATTTTGCCAGGGGGATGTCCCACACAATGTTGACGGCTGTATGTTGGTTTCTGACCAAATTAATATTACAATTTTTGCCTCAACTATTGCAATATTAACATCGCACGTTATAGTCGTGCGATGCACTCTTTTCATGTGCATTACCTATATAGGAACGACCTTGTGCACATAAAATAGGGAAAGGATTTTAGTTTGTTCACAGGATTGTCATGACCTCATATTTGGCCATTTTAGCCTCAGAAGTGCAAATTTTTGCGCGCTTCACGCGAATTTTTTCAACTTTTTTTAAATCACATTTCAACAGTTTAGCTTCAAAATGTGACCGTCCACGGCGAATGAGCCGTAAATTCCTCCCCGGTCAATTTTGTTTTATTTCGTGTTTAAAAAGTAAACATCATAAAGTTAAAAATGGTATATCATTTGACTTCAAACGATATCCAGAAGCGGAGTTATGGTTAGTTAAACTTTGCTCCTTCAACAAAATTATAGCTTTTTTCGTTTCTATGTGTGTCTCTTTTTCCACATTGCTGGCAATAAATATCAAACAGTCATAATTGGCGGTCATTTCAAATCATCCCCAAGTCAACGAGGTTTAAGAAGGTTCTCTCATTGTTAATTGTTGGTTATGCATACCTATACAAATAACCCACCACTTGAAAAGGATTTAGCAAAAGCAAACAAAGACCAGGGCTATTAAAAGTTCTATAGCCATCTAAGGTAGAAGCTTATTATCCACTTCAATAATAGGATTATTGATTGGTGTTGTGACTATCAAAATAAGACAGATGTCGCGCCAGCTTAAGTGACCTATGAATACGACTTTCGTACACATTTTACACCATAACTCAGAATACAATTTAGGGAATTTACGGCTCGTTTGTGCTGCCGGGTCACAAATGGCTAAATATTTTGAGCGCTTCGCATTTGTACCGTAAACTTATTCTGACGCCAAAAGGTGCTTGATTAACGATACTTCAAGAACCTCCCCCATGTCAAAAAGAAATATACGCCACTGGTCCTCGCCCATAGATGTCGTTTTGGATTTAGCACCAAAGGAAGAAATCAAGTGGTGTGAGGCCTGAGGTCTGGTAGACTATGCCATAGTCGAATTTTGAGAAATTTAGAAATAGGCCTATGTTATCAATCTCGATAATATAATGTAATAAATAGTCTATAAGCAAATCTAGTTGCCCTAGATGTAGGCATTCTAAGTGATCATTTGTGTCCTGCCTTACTTTTGTTTTTTAATATTTTTTGAAAGAGGGCTCCCTTCATGCCTACCAGTGATTTTCTAGCAGTCTGTTTTATTTTCATGATTTTGGAGAATTGCTCACGTTACTCACGAAAAACACTTGGGTATCAAGCTAACAGAGGGCGTACGGTGACTGAATAGATCAGGAAAATCTATCAATTGTGCACACAATCGGAGTTTTAAATGCAAAGGTAATTCTGAATATGCACAATGGCAAGTGGACTACGGAGAAGTCTAGAGGTCTGGTGAACTCACAAGTCACTCCATAGCATGACCCATCCTGTGAACAGAGTGAACAAATGGCATGTCTTTAAACTTGTGAGCCGAATGAAAAATTGTTTTGGTTTATCAAAGCTAACGATTTTAATCGTTAGCTTTGATAAGCCTTTAAAAAGTCTTCTTTACAAAATATATTTGACCAACTTTTCACAAACAGGGAAAATTAGGGCTCAATGAGGGCTCTGTTTACTCTGTAAAGGTTAGTAAGTGTTTACGCTGTGGTTAGATTTAGCATGATGGACAAGTAGTTAAGTTTCGCTTTGAAGAAGCAGTGGGGATTTTCTAACGTGTTTGCTACAGGTAATCTGGTTTTACATAACAGGAATAAGTAAGATCGTTTTTTGTATTTTATATTCGAATAGGTAGTGCCATTGGTTTTGTTTTAAATAAGCCTCCTCAGCAAACATACGACGGATTCGAGTTAAATTTCGGAATAAACCACTTTGGTCACTTCTTACTCACTCTTCTCCTTCTTGAACGTCTTGAGAAATGTTCACCATCTCGAGTCGTAGTCGTATCTTCTGATTCTCATGCATTCGTTAAATCTGCTATGGACTTTACACAAAAATCACTAGATGGACTGAGGTACCCAGGACTATGTGGTTATCCAATCAGCAAGGCGGCAACGATTTTGTTTGCAAGTGAATTAGCCCGTCGTTTGAAAAGTACAGGGTTACCGTCTATAGTGTGCATCCGGGTTGGGTGTACACTAATATTATGGCCAAAGAAGGTCACCCACTACACTTTTTCCTCCGACCTTGGTTTTGGTGAGTGGTCCCCGCCCGCAATATTTATTGTTATGAAAATATTTGTATATACTGTCTTGTATTTACCGTCTTCAAATATAATAGCTATAAGCATCGTTTATAGGGTGGCAATGGACCATCCCGTGGACCATACGCACATCGGTTGCAAATGACAGAGTGACCTTATTTAAACGTATAGATGAATCCAAATTCATGCATTTCTATACCTTAATTAGATAATAAAGGTATTGTTTTTAGCCCCTGGAGTGCATCTATCGTCTCATACAACACGAGCGACATCATTATAAGTCGAGTTGTTTTACGCCAAAATCGATCAGTCGAAATCGATCGGTCCCGTTGTTGCTATGCGCCTCCGATTGGTTCAAATAGCGATTACATGTATAGTCTCGGTCCCAGCCGATTTGTACTCCTAATTCGTCACTATAAAACAAACCGTCTGGCAACAACCTCATAATACGTCGTTCCTGATTGGCTGCATTAACTCAGTAAAATATGGCGTTGCCAAATTAGGCAAGTTGATGGACAGCCATGCGTTGATATAAATCAACACAATGTATGTGTACGCGCTGCGAGTCGCTGACATGAAAGGCGATATCAGCAGACGATTGGCGCCTCAGTGGCTGCAAGCTAGCGTACATTATGCGTTTGCGGTATCTATAAAATACGATGTTTGTGTCAATTACACAAGTCACGCCCTAATTTATCAGCCATATGGGTTCCAAAGCCAATTGGAAACATTTTTATTTGGAAATTTATTAAACAATCAGCGATGTCATTTCCGGGTTGTCGCCAGACGGTTTGTTTAGTGACGGAGGAAGACAAACCGGATGTGACCGAGACATTTATCGCGTCGATGCACACGCGCTAAAGTGTGTGATATCGTGTCATACCACACGGGTAAGAACCAATAAGATTTCAGGAGCTTTCTAACGTGTTTAAGAATGTCAAACATTGACGGGTCCATCCCACCTGAAATGTGAAATAATACAGGCTTGGTGGCAATTTTAAGTTGCTGCAGTCAATCAGCGGTACTATACATAGAGAAAAGAATGATTTAAGTTAAAATGACAACGCAATTCATTATAAGATCTTTTATCCGCCCAATGGGGAATCACAACACCAGTTTGGTGCGAATGGACCCGGTAATGCCCGAATGAATTATGTCCATACCATCACTTAGTTCGATTATCTATAAGGTAAAATGAGGGAATATGGACCTTTCAGGTAATATGCACTCCTCTATGGTTTCTAAGTTGCTATTAGAGCCGCGCCCCTTTCATGTTTTTGACTATTGCTTAATACATACAATCATATACCTGTTTACTGAGGTAACAGTTCCAAACATTTATCCAAACTTGATCTTGAAATAGTTTTGTAAAAGTTATCGGGGCTCGTGCATTAGAGGCATCAACATCTCAGTACGCTTGCATTATTTTGAACGTATTTATTAACCTAAAGTGAATGTATCTATTGAGCACACTTTTACCTCTTTTTAAACAGGTTATTTCTTCTCAGCGAGCGGACAGGTGCCCAATGCAGCATCCATTGCGCAGTTGATGAAACCATTACCGATCTCTCAGGATCCTACTTTGAGAATTGTCAACCACACCCAGTACGGTCTTGGGTAGCTGAGGACGATGTTATGTGTAAGAAGCTATGGGAAGTCAGCTGCCAAGCGGTGGGAATTGAATATAATGGCTGATACACTGGAGCGTATTTGAGATCCTGAGATTGTTGTGTGAGGTGTGTGGTTTGCTTATGTGTTGTGTCTATGTAAGTCTGTGGGTCTCAGAGGTTACGTATTCTTGAATGATGATTATTATTGTGCGCGAATGTTTGGACACGTGCTTGAGGGCGAGGTTTTCGTGCTTAATCATGGAATATCGGCACGGTTCGAACATTTCGTATCGAAATTATAATGTATATTGTAACTCCTTAATCTGAATTTATTATAACATTTTGTTATCTTTGTATAATTTCCCAAGCTTTGTTTTAATGCGCTTTACAAAATACGTATCAATATTATAATAATTATAATTGTGAAATTTTCCCGACAATATATGGTAACGGATTGGTGAAGACGGTACAGTAGATTTATTGTCATAAAGTATATGCAGACAGCAAAGGAAAGTAAGGTACCAGCTATGTTTAGCCATAAATATCCGTAACAAAGACAAATTATGTCAAAATTCAAAATTATGTCAAACCAGCAACCATAAACTGTAACTTAAGCTATGATTTAAGACCTCATTTGTTGAAATCGGTTGAGAATTAAAGAAATCGAAAACCCAATGAAGGAACGAAATCAAAAGTTGCACTTTTATGTGCTAAGCAATGGAAATCACAGAGCTCGTTCTCTTGTTCAAGAACCCTTTGTGTACAAATCAATAGGGCATCTAATGGAGCAATCTGCAACTTTTGACTTTGCATCATTCTTTGGATTTTGCATAACCGTGTCTTTATTTCTTGTGTGATTTGATACAACGAATGGGGTCTTAAATCCGAACTGAAAGAGGCAGCTATTGGCTGCTGGGTCTTATTATGACATATCTTTGTTTAGGATATACACGGATAGAGTAACTGTTCCCTAATTCCTTTGTTCTCTGTATATTTTCACAAGCTTTAAAATGCTATAGACGAACCCATTTTCACGCATTCCTACACCTCAATGGCAGCCATAGCTGGGTCCCCGCCGGCTCCATTTCACCTAAAATGCGAAATGATGCGGCCTTGGAGGGTATTTTAAATTGCATTCTATCACCCGTGTTACACGTAGACAAAAGAATGATGACAGTTTACAACACCAAAAATCTAACATCGAATTTTAAGTGGCTTTAATCCACCCAATTGGGCAGTCACAATACCAGTTTGGTGCTGCGGGGACCCTGTAATGGCCGACTAAATCGTGACCATGACGTGGCTCGTTGGATTCGCCTATATCATTTGACTTCATATACGATATCCAGAAACGGAGGTCACGTGTTGTTAATAAGAGACATTACACCTATACAGTCCGATGTATACTGCACTTCGCGACTGCGATTTCACAGGTCGCGAAGAAATTTGAGCTGACATTTTATTCGCGAATTCCTTCGCGGAGCAGGTTTTTTCGCTTCGCGGAGAGTTGGATTTGGTTCAACCTTTTTTTGTTTAATTAATTTTTTCATCACAGCTTCTCGCGAAGTGAAGTATACATCGAACTTAATAAATAATAAGATAAATAGGCTTCCTTGCTCATGTTTTATACAAATACATCTTTTAATTTTAAACGACGGGAAGACACATGTAACATCACACAATTGAAGACAAGCTAAACATATTGCGACTGTTTGATAAATAAATTAAAATACTGTCTCCTTTACGATTAGATAATAGTAGTTCTACATGACTTGTTTATGACATGATTGTATAACACGTTTTCTGAATACCAATAAATATTCATAATTATTCTCTACGCAATCAAGACGATGTGATGCAGTACTCCAGAAAACAAAACAACAATTAGCATCATAATTATTTTACTAATAATGCTACCTATATTGGATGTCCTTAATGAGTAACACCGATCGTGCCATTACATTAATTAATTTCTCTTGTTCAGAAGTGCAATTGGCTATAATTCCAATCGAAATCCATACACCTTCGATGTAAGACACGGCCTTAGTCTCCCACACAGGTGGTGGAGATTTTTAATGGCGTCACCAATTCAGTTAACCCCATTTAAAATTCACACTCACACTCCCTGTGTGGGAGATTATGGTTATGTCCTCCATCGTACACATGGTACACCTCATCCAATATTTTAAAATATAGAATAATATTTAAACTGGAATATAGTTTAATGCGCCAATCATTTATTTACTTCACACGATTCTGCTCGCAAACAAAGTTGCATGTAGATAAAATCAGGCAAAAACAAATTACGTATATCGATTATCGATCGTATCGGCAATTTGTGACACTGATGATGACCAGCTGGATGATGACGGATAAAATAATTTTGTGACTTTTGGAAAGGGCACTTTTTGTCTTCAATTTAGGCTCATTCAGCCCTGACGTAATTATGGAAATCTCTCATTTTCACTCAGCACTTAGTAAACAGTCATATAATTATTTCAAAGTTAGTTTTGTTGGTACAAAACGAAACCTTACGATGTTATGACGACATGTTCAGAGGGGACTTATTTCTTTTCAGGTGTTTATTAAACAGCGAGTGCCGGAGTGTATCATTTCTTGCTGTGCAATAAATATGAGCCTTGGGGAGAGGTAAAATTGGGGTTGGGGGTTGGGGAAGCAATTTTGGCAAGCGAAGAGGGGGGGATTTTTGGAACACATTGACGGGGCACCTTTAAATGAAACATTGTAAAAGGCTATGAAAACAGTACGGAAATGCTTAATGCAAATTGTCCCACAAGCTGCGCTTACGCTATATAACTAGACCATTTTGAGGTTTGTAAATTTAGATCCCAACAATTTGGCATGTGCAATTGGGGAAAAGATATTTTGGCAACCGAGATGGGGCAGGGCAAGCGATTTTTGGCACGCTGTTGGTGTGGGGAGGGAGGGGGTACTCATTATTGCACATTCCCTAAAGTATCAAGCCATTTTTCATTGATTGTACTACTAAAAATCTACTCACAGGAAAACTTATGATAAAAGTATTCAACACTATGCTTTTATAAATACGTATTAATAAATACGCACCTGACCACTTCCGCGCTGCCATAAGCCTCGAAGTGACCTTCTACACAGCGGGTGGTCTTCCTGTACATTTGAATGCAAGCATGGCAAGGCGGTAAGCAACACGAGACTACTGTGCAGCTAAATTGTCTATTTTGTTCAACTTTGTGATTATATTGCAAATAAACGTTTCCATCAATGAATATTGTCTCCATCGGCAAATACTTTCAAAATGTTGTTTTTGATAACATAAATTCGGAATCCCCCACGTGTAATAATTTTGTAATTCAATTAATACTTAAATTTGACGATATTTATCTAAAGAGTTCCCATCCTTTTCTGTATAGTGGTCAATGGCGCTGGCATGAGGGTTTGGTTAAGGGTACTTGCCCATCAATTTCATTCAGGGGCGTGTTTGAAAAACGGCACAGCGCATTAGTAAAAAGAATAAAAAATACTAAAATTTTCACCAGGGTTCGAACCACTGCCAATTGCACTATGAATGCTAAAGATGCCTACTGTGCCACGGTGACTGTGGTTAACATTCGGCGATTTTCAAAGATACACATATCAACACGTTTCTAGTGTATTGAAAATCAGATTTTGGTAGGAATACAGTCATAGAAAGACATATGACTCTACTTGTCTGTTTGTTTTTCATTTAATACAAATTAATTTTGATGACTTGAACTGGTACGACTCTTAGGACTCGTGATAAACGACGATTAAATTTGTAATAATAAAATGAAAACGCTGGGTCACTCACGACGTCATTTGTAATTCATGTCAAAACCTGGGAGGACCACACACATCCGTGTTACTGTATGTGCGCAATCGATACTCAATGATTCAGACAATACCGTTTGAATATACCGCCCTTATGTATGCACCTGCTTGACACATCTTGTCACTTGCGGGAAGATATACTAAAGGCCTACCCTAATAGCTTACAATAGATACCCCACCATAAATAGCTCTCTTCATTACCTCGCTGTGCCATTATATACGCGTAGTGTACGTACTTTTGAACCATATTTTGTTCAAAAATGATAGGAAGGGACTGTTTTCAGCTAAAATGTTGGTGATCAGCAGATGCTTAATGATACCGGGAAGTGTTGCAGAAAGGTAAGCGTACTCTTTATTTATTCAAAATATCACATATCAATGAATTTAAATTGGAAATCCAAAAAGGAAATGTCAGGTCACAATTCTCACCTTAGAATTATTGTGAAATAAAATCAAACCAAATTTAGGCTCCGCAAACAACGTCCAATTATTCCCATTGGTGTTTGCTACACGTGCGTATAATAAATTATGATTTGGGGCTAATTTGAGAAGAGTTAATGCCTCGAGTTTCAAAATACACCGAGTGATGTTTTTGATCAAAAACATCGACAATTCAAGACTCTGTAAAAACAAATCAAGAATTTTCTGGGATAATTGCAACTAAGTATAATTAAAGTTATGATCTAAGCTACCAGATGCACAAAAGGAGCATGTAGCCTTAAGCTTGCTGGTCTTGGTATGTCGAGCTAATGGGTCTTGTGCGTATTTATAAATACGTATTTATAAATATAGTCGAAACACATGTCCACCCACTAGATAAAACGACGCCTATGAATTTGACAAGTGATCATTTCTATCCGTCCGTTTTAAGGCAGGTAATACTAGGTTTACCAATCAAGTAATTTAATAGATACGCCACGGCTGATCCAGTTGTTAATCCTACATTGTACGACAGTGTCATGATGTTACCTGGAAGGAAAATAAGGCGGGAAAATGATATTAATAATAATAATAATAATAATAATAAAATATATTTTTGAGCGCCTGACAACAAAAGCAAATTCACTAAGCGCTTTAAAGAGCAAAATACATGAAAGCAAAAACACACAAATTACTTAAAAGTACACACCAGCTGTACAGAAAATATCATAAAAACAAGGTTACAATATCATAAATTAAGTACAATAATTAAACGACAATTTGAAAAGATGAGTCTTTAAACAGAGAAGAGATGCTGCGAATGTCTGCCGGCAGAGCATTCCAGATGGTAGGTGCAGCTACACTGAAAGATCTGTTGCCATATGTGACGTTTTTGTGAATGTCCGGGCGCTTAAGGAAATGTGCAGATGATGGGCGAAGTGTGCGAGAAGGGTTATGGCGAGAAATGAGTTCATTGATGTAAGTAACCAGGAGACATTCCATGGAGACTCTTGAAAGTCATGAGAGCAATTTTATAAGTGATGCGATGAAGACCTGCTCAAATATGCTTGTCTGACATATCACACGGTTCCATTAAATGATGGGATATGAGCGTTTGGACAGTATTTTTTGTGAGACATGACAGCCAATCAGACATATCGAATTGCATTTTGAATACGAAGAATGTCCTTTTGATATCAAATAATTTGGATTTTTTGAAATTCGCAATGTAATACACATTTTATGGCAAATGATTAAAAATTGATGGTCCTCGAAGTAAACTTTATAAATCTGATGATATGTATTTAAGTCTTTTGTAGTCTTTCTTTCAATCCTTTCACAACATCAGCTGTGTAAATTATAAAAATTCCCGCTAAAAAGTAGTTCTTTAATTTTCGAAAATACATTAAAAATCGCTCTGGACATTTCGTACTGATCATACTATAGATGGTCACCAGACTGTAATGTTCTGGTTACACACTATAGATTGGGTTGACCAAGAAGCCGTATATAAAATAGAGAAGCAATAGATTACGTAATGCATTGTTCCTTTGCGCTGATTTGATTTACCAACAAGCTATTCATCGAGATGTTTGTTTTGTTCAGAACAAAAAGGTTCCGCTTTACCAGGGAGGCAATAAGTGATCAAAAGAAAGACATGTGGTGAAAGCGCGCACTTGAGCGAGAGGTACTTTTTGTTCTCATACAACCCATGGGTGTGATTGAGTGTTGCGCCAGCACACAAACAGACTGTTGGTTGCAAAGGCTTTAATCCCACATTTTGATTAGATTTCGTAACTGACATGCTCCTGTGACTAAATTAAGTTAAAAGCAATCAAATCATGATAAAAATTCCTTGAGATTTTGATACTAAATCATCGCAATTGGCCACACAACGACCGATATGTATGCGAATACGTTTTGTACACAAACCTGATCGATTCGGCACAGAAACAGTGACGAAAACAGACCTAGAAAATCCCTTTTTCTTGACCCTTCCAGATTTCAGATTTAGGTTGAGGCAAGGTTTCTAGAAATTCAGAAAAAATTGCAGGACTAGATATTGTTGCGCACGAAACAGAAGTACGTTCTAATATCGCTATTGAAAATCTCAGCCCAGTAAATTCATCCATCTCAATGGGCCACGCAACGAGCGAGATGCATGCTATGCGTTTTGTATGCAAACATGTTCAATTCGGCATAGAAACCGTGACGAAAATAAGGATAAAAAACCTTTTTATTTAATTACAAACCTCCAAATTTCAGTTAGGTTAAGATATGTTTTCTAGAAATGCACGAGATGCTTGCTAATGAGCTTTGTACACAAACTGTTCAATTAGGCACAGAAACCGTGGCAAAACAAGGGTCAAAATACCTTTATATTTAATCATAAACCTTCAGATTTCAGATTTGGGTTGAGACATGTTTTTAAGGAATTCACAGAAAATTGCAGGATTTGTGAGCGAAAGACAGCACTTTTTACTATCGCTACATATCTAGACCATGCAGTAGATAGTCCCAAATATTATAATAAAAGAGCCCCGCACCGTACCTGCAAGTTCTCTCTTCTCTTCTGGTATCTTCCCCGGCGCAAGAATCATGGGTACACTTCCAAAATAGCCATTACTAAGACCCAGACCAGCTGAGATCACCATAGGCCAGACATCGTGGTTGAATATCGGATCTGATCGGGGTACGACGCATAAGAGAAGCAATGGGATGAGAATAACACGTGAACATTGAGCGATGACGAGAGACCTAGGGGGCCAATCGAAAGGCACAGCACCTAGAATCTGTATGAAGTAAGTATAAAAACAAAAAGATCGCATTGTATTTATCAGTTACCGTGCATCTCCCGAATAGGTATTAACCGTTTTGGGAGATGACGTCATCGGTCATACATCAATGCAAATGGATCATGCCATGCCATATTTCTCACACAGCACTAACTGTCCATGTACTTATACTTAAATGTAAAACTTCAAGAGTCCGAGTACAAAACGAACTTGCTAGAACATAAATTTGAGTTGATATTTTTGAAAAGTGGTTAATATTCACATTTCCATCCACTGAACGGCGCTTTTTTCTTAATGAAGCTTGAAACTTAGAACTTCAAATTCAAATTTTAACCGTTAAAACAGCAAAATTTTGAACAAACATGTATAGTTATTTTAACTTAATAATAAATTTCAACATATTCCACCCACTTTTGCTTGCTTACGGACTCCTGTCAAATATTTTTGTAAGATTTTGTTGTTTTGAAACTAGAAACACACAACTCGGTAAAATACAGCCATGACCTTGGATAACATGCAATGTACTGCATAGATGTCGACGTCATTCTCCCAAAACGGTTAATACCTATTCGGGAAATGGTTGGTAACTGTTTACGCTGTTTACATGTTTAAATCATATCGGATGCCTAATTCATTATAGGCCTAAACTACCTTTTTTCCATCGCTACACAAGAGAAAGTCTCTAAAAAAGACATCGCGGTACATTCGTTTTTAATGGAATGAAGCATGCAATACCTTATACATTTTAATTATTTAGCCAGTGCGTCGTGTGAGTCTCACTTTACCTTCACTGACGCAAATGACTGAGCAGATCTTCATGACCGATCAATTCGTAACGCTCAAACCACGCCCATATATCAAAGAGGCATGACCATAACTTCTTGCACTAAACGTTATCGTTCTAGATCTGGGTTCTTCTGGATATATGACCGTACAGTTCTGCTTGCTAAAGAAGAGACCCCATGTGCAAAAGAAGGATGTGTACGAGGTTTAGGGACATAAGGGACCGTTCACAAATACTTGTTGGGGGGGGCTGATGCAAAATGGGGGGGCGGCCTTAAAATTTTGACCATCCTAAGGGGGGGGGTCTGAAAAAATGACTTTTTACTGGAAAAATTGAGTTTATATGCTTTTCTATGGGGTTGACCCATAATTTTCATGTCAAAAAGGGGGGGGGGGGGGTGGGACCCTGAAATTTTGAAAAGGAGGCCCCGAAAAATTTTCGCGATAAAATATTTTTGCATCAGGCCCCCCTTACAAGTGTTTGTGAACGGTCCCTAATTAGGCACAACATCTAATTTGATCCCATAGCACCCTGAAAATTTGCATAGTGCTTTTGTTTTTTATTAAGAAAAATGGTAACACTATACAAATGTTAATTATTATGCTTATTACCATTGATATATACCAGGGTATAAAATAAGATGTGGTGCCTTAGACAAGATTGTGAAGTTCTACAAACGTTTATTCAAAGGTTATAATTTCGTCATGATGTCATTTCCTGTGCATCACTGTAGATCGAGTGGTCAATTGACATAACTGACGTTCGTGTTGGCGTACGTATCCAGTAGCGTAGCCAGGATTTTAGTGTGAGGGAGCAAAGCCAAATTTTTGCCCCCATTTGTCGATTTTTGTCCCATATTTAGTCTTTGAAGGACACTAAAGGGGGGGCAAAGAATTTTGACAGGCCGAGAGGGGTGGGCTCCACCAATTTTAAGCAGGCCGAGTTCAAGCAATTGTTGGCTTAGGATAACACTACAGAAACGTTCAAATATGCAAATTTTTCTGCTCGTTACTCTCGCATCTAGGCCATTTAAAGTTTGCAAATTGGGAACCAAAATATTTGGTGTGTGCAAAGGAGGGGGAGGACAAATAATGCCTATAGCCTAACCCCACCCTGCCCGGTTCCCTCTGGCTACACCCTAAACATATCGCCATCTCTCAAATAATTTCTAATTGAGTGCTACATTTGTTTTCATAGGTACTGCTGTTAATTACCTTGCCACAGAAATCTGTGGCGTTGAATATAGCCATCAGGATAACAGGCATCCATCCTCCCAGAGCGCAGCTTAACACATCTGATTCGATACCAGGGAAAAGACAGAGTGTGACGAAGTATGCTATTCCTATAGACAACATGTATGGCCAGATTAACTTGGCAACATCACGCCTGGCTGCCAAACCCCTGAAGAAAACAAAAAAAGATATTTAGATACCCGGTCGAGCAATCATATATATTAATAAATCTTTTCTACGTGACAGTATAATAAGGCTACGATAGCTAATATCATATATATTAATATGAAAGTTGCAACTATGTAATGAAAGATCACACGAACCTTCCTAAAAACTGAAATATTTGTGCAATGGCTGCAGAAATTTGAATAATTTGTTGATAATCTTCTACCAATAAATTAAAAAAGAATTCTATTTTGACGCCGACTTGTAATGCGCAGTAACGAAGTTTGATAAACGATGTGTGCATCGGCGCAGATCGGCGTGACGTCAAATGACGACATCTCATGTGTACTCGCAAAGGCTTATGGATTTACCGAAAAGTTGAATTACCGATTGAGCTAACATGACTAAATTAAAGCCACGAATCTATATCATATCTCAATTGTATATCTGTTGTTTTCTGTGAACATTCCTTACTTTTTATTGAACGAACCCTCGTCATCCATCTGATATATGTCTTTTGTACAGGATACTCGATTTCAAATTTGATTGTTGGAGAGGGTTGAGCTTGTTTTTCCATTTGATCATCATCTTCTGGTTTATCATGGTGAATTCCATCGTATTGAGAAAACTGTGAAGAAGAAATTGCGAAATGTATTTAAATTATTAATATGTTCGCTTAGTGTTCCTCATGGGTCGATTGTTGGCCCTAAAGTTTGAAATAACGCTTATTTATGTTTTTGGCCAGAGCCAATAGACTCTGTTAAATAAAGTGACATTTTAAACAAGTTCGTTCTATTCGGTGCTTAAATTATTATTTATTGTTCCTCGTAATAGGTGCCATAGCAACCTAGCGAGTGTTAAATGTCATTTCGCGCAAATTGGTATTATCTGAACTAGACTTTAAAGTCTCGATAACAAGCTACGCAGTCTCATAATTATTGTGTTTCATTTTTAACATCATCGTTTAAAACTTGTCTGCTGACGCCCTCACCTGATCATTGAGTGTTAAGTGTTGTTGATCATCCCCGGCAGCGGCGGCATTGCATGCTGCAGTGTAATACCTAATAAAATCGGAGCGCCTTGCAAGATGGTGGGTTAGTAAACATAAGAGAACGATGACAGCTGATAGTACGAAGAATATTAGAGTGTTGGCCTTCTCGTTGTGCAATACTAGCTTCGTGACAATTCGATTAATCGATGTTATCAATCCTGCAGCACCTTAAAATAGAAAATAACGAAAGAAAATAATATAGAATAAATTACAGGTCAAATTGTTGCAAAGGATGATCACAGCAGTGACAATTCGGAGACAAAATAATGGAAATTTGTAATTTACAAAAAGAAATGAGAGTTGTCAGAGAAACCTGTCAAATATTGCAGAACGGCCAGTTAGAAAATAATAAAAATACTGGTTGATTATTTCTAACCTAAGAAAGCCTTCAAAAGGACTGTTTATTTCCTTTGAGATCCATGACTACAATCACCGATACAGATTGGAATAGTCGGTGTTAACACCTAGGCCTGCTCCTTTCGAAACTGGCTGTGCGATAGTTATAATACAGTTTGGACTCTCTGAAAAACGGGACCGACAGCTTTAATAACGTCCCCTCCGCAGAACGGAGTTACTGTATTCTTATGGTATGCTTCATACTGAATTCTAAATTAAATCATGGGAAACCAAATGGGTCTGAATTTAACCTACAGACGTTGCCAATTGTGATGCGATCAAGCAAAATCAGTCGGAACTCGGAAATATTGATTTTGAGATATAGCCAAACAAAGTAAATATTTCCTTTTTGTTTCCTTTTGTTTTGGAAACTCTTTAATCGCTCATATCTTTGGAACGGGTTGTTTAATTACAATGGGATTTTCTGCAAAATGCAGCTTTGTAAATGCTCTTTTATCCTATAAGAAACACAAAATTTAATATTTCCGAGTTCCGACTGATTTTGCTTGATCGCATCACAATTGGCAACGTCTGTAGGTTAAATTCAGACCGATTTGGTTTCCCATGATTTAATTTAAAATTCAGTATGAAGCATACCATAAGAATACAGTGACTCCGTTCTGCAGAGGGGACGTTATTAAAAAAATATGCATGTATGTGTTAGATATAGGGAGAGAAACAGAACATTTCCAGAAGTACTCAGATCTGGTGAGATGCTAGTTGGTTTGAGGTTGGCACCCGGTAATGGTCTGTTTTGAACCGTTTATATCTTACATCCATGGTGAGCACAATTAAATTGTTTGCAGCAACATAATGTAAATATAAAAGTTCAAAATATATTTTGATGCCAAACTTTAATTTCTTGAAATAAAAAGCAAAATATTTGCATAAATTTAAATATGTTTATCAGTTTATCGAGTACTCGTGGTGTTATGAAAATCAATTGATACTGTTATGCGGATTGTAGCTCTCTGTAGTTTTATAGCTGGTTTTCCTGAGCCATTTACAATTAACATATAAATTGAACTGGTAAATGCATTAACCTTTTGTTTCCGTAATTCTACATTCTAGATTGTCCTTTGTAGATCATTTTAAGGTCAACTGAATATAGATTGTTGGATTGTCGTTTTTTGTTACAATTATGAATTATATGTACATGGCAGTAACTACGTAACGGTAGTATTTCCCACCCGCTTAATTTTTCCACACACTTAACATATAACATTATCACCAGTATTCCAGGAAATTATTAATGCAAAATTATTATGAAACATCCGTGGCGTGGTCTTTTTTAAAGACCTGTTTTTGTTACCTATTGTTTTGATAATGTATGTGCTCGCCCCTACATTACTCTAGATAATGTTTGGAGCATCGAACTTTGGACAAAAGATTACAATGCATGATAATCTGTGAATAGAAAAAGGGCTAGACGTCACACACACACAAAAAAAAAGTATTTGATACGCAGGTTTGAACCTAAGACCTATTGCTTGGTACTTACTTTCTCCGGTCATGACTGCTTGTGTAAACCGTCGAGGAAGCATACCAGCATAACCATAAAAACTAGACTGCTGTACTGCGAAAAAATAACACAAAATAAAGTTATAAGATTCAATCATTTCACTAGACATGTATTTGATTTAAGAAGACAAATCTTGGATACATTTGATACTTTCTTTTACAGGAACAAAAAGCATACATTTAAAACATAAAATACAGAGGATGTGAGTAAATAAAGAATATTTATAGCCCAACTATATACACAATATGTATCAAGTGTTGATTTGGTTAGTCTTTGCCAAATAATCTATGATAAAACATCCAGTGGCAGCGGAAGTATTATACTAGGTGGGGACGAGCTACCATAATTTGTTCACAGATTTCTTCCGATGTTACTGGGACATTTGCGCGAAGCACGCGAAATATTTCCAATTACAGACTATTTTAGCCCAACATTTAGGTGAAATTTGGTCATTGATCATGTTGATTTTGGCCCAAACGTGGTATTTTTCGGGCTAAAGGAAAATACACAGGGCAATTTATATTGTTATACTTTTTCTTCTATAAGGATTTTTGGGGTATGTCCTCCATGGAAAAAGTTAAGGACACAGACCCCTCCTGGCTTCCTCTGCGTAATAAATACTTTTTTGTATAAAATCGCGGTTTTTCTTCAAATCAATCAATTGTAAAATAGTTGTTGCTATTAAAGGGCAACTTTTCATCTTTTGATGGGAGCACCGCAATCCATATATCCATGCATGCAATTATCCGTATTAAACTCGCAAATCCAATGTGTGACTCAACTGAAAATTTCTGTTTATGTAATTTTAAAATATTCATTTTAAATAATTATGATGAAACAATATACATTTAATACGTCAATTCTGTAATATATAATGGCGAATCGTTTCTGTGCAATGGTGCAAATTACATAAATTATTTCTTATCAAGGCAAGGATGATGTAAATATCGTTCTAGACCAGGGTTCTAGACGACTGCTATTTTTAGCAATGGTAAATACGTCGCGCATGTTAATCAGTGACGGTAGTCACCTGCTGTATCTTGGAAGACAGCACTATCTGATTCTTTTTCCACGTATCATGTTTACCCCCTATTAATACATGGGCTTGACTTCATGGTCTCGTTGATGGTATTATATAATTCAATTTCACGGCAAAATATATCGTAATCAAATTCAAGACACATTAAATAGATCGGTATGCAAAGGCATGTTTGTATAAAAGGATATCCCGAGCCTGTTTTGAGCCTGGATTTCACAAATATTGTAATATTTTAAAAGACCGTGTAAAAACGAACAGGGTCCTTTCTATGTACTATTTTATCAATATTTATCAGATCTCGGTATTCAACCGGATATTTTCATATATGCATACCGGATGATACCGGTTAACCAGTACCCTGTTGACGCTTTTCTTTCTTTTTTCTCTTTTTTTTACATGGTGTCTCTGAAAGAACTATACCGTCGGATTATTTACTTTTTGAGTACGGAATAGTGTACATGGTGTTATTGGTTGACCAAGCCGCTACTACATATTTTTTTATATTTTTTTTTAAATCGACATCTCCATTCTTGAATTATAACAATTTGAAAATCACACCTCAGTTTTAATCCAGTTCGCATGAAACTTAAATAGTGTGTATTGAACCACTTATGCCTAATACCACCAGATATCCAGTGTATGGTACTTGGTACAAGTTGTAAAAGTGCCGCCTCAGTTCAGGCTGTACAAAGTATCAAGCACTGGGTAGTCAGTGGTATTAGGCACCAATGGTTCAATGCACATTATTTAAGACTGGTATGGACTGGATTAAAACGGAGGGGTGATTTTCAAATTGTTATAATTACAGAACGGAGAGGTCGATTAACATCATTTATAAGCGCTCTTTTTTAATAAAGTCATATTTCATTGAATTGACAACCGTATGACAAAACAAGCGAAATCAGTAACCTTTTGCACACAATTTGCAATTAAAAGAGAATTGGCCATTGCTCATTCTAATGTAGCTAGTATATGGCCAATATAAGTGTGCTCTTTCATTTAATGACGTAAAATTTGAGGGCTTGACTTTTAAAACCTACATTTTGGACAAAAACTTATGCTTGGATAGGTAGTTTTCAACAGATTTACCACATTCGCGTTGCTATAACATTGAATTGCGTTATCTGTTGACCTAATGGGAAAAAGAGTTTTAAGGGGAAGTGTTAGATTTAGTACCATAAAAAAAAAAAAAGGATCTCACACAGCTCTTATGATGCTATGCACTCAACCGTGTAATATAACACAGGCTGCGTGGAGACTAGACTCGCTCTGCTGGAAAGGTGTGTGTACTCGGGTGTATCGAGGTGGAAACTGTGCGTAGAGGCATTTATAAGAGAATTGGTTTTGTAGTCAAACCTTTTCATATGAAAAAAAAAATAATTCAGCTCATTGACCGCTGTATGGAATTCGTGGACAGGATTCAGAATGAACTGTCATCGTAAACATAGTAAAAGTCTTATAATTTCTTGAACGAATCGGTCAATTTTCAAAATTTAAAAAGTGCATGAAAAATGTCTTAAAGAATTGCATAATATTATTCAATCCTGTTTGGTTCATAAATTAAAATACCACTGAATACAATTTCCGACGGTACAGGTCTTTCAGAGACACCAAGCATGGGTTCCGTGTATCACGCTAACATGACGAAATTGACGATTGATTTACCATTTTTATGCCATCTTGGAAAACTCTATATTAATTAACCTCCTCTTTGACCTCTTATAATGTACTCCCAGCAAACACAAAACATTTTCGACATCATTCGTAAAAGGATAGAAAAGGTTGCCAGAAAACGTTTAAATGTCGGGTTATATAAAGGGTATATAAGGAGCATATAACGTTTTCATAACTTACTTATAATTATGCCAATGTCTAGCATTACAAAAACAGGTATCAAAACAAAGAGCACACAGCTTCGTTAATGTTTTGCAGAATTAAATCATGTAGTTTACTACTCCACTTTGTCAAATATATCAGATTTAAATATGCCCCCTCTCTCCCTATCTTCCGTTGTCTCACCAAGGATAAAACATTTGTACAGCTACAATAAATGAGTTGATTTAATACGTCATACACATCCAAACAGCAAGAAAATGTCAACTTAATTAAACACTTATTTTAGTTGCCTAGCAGTTGAAGATAGATATAATTGAGAGCCGGGTATTATTGTGAATTTGTGTACTATTGCATTTGTTTTGCCCCGCCAGAGTAGTTCTTCTGGGGTGAACCAAACCTGCCTGGTTATCAAATTAATCAGAAGGATATCTCTGAATTTGACAGGTGCTATCATTAAAACACCAAACAGCACCTGTCAGAGATAACTCCGTCACTGATTAATTTGATAACCAGGCAGGTTTGGTTCACCCCAGAAGAACTGATCTGGTGGGACTTCATCTTTAAAGAGGAAGTCCCGCCAGAGCAGTTCTTCTGGGGTGAACCAAACCTGCCTGGTTATCAAATTAATCAGTGACAAGGTTATCTCTGGATTTGACAGGTGGTAATATTGATGCAATAATATTAAAACATCAATTAGCACCTGTCAAATTCAGAGATAACCTTGAGTTGTCACTGATTAATATCATAACCACACAGGTTCGGTTCACCCCAGAAGAACAACTCTGGCGGGGCTTCCTCTTTAAGTATTGAAGAAGAAGGTTGTGTAGCTCCGGGATGAAGATTCAGAATCTGCTTGAGCTATTGAGTTATGATCCCGGGTAATGATGTAAAAGGTAACACACGGGATTAAATTTAAAATGCTTTCAAGTTATACAATATCACACATTTTGTTCTTCTGGTCTCACGGAAAAATACGGTCAAAGGTTATTTCCAGGATGCCTAATATGTCAAAATAAGTGAAAGGAAACAATATCAATGTCAGTCATGAGTCAAATTTTCAAAATGCTCATTACAGTAATCGACAGTTGCTAAGCTGCAAATTGTGTTCTCCAAGTACCAAAAGCTTGCAACGTCTATCAGTATAAAAATCAAATTTCATCATAATAGAACAGAATATATTACTCTTAAAACAATACAATAAATACGAAAATCAGTTAGAGAGGGTGTGCTGTGGGTGACATGTCCATTTTCTTACTTTCATTATCATGATTATTACCCTAAATAAAAAAAAAGGTTGGCACACTTTGCCTGTCTTTTGGTATATCTCTTCCCCCGCTCCCCCATCGTTGGACCAAACCATGTTTTCAACAGGTCCCCGAGACCCTCCAACATTGCAAGATGGGGGAGTGGGGAAGGTCGAGATATAGGGGGGAGTCTGTACTTATATTGAATGCATGTTTCACTCGTCACTCCAATTTTGATAGGGCACGCATTTCCATTGTTTAGTGCAAGTGTGCCAACTATTTTTTTTTTTTTTTTTAGGTCAATTATGAATCTGATGTCGATATACGGTATATAGCAAATAAAGTCATCCCCCGGTGCTCATTATGCATAGTAATCTCTCACTCAGTCAGGCATAGATTATCATGATTATAGGAAGGCTCATTAACTGTTAATTACCAATCATTCTCTTAGTTTAACAAGACGTCTTTATAGTATAATTATTGGTATACTCAGTACCATAACATTTTCTTCAAAACCTTGGAATGTGTCATGTAAGCTTGTTGTGTATGGTGGGAGTAGATGTATGTACGGTACTTTGGCGTAACTATAATTTGTCCGGTCAGAAATTGTCCGGATAATGGCGCAATACATTTGGTATGGTATTACCGCAAGTGGTATATATAACACTGTACTATGGTTCAAAACTTGAGGGAATATTGTGTGCGGTAAATTTGATTCACTATAAACAGCAACAGTTGTGATATAGACCTATATAGACCTATAGATATATCAGAACTGTCGTAAGCAATGTGCTCATAACTCAGTATATTAACGCTTTATGTAATATCCCCATGCGTCATTATGCGCACATAATAGACAAATTATCATGTCTGCCAATGCTGTAAATTTACCATGTTAAAACGTGTTTAGAATTTAAACACAAAATTGGTCTAGCACTTTTAAACATGTATAATTCCATAATATAGCCTACTCTTCCGTATAATATGGTTAATATTCACGAGTTCGTATGTTCATACTCTATAGGCTACTGATTATAAATTGTTTTCATATTATTTTCACACGGATCGGTCTACGTGCACTGTTAATTAAAAGGCCAAAATAATGCAAAATACGTAAAAAGAGTTTTCAATCGCTATTACATGCTGTCTACTAAAGATAGTGGCAGAAATTGAGACCAGCGTGCAGGACAGGCGGTTATGGCGAGCCATCATTGATGCCCGACAGCAAGAGTCGACGGAGTAAGAGTAAAGATAGTACATTTTGTACAACATTATTTGAATGGTGACAAAATAACGTGAAGTTTAACTATTGGGGCTACAATAATACGAAGTATCAAGAGAGGAAAATAATGATCATAACAAAGCCAACTAAATGATTCGAACCCATGACTCCAATAGCCTCTAGGTTATAAGTCAGCGCCTTTGCCGCTGAGCTACGAAGAAGTGTATTCACATCTATCGATTTCGAATGTATGAAATTATGCAATGAGCATATTGCACGTGTCGTGGTAGAAACCTGGCCTGAAATGTCCCAAATACACATAACCAGGGACAAGCGATTTGCGCGGAACTTTCTTTCCGCGCAATTCCGCGCAATTTAGGGATACATGATTTGCACTGAAAAACAAAGTTCCGCGCAATTCCGCGCAATTTGCTATTTTTTTCCGCGCAAATCGCCTGTCCCTGCACATAACCATATAAACGGTTTACTGGCGGAAAAGGTTGCCACACCAAAGCATTAATTGGCCAACATCCTTCCCCGCTCCCCCTGTTGCAATCAACATCGTCATCATTTCTATAGTCTCCCAACGTTGAAAGATGCAAGCGGGGAAGGGGAGAGTGTAAGCTGAATGTACACTTTCAACTAGTATACAAAGATAATGCGGAACATACCGTACGTGCGTGTTTGTAACATCAATGCTGGCTAAGTAGCTGGTGTGGCAACGACTTTCCATTAAATATAAAGAAAATAATAACCAAAAAATCCTAAAGAAGAAGATCCTAAAATCCTGCAATTTTAAAGTTTTTAAAGTTTAAAAATAGCAGGATTTTAAAAACTTGTTAATAAAACACCAAGAGAAACGTTTTTATTTTCAAAATTGTGTTGAAATGGCTAACGCGGACGGACGATGCATGCTCAAGGCAGATCTAGGTTGGCGGTCAGGTTTAGAAGACAAATCTGTTTGAATAAGTCTAAAAATAAAAGAGATTGACTTACTGAGAAAACGTCCAAGGCATGTGTTTTACTCGACCCATATAATGCTTTATTTTAGATCAGTTTATTTTTAGAAACATGTTGTTTTTCTGAATGCAATCTAACATGGACGGATCCTCCTGAATAAACATCGCGAGTAACATCTTGCAAGTGAGATGGGTGTTTAATATATCACACGTGTTGTATGTTTATTTCACGCATTTGTCGAAGAAGTCACAAATACTACCAATGTCTGTAATCATGCTAATAAGCAAAGGATGACCGAAACACCCACATGGTATTAAAGTGAACTATCACTTAGCGAAGGTCATGTACTTTTACAAAAAAGCGAACCAAAAACATGAGATATAGGACTGGAAAGAATTTACACCCGTGATGATGGTACATTCCATTTCAGGGATGTATATAGAAAGTAATTTCTTCCTCAGGAGCAATGTTTTTCGATTTTTTTCCTATCCCCCTTTCCCGCCCTTTTCTCCCATATGGCATCATTTCCTCAAATTGATAGCCATTTCCTCTGCTAAAGTTTATCCGGCTCTATAATTGGCGAAAAAGTTGAAACATTTTTACAATGATAAAACTTGATACCTCTAAAACTGCTTTAGTTACAGTGAATGTCATTCCTACGCTTAACCTGTCTGTCCTTATTTGCTTTGGTATTACCTTCATTAACGCTTACCACGTCATTTGCGGTGTTGTTTTTTCCTGTCTTGCCTAGCCATAATGAAATTGATAATAATGAAAAGCCGTAAACAACGTTTTTAGCCAATTTTATAGTTGAATCACAAGTGGTTTGTAGTTGAGGACTCATGAAGTAACGCTTGATCTCATTGGTCAATATCGTTTGACGCTCTGATTATATACATACGTCTGTTGATGAGAAAAATAGCCTGATGATGAAGCTAGAGGACTGGTCTGGTCCGATGGTGAAAAAAAAATTGGAAACAAATCGCACACTGCGCAAGAGACTATACTATTCAGCGAATTCCTTCAGCGGGTGTCCGTCTGCTCTGTCGCGTAAAAAGAACTATATAGGTCATGCGATGCTACGCAACTTGACCAGCGAATGAGGTGCCAATGTGATGATGACGTGTTTCAATTTTAGCCAATCAGAAACCCCACTTCCGTGTTTACGCCATAAAATACGCCAAATCGCAGAGGATGATTTAAGCACTTCCCACCACGCCACTGTGTTGACTTGCGGTTAGCACAGCTGTGTGAGTGAACATGACACCACTGCTCGCACATTGTATTGACGGGCATGGTTAAATTTGAATTTGGAATGATATATTTACAATAAAAACGCATTCAAAATGCTAGTCGATTTCACATTTTATGTTACCTACAGAAGGTGTGAATTATCCTTTATGCATACATCACTTTTGTTCTGAAATCGACCAAGTAATAATGACACACGCACAATTCTTAAACAACATCTTTTGCACAGAATTCAATGGGATTTGAAAAGTAAAGTGGCAGTTGAAACTCTAGTGATAACACGTTTGCAGTGCATGATGGGGCTTCCTTAAATCATCCTCTGGCCAAATCAGTAGACCGCTGAAGAACATTGCTGAAATCTATAGTAAAAATATGTTACCTGGGACCCAAACAACATGTTGGGATATAGGTGGCACACATCGTCTTCATCAAAAGGCCATGGAACTTATTACCTGTATACCCCGCACCTTCACCCATGCACACAAAAATAGTGGAAATTTAAAATGAGATTTCGCCCCGAAGCGGTGAGAATTGTTCAAGTATGAGAATCGAAAATTTCTCATTTCTAAATGTTCTATGAAACTTTATACTCTGTGGGACCCCTATCAGTTCCAAAGGGTTTAAACTTTACAGTTTCATAAAAATGAGAATATTTTCAATTCTCATTGTTTTTGTCCAATTCTCATATCGCTTCAAAGAATTCTCACTATGAATTTCCACTAGTGGATATCACCATGATCTATATCATGTTATATCGGTTTGGACACCGTCGTTTAGGCCGATACGATGCGACAATGGCTCGTGGAATTAATTATCGAGAACGTTTTGAAAATTCATAGCCATTTAAGGCTCGATCATACAATTTAGCCCTTCGTCGATCGAGCAATATTTTTTATTTTTTAAATTAATAGTATTCTTCGCTCAAAGTTTGATCGTGTATGTACTATGTTGAATAAACCAAAACCATAATCAGATGTGGGCATATTATATTTTTCCTTTTCTGAAGTCAATGATTTGGTATATACCATGCATCATGCAGTTATTGTTAACAACATGTATGCACACAACACAGGGGCACTCACAATATAGGCAATTGAACCCTACTGGTAGCGCTGTATTGTAGCTATAGGGGATGAACTAGTTAGCATCATATATCAAAAAGTATAAAAGCTATGATTTTAGTACTTGCTCTATGTTTCAATTACTTATTCTTTTCCAAATATCTGAATCTTCAACCCGGTACAAGCTTTAACAACGGGGAACATACATTTTATTAAAAGAAATCCTACCATCTATCCAAACTCGCCGTGTTATTCCAATGCACATTTTGCTTCACCGGGCAGCACTGGCTTGGTCATATTTGGAAGATTGGTGTCATAAAACCGTCATAGGTACAAATTTAGTACTTTCTGTCAATCAAGTATGGCTTATTCTCTACATGTCAATCTTTAAATAATTGGCATAGTCCTTATAATAACGGTGGTCCGCCTTGATGAATAAATGACAGCAAACAGCTGCCTTTCAGTGAAAAATACCCCAAAACTCGGTCAGTGGAGCTCCGCTCGTACATGTCAATAGCGTCATTATCGATTGGATTAGTCGTCCGTAGCGGACAATTCGGTCGCTCATTGGATTAATATTATCAGGTGGTAATAAATTTGCATTGGACAATAGATTACTATATAATGGTTTAGTACTGCATATATCGGTTTAATCTTCAATAAGCGGGTTTATGGCTCGAAAGGTCACGATGAATTTGCCGTGGACGTAACTGCACTATGGTTATGTTTTATGTGTTCAGTTTATGAAATAAAACAAGCAAGAATATAATGGAGGGAAAATTACATTTAGTGTGTGTAATTCTTTCAGTCCCATGTAAATTTGTTTGGTCCATGAAGTAAGTATACACGACCTGTGCTAAGCAGTAGCTCACTTTACCATCATTTTTTATAGGACATGTGAAATGTGGGTGTTTCGGGCATCCTCTATTGCTTATACTAGACATCGGTAGTATTTGTGACTTCTTCATCAAATGCGTTAAATAAACACACAACACCCATCACACTTGCAAGATGTTACTCGCGATGTTTATTCAGGAGGATCAGTCTATGTTAGATTGCATTCAGAAAAACAACATGTTTCTAAAAATATACTGATCTTAAGGTACTACACCCCCTGATAAATTTTGTGAGTAATTTTGCATTTTTCTCATAAAATAACTAAACATTGGTAAGAAAAGTTATTCTAGCGGTACATGTACGTATACCTCTTTTCTTTTTTTTTTTTTTTTTTTTTTTTTCTTTTTTGTAGACAGCTGTCTTTATTAAAAGTTTCTTAATACATAGTACTGTCACTTAATCAGTGACCTTAAATACATTAACGTGCATTTTATTTATTAATATTAGTGACATAGTCATTTCAAGAGAGTTATAAGAGGATTGAAAAACAAGCAACAAAAATAAGGGAAAAGAGCAACAGAATGAGCGAATAGAACTAACTGCTGATTATTTTGTACTCAAATTGAGTAGAAAACAAAAAACAAACAATCAACAATGAGCTCCACCCGACCCACCCGCCGACCCTCTCCACCACACATTGAGCATGTTGAGCATATTTTACTTTCTTTACTATGGATTAAAAATACACAGGAATGAAAAATTATATCATAACATTAATAGTTGCCAGGATTGCCACTCATTATTAAACTTTTGTAACTTTAGGCTACATACTGCTTGGTATTTCAAAACATTATAATAACATTTAAGTTCCCTTTTTAAAACATCTAAGTTTGGTCGTTTCTCTGTCATCTTTACTCTATACAAATGTAATTTTGCAATAGTCAAAATCAATGTTAGAATTAAATCATATTTAGATCCAAAAAGAATTAACTGAGGGGTCATAGCTAGATCTATACTGAGCTATATACCTCTTTTCTTATCATAAATAAATCATACCGCTTGCCTCGAGTCATTGAAATTCCAGTGTAGTAACTGGATTCCTTGCCCCTATAATATACATCACTTTTGTTACAAGTGTGAGAAAAATTCAAAAATAGTCACAAATTTATCAAGGGGTGTAGTACCACCTTAAGCATAACATTTTCAATATATAGGTCGAGTAACAACATGCCTTGTACGTTTTCTTAGTAAGTCAATCTCTCTTTATTTTAGACGTATTCAAACAGAGTTTTCTTCTAAACCCTGACCGCCGACCTATATCTGATTTGAGCATCGCCCGATATACTCGTTATTCCAACAACATTTTGATCATTATGAAACATTTCTCTTGGTGACTGTTAAGTATCTTAAAAATAAGTAGATCTATGCGTACAACATCTTTAAGGTCTTATAATATTTTTTCCTTGCGTCATACCGTATTCGAACACAATTTTGAATTTTGTAAAAATTTAAACGTTTCGTTTATTACAGAATTGCTTTGTCGAAATTGAGAAAACCAAAGGAGATAGAAAATAATACGGTAAATAGATATACAAAGCTTATGGCACAGCCCTTAAAAAGGAAGCCCTTGAGCAGATTTCTAAGGTGAACCAAACCTGCATGGTTATCAAATTAATCAGTGACAAGGCTATTTCTGCATTTGACAGGTGCCAATTGATGTTTTAATGTTATTACATCAATACGCACCTGTCAAATTCAGAAAGAATCCCAGAAGAACTACTCTGACGGGGCTTTCTCTTACCGTTCCCTAATATTAATAATCATAATTAAAAGGTGTCTTGTATGGGGTGTTGAAAAAGTCACGGTCTTTCAACTCAATCAATTTTCATTGTCTGACTCATTAAAGATTTGAATGGGTACGGAATGCAAAACATGCACTTTCAAAAATTGGTTACTGTGTTCTAGTTCTTGAGATATGTGTCGTTGTATGAAGATATTTCGTTTCGACACTCTTATACATAAGAACCATAAAACCTACAAAAGTGTAACTGTCTACGAGTATGATATTTGAATTGATCCCCAAGCCCGCTTCAAAATAACCACACCAATTTTCGCCAGAGGTCATTACGCCTATCGGATAATACCACGAGTGACTCTACATATTTTTTATTCAATGTAGAATATTCCCGGTAATGTTTAAAGTCTAACGAATGTTTGATGACGTAAAATCGATATATTTTTACCAAATATTCTATGTAACATATTATCGATTTTATGTCATCGAACATTCGATAGAACTTAAAGGAGTATTTCGCGATCCTAGCATCCTCTTCTTATGACATTTTTCAGTAGATATCCACGAAAAAAAGTTTATTCCCAACATTTCAGTTGATTCCGATGATTATGTGTATTGCTTCATAGACAATGTGTTGTAATTTCGTTCTGGTATACCAGAACGAAATTCAAATTTCACGATATCTTTGCTAAACGAATTAATCTGCAAGAAATTTTTGTACATAAAAATTATGTAGCCAGATATAAAAATCCCAATTTTTTTGAGAAAAGTGGGGGATGAGGATGTGGATCACGAAATGCCCTTTTAAACATTACTGAAAACAGAATGGGCTTAGATTAAATAACGTAGATTATGTTACATTCAATATCCTACGTCGAATACTCGGAGTCTGTATACGGCCTGATTCGACCAATTCATAACAAACTACTCAAATGATTTGGAATCTACAGTTAACATTGGTTAATAAACCTTCCTTTAATCATGATAATAAATGCCTGACTGAGAGATTAACCTGCATAGTCATGGCATGGAAATAGTAGTATGGGCATATTAATGACCTTTTTGTCATTTATATCACGATTTAGTGACATCACGGCTGGATTCATATGATTTGATATATTGGCAACCAACAAGTGTTACTGACATGCACTTTAACGATGAAGAAGTCGGGTAAAGAAGATCTGTTATTGAGGGAAAAAGCGGGAAGAAACATCCAAAAAAACCCATCCCCATTAAAAATGACATGGTTTTTTTTGTTCTTTAAGGTGGTAGTACAACCCTTGATAAATTTATGACTATTTTTGTATTTTTCTCAAAAAATAATAACACACTGGTAACAAAGGTTATGTATTATTATAGGGGCAAGGAATCCAATTACTACCATACTACACTGTAATTTCAGTGACTCAAGACAAATGGTACGTTATTGTGGCGCCCTCTACGGAGGCGCCACAATATATATGCATGACTTTGTGAAAAGCTTCTAATTTCACTCTTGCTAGATTGACTTCGCAATTGTTTTGCTAAAATTATGCCCAGCTCAGAAATAAAACCACAATTTGCTTGGATTTTATTTTATTATTGTTTTCTGATATGCACGGGATAAAATGGTGAGCGTATATTCTTTGTTTAAAATACAAAATTAGGATTTATAAAACACCAAATAAATCCTGACCTTTGTATGCGTTCAACCAGTTTACCGTGTGCCTTAGAACCCGATAGACGGTGACATTTGACCATACACTAGGATCCACAACATGCTCATCTATCATGGGAACAGTTAGGGTTTAAAAACCCTAATACATTTGTACATTCATCCTTTGAAAATGTGGGTACACAAACTCATACTCTGCAATTTGAGGTCAAATTTTGCACTATGATTATGTAATTGAGGTTATTGGACTATGCCATTGGGATGAGACTCTTGGTGTGCTTGCGGTCCATAGTGATAAGATCAATTAACGAGGCCTGTTAAACTGATGGCTTTTGTTTGCTAATTACCATAGAATCTATATAGCGGTTATTGCCAAAGTTGCAATATGGTGGCACAATTGGGCGGCAAACTGTATGCAAACAACACGGCATATTAATTATACATGTTCTACATTGTTGTATTTTAAAACACTGAAGAGCAAAATTGACGTTAATGCCATGATTGGATCATGGAGGTATACTAGCTACTACCTCCATGATTGGATTAAGTAAATAACTAAATCCTGTTATCTACCCAGCAATGTTTGCTTATCTTAATAGTAACAAACTGTAGTGTACAAGACAGAAAAGGCAAACAGACAGAAATTTAGAGTTTTAAATTAGAGAGTTGACAGGAAGTTGTAAGAGTTAAATTGTTATGGATATGATTGGTGTAAGCGCGAAAATGTTGAATGTCAGATCAAAGTCATCCGAGGTGAATTAAGTAATGTCAATCACAAATTGTTACAGGTCATTTGAGGTGGACTAAGTTTATATTTGGATTGTCAGAACACCTTCCCCAATCAAACACATTTCTCTTGCATTTTATCATCTTCTACTCTTCCCTAGAATAATCATTATAATACCAAATCTACACACCATGGAATTCACCATATCACGTCCAAGTTCACATTGGGCGCCACATTCCTTTTTTAAAGCAATTTTTATTTATGAACAGAATGTACCTCATTTCTTAACATATAATGTACCACTTGTCTTGAATCACTGAAATTTCAGTGAAGTAATTGGATTCCTTGCCCCGGCCCTATAATATACATAACTTGTGTTACCAGTGTGTAGTTATTTTTTGAGAAAAATGCAAAATTAGTCACAAAATTTATCAGGGAGTGTAGTACCATCTTAATTTCCCTTAATTCATGGGATTGTCTTTGATATGATATGGTACGAATGAAGAACGAATTATCGCGATAAAAATAATATAACCGCGAGAATATTGTTGCTCCTCCTCCAATTAAGGGATCTGGAATGAGCGTTTATTGCGTTTCGACAGTATTTTTTGTGGGACATGAGAGCACCTCAGACCTATCGAATTGCATTATGAATACGAAGCATGTCTTTCTGATATCAAATAATTTTCATTTTTTGAAAATCACAATATAATACAAATTTTATGACAAATTATAAAAATTTGATATTTTTCAAATTTTTGATATATAACAGTCCTCGAAGTAAATTATATAAATCTAATAATATATTCTTAAAGTGTATGTGGCTGGGAGGAAAAGCCGACGGTCAATTGAAAATTTTGACATTTCATATTGAAGATATGGATTTTTTTCCCAAAAAGACCTAATTTTTTTGGTTTTTTTTGGAAAAAAATCCATATCTTCAATACGAAAGGTCAAAATTTTCAATTGATCGTCGGCTTTTCATCCCACCTACATACTCTTTAAGTATAAATCATCAGATTTAGTAAGTTTACTTCGAGTACTGTTAAATATCAAAAAATATCAATTTTTAATGATTTGCCATAAAATGTGTATTAAATTGCGAATTTCAAAAAAATCAAAATTATTTGATATCAGAAAGACATTCTCCGTATTCAGAATGCAATTCGATATGTCTGATGTGCTCTAATGTCCCAAAATAAATACTGTCCAAACGTTCATACCCCAGCCCTTAAGATATTGACTAAATTTATGATGCACACGATCACGATACATACTGATGATGATACTTGGTGTGAGATTTGTAGATGCTACGGATGCAAAGCGGATGTCATAATTTATTACCCCGATGTACATGAATGCATGCATGAAAATAAAAATATTTGGATTACTGCAGGGAACAATAATGTCCAATTTAAATCGATATCCAAATTAAAATATAGGTTATAATCTAAATATAAATTCGAATGTACAATATTAAATGTATTTAATTTGTTTTGTTTCTAAAAGTAACACACGGAAGTCGCTGAAAAGATTGAATATTTCTAAATTGAGATAATTTCGCCTGAAGACTCGTTAATGCTATTTCCGATTTATAAAATAAAGCAGCGGACCGAATACTATTGTATTAATGCAACTGATTGATCATAGCACTGCCATATTTTACCATGCATGGTTTAATTAAAACTAAAGTAGCCATTGCATATGTGCATTAATATCCTTTCTTCCATGGAAAACACGATGATCATGAATTCTATTCAAAAATAGCCCGTTTTATTTTAAGAGTTGTTTATATTGGAATAAGGGGTATGTTTGTGTAGATCACTCGCAAAGTCGGCGTGACCGCCCGAGAGCTATATTACTGTTTTAGCGTGTCGTTGAGGATTGTCCAAATTTGCAAAGCGTTAATGGTGACAGTACAGTAATTGTATGCTTTTTAATATAATTTTGAAGTACTAAATTTGTTTTTAGATTTGAAAATAAATCAAGCGTGCAAATTCAATTGAAACACAATTATATGTTTCTAATGCTGGCGCGGAATGATGTTATCATTGAGGTCAGCTTAAAGGCAATACGATACAAATCATTAATTTATTATAATGGAGCATATAAAAGCAGTGGAAAGGTTATTCATTCAAATTATATTTAAAAAAACTGATATTTACTTTGATTTACACAAAACAAATTAATTACAATAGGCCCTATTTAATAATATACAGAATAAAATTAATATGCCCTATAGCATCATCATTAATTATATCCTTAACCTAATCTTGACCCTAACCACAACCTGATATTTACTTAACCCCATGAGAACTACCTGCCGATTGGCCAAAAAGAAGTTTTCATTATCAACTGGACCAATCAGCAACATTGTTAGAATAATTTCAACACACAAAAAATTAGGGTGGATTATTTGCAAAGCTCTATTCTGATTGGTGATTAATGTGAAGATATCATGTAATTGACCAATCAGAGGCAATATTAGATCGGCAGATAGTGGTCAGGGGGTTAAACCTCCATCCTAAGATTACCACCGGGCTACCACATGCTAACTATTCCCGGGTTACTATTGCATTTTCCTCTCACCGAAATTGAAACACCACAATCCCCTTAAATATACTAGTGTTGCATTAAAGTATTATTCTAAAATTCCATTCAGTTGAAAATATTTTGCTTGTATTTTATTGCGTTTCAAATACCTCTTCATTATTATAGACTTTACTCCTCCATCTTATTTTCATCCATGCAACCGTCGTGTCATCAGCTGACGAGATCACATTGATATTCACCAATACGCGGAAGTAGACAGCCCCAAGCTATACAAACGCACTGAATACAACAAGGTCCCGTGTCTGAAAATATGCTCTTTCCAATATGCCCTTATAATTGGGTTTGCATTATAAGCTTAGCATAAAAAATACTGGAAATCAGCTCTATAGAGCACCGACATTTAATATTCACCTATTCGTGTCTTTTGTGGAATTATTTTGAAAAACGGACTGTTACATGTGAGGTCGTGATAGGAAATCCTCCCTAGATACGTTCGATGCTTAATTTAGATTAGTACTTCCATGATTAAACATTGCATCTTCACAATTTTCATTCAAATAAATGAATATTATTTTCTACATCATAATTCATTAATTGGCTTTAAATCAACATAAAAAATTGAACTTGGACGTCATAAATGTATGTATATATATCTATGGTAAAACTCTGGTAGGAAACAGCTATATTATACTAGCGCGCATGTGAAAAGTCAATTGCTCAGTGCATGCAGGGCATGTAATAAGTTGCAGACATTGCGTGTCATATTTCAAATGATATTTCCTAGTTTATAATATTTTTGATATTTATTTAATGTGTAAATTTCAAACAGTATATGAAATGAAGAAACTTATCATACTTTATAGCATGATATTCCAGAAATGTTAAATCCTTCTTATATAAAAGCACGTGCACGCGTGATTGAAATGTTGTTTCATATAGACATATGTTATAGAGTCTTTAATTGCTTGGCAGTAGAAGGTTATTTCGTTAGTTAATGTTTAATTGGCTAATTAATTAAATATATCAAACGTAGCCAGTGGCTGATATCGTGATTTTTATTTTTCAATATTCTATCATGAACAATTATTTAGTAACTACGTGGCTTAGGCTTATATAATATCATGTGAATAATTGTGGAAAATAACATTATGCGAAAAGCTTTGTCGAATTAAGGAGAAATTTCTCGTTCGTTGCCGATATAGGCTTGCTGGCTCATGATCATGAGCCGCCACAAATATTATTACGATTTAGATATGAATAATTATGTTAATGATCACCATATATATATACTATACATAATAATTAAAACTACAAAAGTGACATGCATTTAACAATACTATTAAATGAAAGAGTAAAATCATGATAATTAATGAGAAAATGGATGTTGTATGATCACATAAGCCCAATCGGCATTGGAAGTTTGCAATGCATTGTGGGACAGTTTTGCAATTTTGGGACACTTTGCCCTCTGACCTATTGGGAAAATTCAGAAGAAAAAGAGGTTTTTGTGCGTACAAAATATAATCTAAAATGTTTTACAAGAATGAAAACAAACCCCCCAAAACATTATTATTGAATAAATTAATTATTTAAATATTTTTAATGATAGCATTATGACAATAATAAATAAATTAATAATAATTACAGCAACTTACCCGATATGTCAGAGGTCAAAGTGTCCCAAAATAACCGGAAGTTACAATGGCGATTGGGCTAATTGAAATGACTTCACATGGTGTATCTGATTCAATTGCAAGTATGATCACAAGGACAAATGAATTGATCATAATTATTTAACTAGATTATTACAATAATTGAAATATTCAGAATACGAATATATCCTATGGCCCATTCCATGTCAACTCCAGGGATGTGCACCGCAGCACCTCTTCAATTTTCTGCGTGGTGGTAGATATTGATGAAAGTAAAATCCTGAAAATTTGAGCTTCATACTCCATTTCGTTTTTCCGTGGCATCAATTTGAAATTTAGGGGGGTCAGCGTAAAAAATGTGTCGCAACGCGAAAGACGACGTTTGGAGGTCCATAAATGTATAAAGGGAACCCTTTAAAACTTTGAAAAGTATGTATCCTGGGGTACTTTTTGGTGTAGAATTCAAATCTGCTATCAGAAAACTTGTAACTCCTTTACTTTAAAAGATATAGGGCCCTCAAAATGCAACTTCGTCCAACCAGGACCAACTTTGGGGGGTCAGAACTCCAAAAGTAAAAATAATTTTAGCGTCAATTTTTTTGCCAGTCAGAGCCCTTTGGTAGGACATTACTCTTATCAATATTGAGCAAGCATATTAGAATACATTTAGCTGAGATATTACCCATGGAAAACCACTTTTTTTACATTTTGACCCCCCCCAAGCCAATATCTCTCAGAAATGTTGTCCAAGAACATATCTTCAACATACCTGAAGTTGATGGTGGGGCAAATTGTCTGACATTGGTTTTCAGGGGGGTTGAAAAAAGTGTTTTCTTGGGTAATATCTCAGCTAAATGTATAATATGCTATAAGAGTAATGTCTACCAAAGGGCTGACTGGCAAAAAATGGACAACAAATTATTTTTAGAGTTTGCCAAGTTGGTCCTGGTTGGACGAAGATTTTGCATGTTTGAGGGCCCTATATCTTTTAAAGTAAAGGAGTTACAAGTTTTCTGATAGCAGATTTGAATTCTACACCAAAAAGTACCTCAGGATACATACTTTTCAAAGTTTTAAAGGGTTCCCTTTATACATTTATGGACCTCCAAATTCGTCTTTCGCGTTGCGACACATTTTTTACGCTGACCCCCCTAAATTTCAAATTGATGCCACGGGAAAACGAAATGAAGTATGAAGCTCAAATTTTCAGGATTTTACTTTCTCATCAATATCTACCACCACGCAGAAAAAGAAAAAAAATTGAAGAGGTGCTGCGGTGCACATCCCTGGAGTTGACATGGAATGGGCCCTATAGCATCAGCTTTATTATATCTTTGACATAATCTTGGCCTTATGCAACATGATTTTTACTTAAACCTATAGGCTATATAACTTCCGGGCTTACCCCCACTGCATTTTCCCTCATCAAAATAATCATAATTATAGTCGAGCATTATGACTCGCAAAGTAAATTGTTATTTGCCTGGTCGCTTTAATACCAATTTGCAAATATAAAATATCAAATGATCATGAGTACAATTTAAGAAAAATTAAGATTTAAAATATGAACTGTTCTATTCAACGAGGCTTTTCAGAGTTGAACGGAACAGTCCATATCTCTCCGAATGAAATATTCTTCCCATTAAACGAATGAAAACATTATATAACACATAATATAATCTAAAACAATTTTAAAAAATATGTCGAAGCTTTAGAAGCAACACTCACACTGCGTGAGTGCAATGTAAAATTGACTGTTGCACTCGCGCGGAGCACTCGAAAAAAAATTGCTTGTGTTGGTGCGTTTCAAATACCTCTTCATTATTACAGACTTACTCCTCCATCATATTTTCATCCATGCAACCTTCGTGTCATCAGCTGACGAGATCACATTGATATTCACAAATACACGGAAGTAGACATCACGATTTATACAAACGCGCTGAATACAACAAGATGCTTTTTCCAATCACATGCATTCCCTTATAATTGGGTTTGCGTTATCAGCTTAGCATATACTGGAAATCCGTCAGCTGTAAAGAGCACCGACATTAACATTCACCTATTCGTGTCTTTTGTGGAATTATTTGAAAACAAAATGTTCCTTGTGAGGTCGTGATATGAAATCCCCCCTTTGATACAATCAATGCTTAATACAATAAATTAAACATTGTATCTTCGCAGTTTTCATTTAGCTATATGAATATTATGAATAATTATTTTCAACATCATAATATTGGTTTTTGAAATCAACATATTATTAACGTGTACATTGCATAACTCGGTAGCTATAACTCTGTGAGCAAACAGCTACTCGCATGAGACAAGTCAAATATTTATATTGCTGTAACAATTCGAATATTTTGCATGTCAGTTTAGACGAGAACTCCTATAATGATTTACGTATTATATTTGTTTAATGCATGAAGAGACTTTAAGAGATGACCCTAAATTGATTAAACCATTCGAAGAAGCACTTTTTACGTCATTTAATAATATTATAATAAATGTTGTTTTCTTCTTTAGAAAATTGTTGCGTATACTATATACCACGACTACAGATAACATTTAATTGCTTGGCAATTGAATGTTATTAACTAAGTTAATGTTTGATTGGCTAACTAATCAAATTTACCAAACCTAGCCAGTAGCTGATGTCGTGATTTTCTTAATTGCTATTTTTTAAATTGTATATATATTCAATAACAATGTGTTATATCATGATATTAATAAATGTGCTAAATAATATAATCATAAATGCTAAAATTACGGAGAAGTGTGTTTTTCCGATAAGCATAATGCCTACACTGAACACAACACAGTGTATTATGTACATGGCTATCAGCAAATAATATGCTATGATAGATGCATTTAAGGTACTAATGAAATACGATTTGTATTAAAAAACTGTTTAATGATAAATTATTGAGCAAGAATTATATATGTTGTTACCAATGGACTTCATGTGAATATTATCAAAGATGACTTCTTGTTGTCCATCTGTTTCAAATGCAATGTATTCAACAAAGACAAATTAATTTGTCATATTTAATTTGATAATATTGGTCAATTTAAAACATTACATAAGAGACACTTGAAGAATATCATTCGATTCTGAAAATTACAAAGTTGTACATGTATGTTAAATTGCCAACATTTAAACCTCAGACTCAGTGTATTCACCAAGTTTAAAATTCACATGAAGAATATAAATATAAAAGTGTGCCTAAATTTTAAAGATTTTAAAGGCATTTTCCCTCACCGAAAGGGAAACCATCATAAATATACTAAAGTAAACTTATTATGACTCACAAAGATGCTTGTTATTTGACTGGCCACTTGCTATACAAATATAAAATATTAAATGATCATAAGTATAATGGTAAGAATATTTTCACGCGGTAAAATATGAACTGTTCTATTCAACGAGGCTTTTCAGAGTTGAATGGAACAGTTCATATTTCACCAAATGAAATATTCCGGGAAATATTCTTGCCATTAAACGAATGAAAACATTCAATATTTTTTTATATCACATTTAAACTTTTTCTTCCAATTAATGTTATAAATCACCAGAAAAAAAATATCGAAGCTTTAGAAACAACACTCACATTGCATAAGTGCAATGGAAAATTGACTATTGCACTCGCGCGGAGCACTCGAAAATATTTTGCTTGTGTTGGTGCGTTTCAAATACCTCTTCATTATTACAGACTTTACTCCTCCATCTTATTTTCATCCATGCAACCTTCGTGTTTATCAGCTGACGAATGCCATTGATATTCACCAATACGCGGAAGTAGACAGCCCCAAGCTGTAGGCTACAAACGCACTGAAAATGCTCTTTCCAATCCTATGCCCTTATAATTGGGTTTGCGTATAATAAGCTTAGCATAAATAATACAGGAAATCAGCTGTAAAGAGCACCGATATTTAATATGCACCGATTCGTACCTTTTGTGGAATTATTTGAAAAACAAACTGTTACATGTGAGGCCGTGATATGAAACCCGCCCCCCTTGATACAATCAATGCTTAATATAATAAATTAAACATTGTATCTTCGCAATTTTCTTTTAAATATATGAATATTTTAAATAATTATTTTCAACATCATAATATTGGTTTGAAATCAACATTTGTCATAAAGCCTGCACATTGCACATGTTGCATAGCTATTAACTCTGTGAGCAAACAGCTACTCGCATGAGACAAGTCAAATATTTATATTGCTGTAACAATTCGAATATTTTGCATGTCATTTTAGACGAAAACTCCTACAATGATTTACGCATAGTTGTTTAATTTGTTAATAATAATAATACAGCATAAAGAGACTTTAAGAGATGATCCTATAAACCTAAATTGATTTAACCATTCGAAATAGCACTTTTTATACACATGCACACGTCATTTAATAATATTATAATAAATGTTGTTTTCTTCTTCAGAAAATTGTGCTTGGCAATTAAACGTTATTAATCAAATTTACCAAACCTAGCCAGTAGCTGATGTCGTGATTTTCTTAATTGCTATTTTTTAAATTGTATATATATTCAATAACAATGTGTTATATCATGATATTAATAAATGTGCTGAATAATATAATCATAAATGCTAAAATTACGGAGAAGTGTTTTTTTCCGATAAGCATAATACCTACACTGACCACAACACAATGTATTATGTACATGGTTATCAGCAAATAATATGCTATGATAGATGCATTTAAGGTACAATTTGGACAATGGACGTCATGTGAAAATTATTAAAGATGACTTCTTAAGGGGTACTACACCCATTGATTTTTTTTTGCATTTTTTTGAATTTTGTGAAGAAATTACAAAAAAAAAATGGACAAAGTGGTATGCAAAATGAAGGGGCAAATCTTCTCGTTTTATTGGTGGCATCGGTATCAACGTAGCTTACATGCTTTTAAAAGTAGAAGCCAAAAGGTGGTACATCACTGATGATTTAAATTCACTTCATTTTGGAAAGCTTACTATCAACGGATTTCGTTAAAATTTTGGATATGTGTTGCTAACACGTTAGGGAATGGGAATAAGTGGTTCCTGATTTCTTTTATGACTTCATGAACTTGGTGCTCCACAACTATCAAAAAAGGAACTGGTTAAAATGCTACTATTTTCAATGTTGAGCTATATTTTGTATTTTTAACTTGCGACATTATTTCACTGAAACTTAATTAAACCACAGGTAACAGGTTACCACAACCATACTACAGCAATGTTGAAAAAAATTGTATTTCTTGTCACCTATACTACCATATTGGGTAGTTTTCCGTAAGCTTAACGTTTGTGATTTTGGTAACTATTTTATATTTATTTGTGAAATCCATTGCAACTAGGCATTCTAAATTGTACTCACCATTTACATCCCAAGGTATATTAGTATATCCACCTTGCACTTCTCGATATATATCCAGTTAAAGACAGAATATCAAAATTATTCCTCATTATGATATCACAAACTCTCACATGTGTATTCAAAATTGATGCTTAAATTTGACCTGAACCAAGGGAGCGATCGTTATTTTTTGTGGTCTTGAGGGGGGAACCTGAAATTTTTAGTTGAACCAAGAGGGGGGATTGTTAAATTTTAAATGGAGAACATTGGGAAAACAAGGGGGAACGCGAAAATATTGAGCGGACGCGAGGGGGAATGCGAAATTTTTTGTCGATATTTTTGCCAAAACACCCATTCCCCCCCCCCTGCGGTAAATAACGATCGGTCCCCAATTGACCTATAACCTGACATACGGTGACCTAATAGCCTTTTCTTCTCCTAACAACACATTATAATATTATTGACTAATGACTATACATCCAGTGTGTAAGTGTTTATATATTTTGCATGCACCACTAGATTTTCTATAGAGAGTATAACAAAGGATTTAATGTATTCTATTCATGTACCCTACTTGAACATGCTGAATAGAATAAATCATGGTTTGTTATGAAACACGCATCTGAGTAACTAGGATACAGTAAACAAAATATATATAGGGCTAAAATGACTTACTACAATTGTTTAAAAGCACTTTTTTCTTCTTTTTTCATATTTTTTTTATTTCACATGATCCGTGCATATATCGCCTAGCTATAAATGAAAAAATATTTATTTAGACCAATCAAACCAATATATGGGTGTAGTACGCCCTTAATGTCCATCTGTTTCAAATGCAATGTATTTACAAGGACAAATTAATTTGTCATATTTAATTTAATAATATTGGTCGAGAAAGAGCGCAAACATTAGAGATTCACGAAGAATATCATTAAATTCTAAAAATCTCATGATATTGTATATGTTAAATTGTCAACCTTTAAAACGTCAGTATGTTCACCAAGTTTAAAATTCACTTGAAAAATATATAAAAGTCTCCTTAAATTTTAAAGATTTTAAAGGCGGAAATTTTGATTTTTGTATGTGCCTCTGTTTTTTCTTTGAAATTGTTATCATTGGCAATAAATTATGTTATTTAAAATGTCTAAGTCATGTGTCTAAATCCGAATTTTTAAACGTCTCACTCCTTCAACAGCGATAGCTGGAATTATATACATACATGTGAGCTCCCACACTTTCCCTTTCATTTACTAAAAGTATATTAAGGGGTCTGGAATTAGCGTTTTGAGCGTTTCAACAGTATTTTTTGGGACATGAGAGCACATCAGACATATCGAATTGCATTCTGAATACGAAGAATGTCTTTCTGATATCAAATAATTTCATTTTTGAAATTCACGATATAATACAAATTTTATGACAAATTATTAAAAGTTGATATTTTTCACATTTTTGATATATAACAGTCCTCGAAGTAAATTTTATCAATGATATATTCTTAAAGTGTATGTAGCTGGGAGGAAAAGCCGACGATCAATTGAAAATTTTGACCTTTCATATTGAAGATATGGATTTTTTCCCAAAAAGACCTTTTTTTGTGTGTGTTTTGGGAAAAAATCCATATTTTCAATACGAAAGGTCAAAATTTTCAATTGATCGTCGGCTTTTCATCCCACCTACATACACTTTAAGTATAAATCATAAGATTTATAAAGTTTACTTCAAGTACTGTTAAATATCAAAAATATCAATTTTAAATCATTTGCCATAAAATGTGTATTACATTGCGAATTTCAAAATATCAAAATTATTTGATATCAGAAGGACATTCTTCGTTTTCAGAATGCAATTCGATATGTCTGATGTGCTCTAATGTCCCACAATAAATACTGTCCAAACGTTCATACCCCACCCCTTAAAACATTTATACACAAATCAAAATTCGTCAAAAATCATATAGGAACATATTAATTTTGTAAACTGATTGCACTCTACCATTAAAAGCAGTCGAAAAATAAATCACTTCCGTTACAGAAACGTATTATTCTTTGAAGCAAATTCAATCACATCTATAATGCCTATACCTACTACTACTAGTATAATGTATTACGGACGTGGGAACCTTCTCGTGCAATATAATTATATTGTGGTCCTGGATTAACATAAATTCAAGAATTACAAGTTAAATATAAATTATCCAAGAGAAAAAAACCAAACATATCTTAATAGATCAACAAAAAGAGAGTAAGCAGCTGGTTTGTTAAGGGATCTAAAATGAGCGTTTATTGCGTTTCGACAGTATTTTTTGTGGGACATGAGAGCACCTCAGACCTATTCGGAATACGAAGCATGTCTTTCTGATATCAAATAATTTTCATTTTTGAAAATCACAATATAATACAAATTTTATGACAAATTATAAAAATTTGATATTTTTCAAATTTTGATATATAACAGTCCTCGAAGTAAATTATATAAATCTAATGATATATTCTTAAAGTGTATGTAGCAGGAGGAAAAGCCGACGGTCAATTGAAATTTTTGACCTTTCATATTGAAGATATGGATTTTTTTCCCCAAAAGACCTAATTTTTTTTGGTGTTTTGGGAAAAAAAATCCATATCTTCAATACGAAAGGTCAAAATTTTCAATTGATCGTCGGCTTTTCATCCCACATACATACACTTTAAGTATAAATCATAAGATTTATCAAGTACTGTTAAATATCAAAAATATCAATTTTTAATGATTTGCCATAAAATGTGTATTAAATTGCGAATTTCAAAAAATCAAAATTATTTGATATCAGAAGGACATTCTTCGTTTTCAGAACGCAATTCGATATGTCTGATGTGCTCTAATGTCCCACAATAAATACTGTCCAAACGTTCATACCCCACCCCTTAAAACATTTATACACAAATCAAAATTCGTCAAATATCATATATACCTAGGGACCTGGGACACATGACCTCAATTCGCGAGTTATAAAAGGTTGGTGGGTATGGGGGTGACTAGTGAGGACCCCTTAACACCCTCCAGGTGCACAACCAAAAAAATATAGGTAACTTTTTATTTGGATTTACATTGGACTCAAATTAAAGGAAATTTTGTGTAGATCATATCATATGACAATTATTTTGTCATCCATCCTTCCTGAAAGAAGATAATTTGAAAAATGTAAACCAATGTGCGTTTGAAGTTGGAAATCTGGAAAAAATTAAGGGTTAGGGGTATCGAAACAGGTATGTTCTTCCCTGAATCATCAATCAATGATATATCATATGTATCAATCTATAGCTTTTTAAGTCTCTAATAAATTATACACCATAGTATGATATAATACAATAATGGCTGTCTCTTGTGTCAAACTATAAAAACACACAAAGGTGCACTGCTTAGTACAACCAAAGTTTGCTGGCGGCACCATCTGGCCAAGCACTAGCTGTGATGGGTATTGGGACATCAGACATAGTGGTCTCCTTCCAACTTCCATCCATAGTCTTCTGGTGATGGTATGTCAGGCTTCGGGATATGTGCTGTCTTATCTATTATGGTTGCTAAGGGACCGTTCACAAACACTTGTTAGGGGGGCCTGATGCAAAAAAAAATTAATCATGAAAATGTTTCGCCCCCCCCCCTTTACAGATCTCCAAAATTTCAGGGGCCCCCCTTTTCAACATGAAAATTATGGGTCAACCCCATAGAAAAGCATATAAACACAATTTTCCCCGGAAAATTTGAGGTCATTTTTTCAGGGCCCCCTAATTAGGAGGGTCAAAAATTTTCAGCCCCACTTTTTTGCATCAGCCCCCCTAACAAGTGTTTGTGAACGGTCCCTAAACAGGCACGTTTCATAAGCAGACAAAATCCATCCTCTGTAGGTAGAAGCAGGTGGAATGCAGCAGACGCGTTGTTGAGGAACTTGTAAGCTCGCATTTCTGCCAGACTAGAGAAGGGTGACTGGTCTGCAGTAGAACTATACAGAGCCATCAACAGTGTCCTAACTTGATCTATCAGGCTTGTAGATACTGTGAAGTCACTCTCTGCGTAATTAGCGATTTCATCTAACTCCACCGGCTTGCTCTTGTTGAGCCGCAATTTCTTTCCTTTGAAGTAGGGGTGGCTTGTTACATCTCTACCACTAAGGCTGTGAATAAGTGGAAGGTAGCATCTCTCATCACCAAGGCAATCGACAAGCTTGTGGATCGGCAAGTAACAGTAATGCTACGTTCTTATCCATAGCTCTTCAAGGCCGAGATCTCTTAGGTATGCTTCATTGTAGTAGATACTGATGAGAACAACAACGTCAGTGTCATTTGCATATATACAACCACTCGTTCGACTGCATTCTCTGTGGTGGCATACATGGCATGTAACATTATTCGTGTACCTGCGAGGACTCCAAATCTGGAATGTCGCGTGAGCTACCCTCTGTCAACTTCTCCAGTGCCGGAAGGGACATCGTCAAGCATCAAATTTCTACCTGGTGGAAACAGTCGGAAATGGCTCTTCTTTCTGAAAGACCATTCTTTCACTCCTTATGAGATGACCTATACCACACAGGGGTGTGGAGAAACATGGTCATGGTCCTAATGGCATGCATGTCATCAATAATGAGACATGTTTTGAAGTTGGTCGGTGGGAGTTCTGTTCTGGTGTCACCTGTGTGCCTTCTTTCAGAACCCTGACAAGGTCGGCCTTTGTCCTGAGTGCTCTCATTTCACCGTTTTTGTCAAACAGGGATGGTGGCTTGTTAGCACATTCATGTTCGCCAATGAATGTAGTTAGATCTACCTCACCACCACTTACCATAATCTGTGTTTATTCTCATGAGAGCTTCAACTTTCATACTCTTACCAGGAACTTGGCTCTTAGGCTTCTTGCCTTTGTAGTTCTAGGTATGGAATGTGTTCAGTTTTACAACAGTCTTCTTAGTCTTGTTACTTTGTATTGTTTCTTGCAGGGCTTTTACACCTATATCGTTCACGGTGATGGTCAGATCAGATTTTACATACTTGTTGGCAATCTGTCCATTAGTAATGCTCCTGTAGAAGAAGCGCCACATCGCTTCATTCAAAATCTGCACAGCATGAAGCGTTTGGTAATAGTCAGCTTTATTATCTTTCTGGCTGTTCCTTCTTGACACAGCCCACTAGTTGTCAGGATGTCTTCAGCACCGCTGTCTCTCATAACTTTGCAAATTGCTTTAAAGAAGTTACATGCCAGGTGGAATCCTCCAATAAGTAGAATAACCTTATCAAACATATGATCTTGATTCTTGTCTCTGATTGCTCTTGCAAGTTCAAATGTTATTAATTATTAAGTGTTAACAATATTTAGGGACATTAACATTAACAACTTGAGGGCATTACAGATAAGGTATAAACTAATTTATACCACAGATAAATAAGATATAAAGCTTGATACCATTTTGATAGTAAGTCATTCAGTAACTGTGATGAACTTGTCTGTTTCGATACCCCTACTCACTCCTTCACTTTAACACACATTTTCAACTACAAACGCACACTGGTTTACATTTGTCAAATTATCTTCTTTCAGGAAGGTTGTATGACAAAATAAATGGCATATGAAATGATCTACACAAAATTTCCTTTAATTTGAGTCCAATGTCGATATAGTTTGAACAAAAATTAGCAAACATTAAGGCCTCCCTTCTATGACCCCCCGTAAAATAAAAAGTTACCTATATATTTTTGGTTGTGCACCTGGAGGGTGTTGAGGGGACCCAATTGGTCACCCCCATACCCAACAACCTTTTATAACTCGCGAATTGAGGTACCCCCTAAAAAGAGGGTTCAGGTCCCTAGGTAATAGGAACATATCAATTTTGTAAACTGATTGCACTCTACCATTAAAAGCAGTCGAAAAATAAATCACTTCCGTTACAGAAACGTATTATTCTTTGAAGCAAATTCAATCACATCTATGCCTATACCTACTACTACTAGTATAATGTATTACGGACGTGGGAACCTTCTCGTGCAATACAATTATATTGTGGTCCTGGATTAACATAAATTCAAGAATTACAAGTTAAATATAAATTATCCAAGAGAAAAAAACCAAACATATCTTTATAGATCAACAAAAAGAGAGTAAGCAGCTGTTTTGTTAACGAACAAACAAATGAGAACGAGCATAAATGTGCACAAAAGGTGTATTGGATCATCTTCATTATAAAGAAGCTCTAGACCAACTTGCACTCTAGTCCGAATAATCAGACCCAGAACAAAATATTAATTTCTGACATGATCGTGTACTGGGTCTGAACTGTTTCCATATGAAATCTTGATGGCAAATTGGACAATAAAAGCACATGGTTCTACGTGACAGCTTTTTAATCCCTATTCAGGTTACGTGAATCACGCTATTGTGGACCATCCTTCTGATACTTGAGTGTTTGGACAAGCGGAACGGTTTTTGTCTACCTCTCTGTTTGTAAACAAACCAGGAGGTCGAAATCGTCCTCCTCGCCGAATACGAAAGTCAGCGTAATAGTACGGCACTGCTTGCACTCTATGTTGACGATGTCCAAAGCTTGTTTATTTTAATTATAAAAATAATTTTGTGGTAAATATAATCATTTCATATCTCTGGTACTCAATATTCTTAAATGATATGATATGATACAGGTCATGCTATTTGAAGCTCGTGGCCAAGCCGCGAGGCAATCCATTTACCACATATTCGATTTGTGTGGCGTTAATGACCCACGTGTGTTAAAAATGTATTCAAAACTTGCAAACCACGAAACTCTAATTAAAGGAGTATTTCGTGATCCTAGCATCCTTTTTTTTTATGATAATTGTCAGTTAGATAGCTTATTCCCAAAATTTCAGTTGATTCCGATTTAGCGTTTGGGAGTTATGCATGATTATGTGTATTACATTTATCAATAGACAATGTGTTGTAATTTCGTCAGAAAGTAATTCAAATTTCACGATATTTTTGCTGAACGAATTAATCTGCAAGAAATTTTTTGTACATAAACATTATGTCGCCACAGCTTTGCAGTTGTAAAAAAAACCTCTCAGCTCTCAGAAAAAGTGGAGGGGGGGGGGGGGTGGTGATGCTGTGGATCACGAAATGCCCTTTTAAATTGATACATTAGCAATAATGTTAATTACCTGTACATCCTAATGAAACCGTTGCAACTGCAAGGAGAATAACTACGTAGCTTGTATGTTCGGAGAAGGATTCCAGTCCGACCTCAAAGATTGCAACCAACAACAGGGAGACGAATGACACGACATACCCAAAGGTAATACGAACATGTAGACTGAAGCTTTCCACTAAGGCATTATTTAATATTACTGCTACAAAACCAACCACTATATAGGTTAGTGACATATCAAAAACAATAGTGCTACCTTGGCCATATTTTGCTAAAAAATAGTCCACGGCAGTGATGAAGCTATTGTATGGAAGAAGAAACCCTATGCCTGCAAGAAGCAGACAAATATAGATGATGTTATACTGATCTTTTGGTTGTTCTACCAGTATGCGAGAATGTGGCGATGAACTAGATGGGGAATCATCTCGTGGTGTTGGTCCCCTCGATCTTGCAGTAGGTTGCGGGTTCAAATCCAGGTCCGTGCCATTCTTTAATGAAGCATACGGTATATTTTCCTGTGTTGGTGAATTTAAGCAGACTTCCTCCATTGCATGCAGACCAATTGTAACAATCCCTGTGTGTTTATAACGATGTAACGTCTCCAACAGACAAGTGGTTAGAATTGTGTGTTAAACGCTTGCAGATTAAAGACATTTTAAATGTATTTTAAAATATCAAGTGCGTGATAAAGAATAGATGGTGTATACATCTTGACAGCTGGTAACCCTACGCAATCGTGGTAATTATAGAGATGTCATCTTAAGTGTAAAAATGCACACCGTGTTTTTCACAAAAAACACTGTACATTATCGATGTGAGCTGCTGTGAGATTGACAACCAAAATCAATGAGGAACTAATGTGAGCGTGCGTGCTGATGGTGGTACCGATGCATTAAGATGCACAGAATAATGCTGGCAATATGTGAGGATGGCAGTATAGTTCTCTTGCTATGTAAGAATTTGCCTTTCTATGGCATAGAGATAATCATGACCTGGCCTGCGCTCGCATCTTCTTACGTTGAATAGTGTCAGCTGTATTTTGGATGCGAGTGGGCGCTAAGACATGCACGGATGCAAGGGTTATAAAAATATGCAATTTCTTCATACCCAAAGACAGGACTATAATAAAATTGTAGTGTTTCTTTAATTTGGAAAAATACATGAAAACGTACGACTCTTTCCTTTCTTAAAAAAAACAAATTCTCGTATAATCACATTTTGGGAACAAATGCTTTAATGAATTGACATGGGTAATCATCATCTGAAAACATCTGCCGCGATCGGGAAAAAGACTGATCAAACACAATGATGTGATGTTTTAATGAGCGATAAAATGTGGTTGTGACGTACTATATTACTGTTTTATAATTCGCGGGGTTGGTGTGAAAGGAGAGGGGGCCGTGTACGGATATTACCTTGTTGGGGAAAAAAAAGAAGAAAAGAATAGAAAAGAAAAAGAAAAAGAAAAAGAAAAGAAAAAGAAAGAGAAATAGATAATAGCATAATACCATAGGATGCATATTTCACGTAAGATGCAAAACACACGGCAATCACACAAAATGAAAGCAAGTAAACTTAATGGAAATGTAAAATACATAAATTACACACCAGTGCAAGTATCAAGTTGATATACATCTGAATTTTAATATAACATTTTACTAATATATAATAAAGAAAGCGGCCTGATTTGATCCATATGTATAAAAACATTAAATTTGTAATACCTGATTTTTTTCTGATAGAAACAACAGTATGCAATGACAGTGTTGGCAGTCCATTCTCTCAAAGATGGCCATGTTCATATCATGACGTCACTGTAGTCTCTAGGTCAATATGTCTCGTTCATTGCCATCATAAATAATATTAGCTTACCAATATAATTATGATGTTGTCCGAGCAATATATATGCCCTTTGATTTTAAAATTAAATGAAAATCAGTGGACAACTCGTTTTGGAGTGGGACAATTTCACTCTATGAGGCATGTGCCAGCTGAATTGCCCACTATCAAAAGAGTGGAATACCACAAAATACCACAATACCCAGCAAACACAAAATGTTTTACAGAAAACGTTAACTGTCGGGTTAAAAAGTTTTAATAGCATTCAGAAAAGATTTTTAAAACTTTGACAACATGTTTGACGCAAATCATTATGTTATTAAGTGTTGACAAAATATTGTCTGCTCAAAATATTTGATCAATAACATTGTGACAACATTTTTAAAATGTTTTTTTTAAATATTTTCAAAAGGTTTGAAAAAATCTAAACGCGTTCATAAAGGTCCTCATCCATTGAAACAGTGGATGGTTTCTTCACTCTTTTATATTATCGAGAGGCAGGGGAGCTCTCGAAAATCGTTTCTGTATAATTCTAGCCTGAATTAAAGATTAACTTGTGTCTGACGTCATCTGTCAATCAAATTCAGAAACAATCTGTCAATCAAATTCAGAAACGATTTATTTACGATTGGTCGGGATGATTGACATTTCTGAACACGGTGGCAGTGCCCTGTGGTTAATTTTGCACCTTCAAACATACAAACCGTGAATGTTAGGTCTATAAGTATAAATAGGAAAGTTTCTTTTCTAAATGTACCGTGTCACCAATACCTAGAAAAGATGCTTTTTGCCTTGTAAATACCGTCATTTTTAGCCATTTTCTGTGATTCCTTTCTCCGATGAAAGCACAACCTTTTATACTACTAAACCAATCACGGTGTTTGGCGAGTTGACCGTCAGACCCGAACTAGTATTTTTTATATGTGGCTCCGATTATAGATACAGTAGAGAATAAGAAAAAGCTAATCAAAAGGTGGCATAATAATTTACATCATCATTCGATTAGGAAACGAATTTGGAGAAAACCTTCTGTTAATAAAATAATATGCTGAGCCACCAGCCTGGGTGGCTCACACTCCAGTAATTTCAGATGATTGAGGTCAGTAATACATCAAAGAATGTCTTCCAATTAATGAAAACAAATAGATAATCAGCTTATCGGATTAAAAGCTTAGAGGGAAGGTCTTGCTGCTCAACGAGTGTTTGTAATTATCAGGTTTTCTCCAAATTCATTCTCTAATGTAAAAAGCTTATTTTAAAATTTCATTATTTGGAGGTTCAAAAAATACCTAGGTTTTTATGCTCGGTGTAAATGCCTGAACAATTTTAATATATCATGAACTCCCGCAGGAAAGGTATAATAAATAAAACCAGGGTAAAAATCCAATATCATCATTTGCAGCACCTTCTTAAAATCTGCAATTGGGATTTAGGCTATGAATTTCCCTGATCTGAGCTGCGTACTGGTTTTGCGATTCTGGAAAGCTCACGATTATACTGTAAGAAAACGATTCTGTTCGCGAGAATCGGTGCTATAATATTGTGCGTCCAACAGCAGTTACAGCACAGACATAACATATTGTCTCCAAGAAGGCAGCAAATCATTAATTAAACCATTTTGATATATAATCAATTTCTGTGGGAAAGGTATAGTTAAAGAGGAAAAAATCCAATTTATATCGTTGCAACACCCTCTCAATATCTACGATAGGGACATCTTTAAAAGCAGCTATAACTTTTTCTTGATCAGAGCTATGCGTGCTGGTGTTTGCGTTGCCTTCTGATTCGGGGAAGCTTACGATATTATCCACTTTCGTAAGCTTTAGAATGTATTTAGCATCTTGTAATAGAGTTTCGTATTTTCCTATTACATCATACTGTATGTCACAAGGATGACAAAAGCGGTGGTTTTCTATCCAATGATTGTTCCAATGAGATTGCCAATTATCATCATCAGCAAGAAATTTGATAAAATCATGAAAAGTTAAGTCATATTTGTCTGGATCACGTGTACTTTCACCTTCGAGTCTGTCGAGCGCAGACGACCACGGACGGTACCTCATTATCATATTGTAGCCATAGTTTCTCCAATTCATTTTGTTCAGTTTATCAGTTGCATTTGGCGCCAATTTATTGTTAAAAGCTGACAGCATTCTTGTTAGTGGGTTTCTCGCAAACATAAATGTTGTGTAATTTTGTAAGATGTAGCTTGCAATTTTAGGCTTATAATACTGTATCCGGCTTATCTTACGCGCTAATCGGTTACTTCCAAATCCCTGTTTACTCATTGTGGATTTCATTAAACCGGTTAAAACATTGAAGACTCGTTTCCAGCTTGTACCCGCTATCTTAGCAGTGCAGCACATAACCAATCTGTGTCTGTGATCTATCATCATATCTGTGGATGAGTTCAAAACAACCAGAGGATTGGGTGTTTCATGATGATATTGTTTACATATCTTCTGCAAATGTTGTTTTCTCTTAGTTTGGACAATTTCTTGTGCTATCATGAATTCTTCATCGGATAGTTCCAAAAGATCCTGGAAAACACAAAAATATTTAAACGACTTAAGGTGGTACTACACCCCTGGCAAATGTGTGGCCTATTTTTGCATTTTCTCAAAAATTATAGCGCGTTGGTGACAAGTAAGATATGTATATTATAGGAGCAAGGACTACAACTACTGCACTGGAAATTCAGCAACTCAAGGCAAGTAGTTATTGATATATTGATGAAATATTGGTTTTTCCTCATTTTTGACTGTAACTCCACAATTGTTTTCTGTGCTGAAATAAAATTTCTAGTGTAGTAGTTGTAGTCCTTGCCCCTATACATATCTTACTTGTCACCAATACGCTATAATAATTATTTTTGAGAAAAATGCAAAAATAGGCACAAATTTTGCCAATGATCTGTCTAAGAAGATACACCTACACAAATTAGTAATCATGTTTAACTTTAATAATCCCCTCTTTAAAGTCTCTCTCGCTCCCTGTCTTCTCTCGGTCCTGCACTTGTTATTGTCAGTCGCATGTTTTCAATCAGCGTGTTTATAGTGGGAGCAGATGCACGGTATATTGACGTATAAATTCTATCCGGTCGGAAATTGTTCGGAAACTTGCCCACTTTAAACACTAGCCGTATTGGGTATGTACCGTATTATGATATCTTCTCAATCGAAGGATATTGGCGGGAGATATTTGCATTATAAAAGCTTATAAACACACGAGGAGTGTGTACTGTATTACAGGAAGTAGCAGCCTATTCATGATGCCTTGGATGTGCACAGGACATGCAAAACTCTTTTCAACCCCAAGAGTCATCAAACCAGAAGCTACCTGTTTATAGCTCACCCCATTTACACATTCCCTGTGCTTTGCAAGTTTGACCTCGGGGTCATTGCAGATGTACGGTAATGTTGGATGGTACCGGTACATGATTTGGGCGGTAACTATGACTCACTATAAACAGCATGAGTTTCGGTAGGGCCTATAAACGGGGACTGTCGTATACGATGTATATACTCAAAACTCGGTATATAGTCACTATAAACACGTTGTTTGATATAAAAAATAGGTACTTACTTTGCTTACATCTAGCGTCCGTGACGGTGTCAAGTTTGGTACTTGATGTTCATCAACATCCGTTGTGTTCATGTCATACAGACTGCCATCTCTGAAAACTGAAACCATCCAACATCAACAAAATATGTTTTACTAATATTACCGGTATACCTCTAAATGATTTCCCTAAATTCTCACAGCGTGATTGTAGTGAATAGTATATACTGAGTTTTGAGTACATCGTGTACAATAGTCCTTGTATGTATACCGAAACTCTTGCTGTTTATAGTGATCATGGTAATAGTGAGACACGATTACCGCACAAATTATGTACCAATACGCGGATTTAGGGTTTCTCTACCGGAAGTCAATTTGTGCCGAAATTCCTCCCCACAATGCAATATGCGTATTGCATAACAAAGAATATTGATTAACCTCCGAACTGTATATATTGTTAAGCAAAACGCTTATAGCATTGTGGGAAGGAATATCGGCACAAATTGACTTACGGTAGAGAAACCCTAAATCCGCGTATTAGCGTTACTGTACATTTGCAATGACCCCGAGGTCACACGGGGAATGTGTAAATATTGTGGCGCGAGCTATAAACAGCCCGTTCAACAGTGTGATTATGGCGGTGAATGTGTAAAACTTCTGTTTTGATAACTCTTTGGGGTGAGATGAGAAGCGTTCCGAGTCCTGCTCGCATCCAACGCATCATGAAGAAGCTGCTTCTTCCGGTACTATAGCACACAATTTATCCTCGTGTGTTTATAGTGCAAATATCTCGCGCCAATATCCTTCGGTTGAGAAGGATATCGATGTACGGCTAGTGTTTAAAGTAAGCAAGTTTCCGGATAATTTCTGACCGGATAGAAATTATACGCCCATGTACCATGTGTAAAGATACCGCACATCTGCTGACACTATAAACACGCTGTTTGATGCATTTTCATATCCTAACCTTGATATCGAATAGATTTTACACAACAGGGTAGGTTAAGGGTAGACTAGGTATTATTGGTTGAAGCAGCCAAACAAATGGATTTTCATTATTTAAATCAATATATTTTTGAAAAATAACACTTTGATGTTTTGCAAAAGTTCATTCTACAAATCATATACTTTGAAAACTTGCTTGATTTATTAATGAGTTAATGAGTTATGTACGTTGTACGAAAGTGTTGTTGTTTCAGCCCTCTTTACCATGTTTACAACATAACTCGAGAACCACGGGACCTACGAAAGTATGTCTGTGATATTTGATTTCGTGTACACGCTCGAAATGAAAATAATGATCAATGTAATTTTTGCCAAAGCTCACTACCATTCGCAAGATGCTGTGAACTACCAAATTGCAACAATTTAAAATAGTTGCTAACCTTATATCGCATACTTGAGGTCTTGAAATAAATGTGCAACTTACGTGATATATGCACTATGCAGTGCATTCTAATTTCACACTATTCATTTTTCTGAATAGAATCCCTACTAATTTTTGATCCTGTAACTGTTTGAAGAGATATATTGTACATTTTGATTAGGTATGAATCTGATCAAAATGAATAGTTCCCATTTAATTTTAACAAGTAACTATTTAACAAATGCTTAATTTGAAAAGATTTCCAACTCATTATTTGACAAGATTATCCATTTCAATTTCAAAAGGTTCTGTTATATCCCCCTCGGAGAAGACAAACTATTCAATTTTCATTTTGTGGGTAATTTTTAATAATGAAAACCTATTCATTTTTGATAAGAACTTATTTATTATTTTTTATCAACTTTGAGTATCTGGAGCACGTAAGTTTGAAGTGTATTGTCCAGTATGATATTTAAGCTTTCCCATAACGTGAATTATATTGGGCTATTCCAAAAAATAGGTGCACACCCCCTATAGAGGAGTACATTTTCAATCAAAGAAATGTCCGGATTTCCAAGTCTGCTTTCTGAAAACGACTGGAATTCCAGTTGCCAATGTTACTAGAAAAAGCTTGGAAATCCAATCAAATGAAGGAAAAATCACGGAAATGTTGAAAATTAGCTCTCAAATTGAGGATTTCTGATTTTGAACTATTTTTCTGCCGGATTTTTTTGCCTTTGGGCACTTTAAAAGTCTGTATTTCCAACAGTCACGACTGGACAAAAAGTCCGGATATCCGAACTCCTCTATAGGGGTGTGCATCTATTTTCTGGAATAGCCCATTTAGCCGATCAGGGTTGTCTGATTTAAATCGCGATTTTTAAATTACAAGAACACAATCCACTTTTTGAAATTTTAACGTACGTTCATCATGTTCATAATTATATTGAAGCTCATTATACAATGTTATACGCCAAGAGAACTTACCAAATGTCTCGCCATTATGATTTTTATAGCAATGTGTCATACTCTTCAGCGTAACTCTGAATATCTCAATCGACGCAAACACAGCACATACGAAAAATATCACCTTAATCTTTGGCATAGTGTTACAAGTTCAGATGACAAAAAACAGCGAGGCACGAAGAAATAATATTTTGAGCGGCATTTACCACAGTACAATCCCAAAGAAAGTTTGAAATTAGTCATGAATACAATTTTACAACATATACCGTAGCCTTTTAGCACATCTATTCACTGCAGTTCACAGCTTGCATGGCATAATTATTAACTCGAACAAAAGATAAATGATGTCCATTTAATTTTATTTGAAATTAACATAAATTAATTTCACCAGATTGACTTGGTTAAGGGATCTGGAATAAGCGTTTTGAGCGTTTCGACAGTATTATTTGTGGGACATGAGAGCACATCAGACATATCGAATTGCATTCTGAATACGAAGAATGTCTTTCTGATATCAAATAGTTTAAATTTTTTTGAAATTCACGATATAGTAGGCCTACAAATTTTATGACAAATTATAAAAAATTGATATTTTTCACATTTTTGATATATAACAGTCCTCGAAGTAAATTTTATAAATCTAATGACATATTCTTAAAAGTGCATGTAGCTGAGAGGAAAATCCGACGATCAATTGAAAATTTTGACCTTTCATATCGAAGATATGGATTTTTCCCTAAAAGACCTAATTTTTTTGTGTTTTGGGAAAAACACCATATCTTCAATACGAAAGGTCAAAATTTTCAATTGATCGTCGGCTTTTCATCCCACCTACATACACTTTAAGTATAAATCATCAGATTTATAAAGTTTACTTTGAGTACTGTTAAATATCAAAAATATCCATTTTTAATGATTTGCCATAAAATGTGTATTAAATTGCGAATTTCAAAAAATCTAAATTATTTAATCAGAAGGACATTCTTCGTATTCAGAATGCGATTCGATATATCTGATGTGCTCTAATGTCCCACAATAAATACTGTCCAAACGTTCATACCCCACCCCTTAAGCTGGTTAAATTCAAACTTTCTACCGCTTGCCGCTTTGACGACGATTCTACTGCACTGCGCAGTCGCACCAGAAACACTAGCGGCGACCAACGGTAATTGTATATTGATCACTCCACCGCTTTGCAGCTCTTTGCCCAAGCAGCAGATCGCTAGTAGTTGAATTCAATTCAACTCGGGAGCGGTGCCGCTTAATGAAACGATTTTTGGCGGTGCTGAGCAGCAATATTGTCTTTCATAGTCATCATGGTCATACCGCTGCCGCTCCGCTTGCAAAAAAATGCAAGCGGCATGATAAAGCGTCACGCCGCTGAGCGGCAAGCAGCAGAAAGTATGAAACCAGCAGATCTGCAATTTCGTCTCAAAGAAATCGCGAATTTCAAAAAATCTAAATCATTTGATATCAGAAAACCTGGCTACGGCACTGACGACCATATCTTTAACAGCTAAATGTTGCTTAACCGTCCATAGGTCCGCGGAGTCACACGTAGGCCTACGTACAGACAAAATCTCGAAAGCCTTGTCAATTTGACGACGCACCCATTGCAGACATTTTGTCTTGTCATTGTCTTTTAAGTACCGGGTTTCCATGCAATATTCTGCATTTGAGTTATAACAGTATACACCAGTGGCCGGCCTTTAGTGGCATCCACTATTTAAAGTTTTTGTCAGAGAAGAACGGCACTTGTTTACATTTCGTGAGTGTGCAGAGCGTAAACACGGAAGTTGGGTTCTGATTTAGCTGAATCAATCGTCTGTCATAGCAACAGATAGGCGCCATTGAAGTGAACACAAAGCTCCGCGTATGTCCTTCATCAACAGAGCGCTCGCGCCAATCTGAGACATCAAAATATCTTGATGCCTTTCAATGCGTTCAGGTCACTATCCGAGTGCTTTTTCACATTCAATATCCTGTAAAATTCTTCTGAGGTAGCCACAGGATAATCAAACAATAGAAAATCCATTTTGAAAAACCGAACAAGTGATTCAATATCATGCAACGACATTTGCTTGTAGGCAGCCACTAGTTTTTGCTGATTTGAACTATGAGTGCTTGTGTCTGCGTTGCCTTCTCCTGATGGGAAGCTCACTAGATGGTCTACGTTGGTCACTTTTAACACATAATTGGCATCTTCTACTAAACTTTCATATTTGCCAATGATGTCATACTTGATATCACAAGGCTTGCATAATTCATAGTTAGACTTCCAGTGGACATTTCCTGAAATGGTTCCATACGAGGATCAATTAGAAACCGTACAAAATCGTGAAATGTAATGTTATATTCACAAGTAATTTTTCGTCTACGTGCGCGTTGATTTGTGCACGGATGGAAGGCCATTTGAATGACTTCACCAACGGCATCCCTGAATATTTGTCTATTTCGTGTGTCCGTTGAATTTGGCGCCAATTTATTATTAAACGCTGAGAGTAGTCTGCTAAAAGGATGACGCGCAAACATAAATTTGGTGTAAGTTTTTAGAATATGGTCGATTTCTGAAGGCGTGTAACTCGCCAGTCGTCTTATATTTCTGGCAATGTTGACATTTTCATATCCAGTTCCCTGCGACGTTGAATTCGTCTGCCCAGTTAAAACATTAAGAACCCTCTTCCAACTGGTTCCGGCTACTTTCGGGGTGTTACAGTGTAATATTTTATGCTTATCATCCACTAGCAGGGTCCCGTGATATTTTTCGTAGTCAGAAAGCATTTCTTTGATGTCACGTGTTTCTCTTTGATAGGTCTGGCACATTTGTTGTAAGTGCGTTCGTCTATGTTCCTGGATCATTTTTTGCTTTTCCATAAAGTCCTCGTCATTGAGAAATGCGACAGCAGGTCTTTTCTGTCGAGATACAAAATCGGTATTATTAGCAAAGGAATTATAATGTAATTTCTCTACTAGCTCTGCAAACTTTCTACCATATTTCAAATGAGCACTAGGCTATGTATCATTATTAGTGAATTTTTCCCTTCAAATCTGCTATGAAAACGGATAGACCTTATGGTCCGTATGCACAAAAGAGTTAGACCGGGTCTAAAGTTAGACCTGGTCTAAGTGGATTTTAGTTCCATCAGGAATGGTCCTTTACTCCTATTTCCTTCCTAAAAGTAGCTAGCAAATTCTAAAGATTTAAATGCAGAGTTCAAAAATAATGCAAAATATCGTAAGCAAATGTAAAGGAAAACGTCCCTTTTCCTGGGACTAAATTCCACTTAGACCAGGTCTAACTTTAGACCCGGTCTAACTCTTTTGTGCATACGGACCTAACTCTTTTAGGTCGTAATACCAGTAGTAGGCTACTTAACCAAAGAGCAAAAAAAGTGTTGAAGAAAATCAAAGAGTAAAAGTGCTGAAGTTTTTCATCAAGGCAATCACCAATTTCCTAGATCCTGTTCGTGTTATCAATCCCATTTCAGTGTGTAATTGTGTATTCTGTATGAGTGATGTATCCCGTATAGTATTATTAATTATATATTTTTTTTTTTATGTCCCTTTCATGTACTAAGAAATGCCCCTTGAGGTGCTAGCATTACGGTGCAAATTTGGGCTTCGCTCTCACTGTCGGCCGCTCACCCCAGAGTCTTCCACAAAGATTATCATGATACAAAACAAACTTGATGCCATTTTAAAGCTTATTTACTAAGTTAAAACAGCAATATCTTTTTTTTCTATTTTATATATTTCCGATTCTGTGTGAATGGGGATGGGGCACAGCCTGCGATTAATAATATATAAAATTTTTACCTGATCGTTGGAAGATGCAGGAGCCATGGACAGTGACCTTGGCGAGTCGGAAATAACACTTGCAGCAGATGTTGAAGACATATCTGTAATAAATAAATAAATCAGTAGATCAAATGATCATGAATGCACTGAATTCAAATGTGACAGAATTTGCAGTAAAATTTGCCCTCTCCATCCAACTGGCTATCGGTCAGGTCAAGGCACTGAAAAAGCCTTATATAAAAAAGGTAATATTACCAATTTCAACAACAAAAATATACATAAACATATCTGCATGGAAATTCAAAAGAATAAATTATTAAAACCATTGTATTCATAGAAAACATCATTAGAAAAATGAATATTGAGGAGGGGATCCCCCGGATATCCCCCTATGGAAATGAGCAACATTTTGAGTTACACCTTTACACTATAAACTGAATTTTCTCGGCCAAATTTTTCAGTAAATGTCAGGAAAAATCTATAATGTTTGGTACTGTATATTTTTTTTCAAACCCACATGTTAAACTTATGTCTGAAATTTAGGCTTCTACGAGCACGTAGTGTAAGATTTTCGGGCTTCAACTTGCCTCATGAGCATTTTTCGGGGTCAACATTTTTGCTTTCAAAGTAACATAATTAGCTAATGAAAGATATTTCCAAACTTTCTAAAGCACATCATATATGGCTATATAGTATATATCATATAAATTGCGGTTTTGATTGCACCATTTTTCAATTCCGACCAGTGTTCGAAATGTTGGTTGTCCGTTCGCCCGGGACAACCAAAACATACACCGGACAACCGAAAATAATGCTCTAGTTGTCCGGCGGACAACCAAAGATCTACAGCCAAAAGTAACTTTTTCAGCATGTTAGTTTGCTCAAACCTGACACAACTGATAACTTGTTAAATATTTAAGAGTAATTGCTCATAAATTGACCACACTCACTCCACTTTATTGGTCACATGTAGTTACTGACAACCAAAAACTTTGGTGGACAACTAGACATTACAACCTGGTTGTCCGTGGGACAACCCCTTTAATATTTTCTTAATTCGGACACTGATTCCGACTACCAATTTTGTCAAAATCAACTCGCAAATGTACCCATGGATGGATGATTTTGCCAGCCACAATAAAATAAAGATTGGTTCTGCTGGATATTAGAAATGAAGTACTGAGTTGGACATTTTGTCAGCAAGAGAAAAAAGATGAATTCAAAACAGATATTCTGACAAAACTATATAGACCCACACTACACCACATTTCGCCATACTGCAAGAGTTTCTAGAATGCTGTTAAAATAAGAAATTTTTAATGCTAATTTATTGCACATTCTAGGGAAGCGTGGTTACCGTTTTGAAATAACCGAGTGAGAGGGTTTTCAAGAAAATATTTTTCCTGTCAAAACTGAAGCATCCTCTGGACATCATATATAACGATTCGTGATACCCAATTGTGGCACATTTGATGTCGTTTATGAGGCAGAGAATTTTATTTCAATTTTATATACGCCAAAATATTTGAGCGAGAATGGCGATAGAAAAAACGTTGAAAATTCCATGTAAAAATGACATTAGACACCGCCAATGATTACTGTTTCGTTTTTATGGAAATCTAATCTTTTATTTCCTGAAATAAAATTAGGGGTCTAATGTGGATTTATTGTATAAATGATGAAAACATCGACGTGTATACAAGAAGCTACAAGAAAAATGGTAGGCCACGCCACACTGACATACTTGTAGTATACGGTGAGCACGTGCGAGTCAAAATCGATATAATGTATGAAAAAACCATTGTGGGTAGGCTCATTTATTGTATATAGAACACGCAGTTATCAACAATTGAGCGCTATTAATACACATTAATGTTTTTAAACAAATAAAATTCCAAAATAGGCTGCTACTCAATAGGATTCGCCCTTACCTTGACCCGGTCCTGAGATTCAACCAGAATGGTTTTCGACCTGGGAGATCTACGGTGTCACAAATTCTTGCTCTAAGGAGGATAATTGAGGAAGTCAAGAACAACAATCTGAATGCAGCAGTAATATTCATCGATTTCAAGAAAGCATTTGATAGGTATGCCAGGTGAATTCAAATTTGCCATCAAACTGCATCATTTTATATATCAAATTAAAGCCCTTGAGTAAAGAAAGCCAACACTGAAAACCTTTTGTCATAGCACTTTCCGTAGCAAAGTTACATCTTGTCAAAGATTGACTTTCATCAAAAAGATTCTGCTAGCAAAATTCCCCAAAACAGCATTACGGGGTGTTTCTAGATCTTAGTCTCATGACGATAGCACCTTTTTTAATGGAACTGCTATCAAAATCTCTCTGAAATTCCATGTGCGAGTCTCTCATCACCAAAAAAAATCATATATTTGGGTCAAGTGAAGTATAGACAACATATTTATGAAGGTTTCCTTCTTAAAAAGCTTCTTTTAAATTTCAATGTAAATTTGTATTGCCGGTTTAGGCCATTTTGACTGACTAACAAATGTGTTAACTGAGGTTTCCCTGTGATACCTACATTTGATACCATCCACCGTGGGAAAATGCTTGACATAATGAGAGCATATGGAGTCCCAGAGAGGCTAGTGGCTGCCATAGGATGCATGTACCATCATACTATAGCTCATGTCACATCACCTGATGGGGTCACTAAGGATTTTGAGATCCAAGCAGGAGGTTTCCTGTGATACCTACATTTGATACCATCCACCGTGGGAAAATGCTTGACATAATGAGAGCATATGGAGTCCCAGAGAGGCTAGTGGCTGCCATAGGATGCATGTACCATCATACTATAGCTCATGTCACATCACCTGATGGGGTCACTAAGGATTTTGAGATCCAAGCAGGAGTCCTGCAGGGAGACACTCTGGCACCATTCCTCTGTATCGTAGTCCTTGATTATATTTTAAGGAAGGCTATGGAAGGCAATGAAGAGCGACTTGGCTTTACTCTGGAGCCCAGGAAAAGTAGGCGAATAAGCCCGCGCACAATCACAGACCTGGATTTTGCAGACGATATTGCTCTTATAGCTGACAACCTCAAGGACGCACAAGAACTGTTACATCTTGTTGAAGCTGCTGCACAGAAAGTAGGACTAGGAATGAATGCCAAGAAGACCAAGGCAATGCTGTACAAGGAAACTCCATCTTCAATAAAAACACTGGACGGAAGCGAATTGGAGATAGTGCATGACTTCAAATATCTAGGTGCATGGACTGCCAGTAGTGAGAAGGACTTCAACATCAGAAAGGCACTTGCTTGGAAAGCATGCAACAGCATGGACAAGATCTGGAAAAGTAATCTGCCAAGAGCTCTAAAGATCAAGTTATTAACACCACTGTAGAATCGGTACTAACATATGGCGCTGAAACATGGACAATAACAACCAAAATGAGAAAAGCTATGGATGGCTGCTATACCCGTCTCTTGCGGAAGGCACTAGATATCTCATGGCAAACTCACACCACCAACAAAGAACTATATGGGAATATGTGACCAATCTCTGAGAGGCTCAGGATTAGAAGGTTAAAGTTTGCAGGGCACTGTGCAAGAAGCGAAGAGGAAGCAGCTTCAATTGTTCTTATGTGGCAGCCCAAACATGGAAAGCGAACAAGAGGTCCACCCAAGAAGGATTATATCAAGATGTTGGCAGATGATACGGGATTAACAGGCCCAGACATCAAAAATTGTATGCTAGACAGAGCAGTTTGGAGAGCCATTATGGGAGTCCGACTACAAGAGTCGACAATAGCAAGTAAGCAAGCATGCCCTGCTTGGGAGAGATCATCACATGCTAGGAAGCCAGACTCTGCACTCAACGCAAGCTGCCGCTCCATCACAGGATGTCTAAGGCCTACCAACATGGACAAGGTCTACCTCTTGGCAGGTATCGCACCACCTGACATCCGGAGAGCTGTGGCAAGCAAAGAGGAACGCCGTAAACAGACCACGGACGTAAGACACCCCCTCCCCAACCACACACCACCAACCAGACGGTTGAAGTCAAGGAAAAGCTTCATCACAAGCCCCCTCCCTCTGCAAACAACATCATCAGAGGCTCGCACCCAGATGTGGAAAGAAAGGCTTTCATCTGAAGCAGTCACCACTGAGATGGGGATTTAACCCACAGAATCACTACCTCCAGGAGCAAACGAAGTCTGGGCAAACTTGAGATGCCTTAACCGCCTCCGAACCGGTGTTGGGCGTTGCAAGGATACCCTTCACAAATGGGGATACATCAGTGGCCCGACCATGTGTGATTGTGGACAAGAGCCACAGACGATGCAGCATCTGCTGGAATGCCCGCTTTTGGAAGATCCTGTGACGACAGACGATCTGGCGCAATTTTCTCAACGGGCACAAAAGTGTGTTTCTCAGTGGATAAGAACAGTTTGATGTAAGGACACGAAAGAAGAAGAAGCAAGCAAATGTTGAAGTAATGAAGTTGCGATTATATTTTTAAATTTTCATCATGACATCATCAAGCCTTTATGGTCGAGCGGTCTAAGGCGCTGGTGTTATGTCAATACTGTATAGGAATACATTATAGCGGCTCAGTGCAGCGTGGTTTCGAACCCCGCCGGCACCTCTGCCAAAATAAATTTCATTTTTTTTTAAATTTCATATTATGTTAGGGAAATGTGGCTGGGAGAATGTATGTATGGCGAAGAGTGGTGTGGACCCACACGCTGTGCCTTATAGAGGCCTTGCATGTGACTATCATCCCGTAAATATGGCGGACTACTCAAATGCATTCAACAAAAGCATGATTGCAATCTACCGTGACAGTTCGTCTCACACACATAACACTACAATAAGTTGATGACGACATATGATTGAATGGACTGCACTCCGCCATAACTACGGTGAAGGACACCGGCTCAAATCCTTTGTTTGGAGCCAATCGATAATTTCATGCAGGGCCTCTATTACACCACATTTCGCCATACTGCATTTTAGAAACGCTTGCTGTTAGAATAAGAAAATTTTTAATGCCAATTTATTGCACATTCTAGGGAAGCGTGGTTACTGTTTTGAAATAACCGAGAGGGTTTTCAAGAAAATATTTTCCTGTCAAAATGAAGCATCCTCTGTATAAAAGAAAATATGAATATTAACTGCACATCATATATAACGATTCGTGATACCCGATTGTGGCACATTTGATGTCGTTTATGAGGCAGAGAATTTTATTTCAATTTTATATACGCCAAAATATTTTTTTAATTGAGCGAGAATGGCGATGGAAAAAACCTTGAAAATTCCATGTAAAAATGACATTAGACCCTACCAATGATTACTGTTTCGTTTTTATGGTAATCTAATCTATTGAAATAAAATTAGGGGTCTAATGTGGATTTATTGTATAAATGATGAAAACATCGACGTGTATACAAGAAGCTACAAGAAAAATGGTAGGCCACGCCACACCGACATACTTTTGGTATACGGCGAGCACGTGCGAGTCAAAATCGATATAATGTATGAAAAAACTATTGTGCGTAGGCTCATTTATTGTATATAGAACACGCAGTTGTCAACAATTGAGCGCTATTAATAAACATTAATGTTTTTAAACAAATAAAATTCAGAAATATGGTACGTTTTCTGTCTTTGCTTGTCACGTGGTATGTTGAAGTAATAAAGTTGGGATTATATGTTTAAATTTTTCATCATGATGCAATCAAGCCCTAACGGCCGAACGGTCTAAGGCGCTGGTGTATTATAGTACTGCTCAGTGCAGCGTAGGTTCGAACCCCGCCGGCGCCTCTGCCAAAATAAATTTCTTAATTGTTTTTATATTTCATATTATGTTAGGGAAATGTGGCTGGGATAATGTATGTATGGCGAAGAGTGGTGTGGGCCTCTATAGAGTCGGCGAACTATATTCAGATATTAGTTTGAATAGCGAACTTAATTCAAATAACAAAATCTTTTTAAAGGTATATCCAAGTGCCATGTTTTTATCCGACATTACTGAAAAAAATAAAATTATTGTTTTTTATTTGACCGAGAAAATTAATTTAAAAGCAAAAAGGTGTATTTCTGAAATATGCTGATTTCAACATGTATTGATCGACTTTTAGCGCGACTATATGCATAACAATAGAGGAGGGTCACTGGCGTACTGAGTGTAATTGCGAAAATCAACGCACTGAATGGTCTATTGTTCTATTGTGTCCGATTTGAGCGCTGTATAGAGGTTATCCGTGTTCTATAAGCTGCATATCCTATCAACGACTGCTATACCTTGTTTAGGACTTTCAAAACAAGTACCTGCATGTGCAACCATGACTGTTTCAAAATAGCCCGCCAAGAGTCATGCAGGTAACTCCGAGCCAGTCCAAGGTCGTGCATTGAATTGGTTTGAATGAGGAATACTACGGGAATCAGCACCTTTTGTTAGAAGTCACACATGAGTAAAGTGGATAACCTCTATTGGAAAATGTTGCCAATCAATATTCATGAGAGTGTACATTCAACCATAGAACAATACCTGGAAGCGTCAATAGAAATTAGCATGAGGCCGCTTTCATATGTAAATAGCGTATTGTTATTGAAATTTGTGCCCAGACGTATTGAGGGCGACAGTCATGTTATCCAGACAGAGAATGTCTTGATGCGCCAGGCATGTCAAATTGCTGAGTGAATGTGTATAAATCCCCTTTCTGTATAGGTAATAAGCTAGTATATTTCGTGTTCCAGTTTGTTATAAAAAAAAAAATAAGTATTATATTAAATATATTAAGTGTATAAACTTTGAAATTGACGTGAATTTGAAGTGCAGAGCTCCAAATCTAGTTAAATCGTGTAGTGTAAAATTATGCTGTGTGACCCCCTCGGCGTGGTAGAATTATATTCATAAAACATTGAATTTAACATATAATATGGGCAGCCAACCACGATTTATCAGCATTTAAAAGATATATTAATTAACAAAGATAAATAATCAATAATACTAATGACAATTTAACTAGTAAACAAGTCTGAAATCTTAAAATGTTGCCACGTGAATTCCCGAACACATGATATGTCAACATGTGACCATTATTCAGATTTACCGTAAGTATTTGGTGTATGGTGCACGGCTTGCAGGCAACTGTGTATTTATTTACCTCCGTATAAAATCAATAATTCATGCTGGGAGCCAAGTAACATTCTGTATGCTAGTGCAGATTGGTATTTTATTTTACTTGAGAGCATAATAGAAATACATAAAGACGAATAAGGCGCCATGATGGAAAGATATAAGGTCAGGGTTTGTATCAAAGGTTATTTTAACTTCAAATACTACTTGTGTTTCACACCTTGCCTCTGTCACGTATTTCCTTCATATTATTGACCTTAAGTCCTAATTTTGACTTAGTTATTGCAAAATGTCATTTCATATCACATTAGTAGACTTTCTTTGAAAAAACATACCACTGGTGCCTGATGGGAATACCCGTCCGCCATTTCATTAAACTGGATCGTTTTCGCCTGGTTTGTGCCCAGATGTATTGGGGCGCTATATACTCTCATTGAACAGGCAAAGTTCGCAAAACTAACAACGTTGTTATTTGCCAATATCAATTAACATGATCCAAGGGGTCGAACATGAATTATTCATAACGGATCGATAACTGGCCTCACTTTCTAGCTAGTAAACCAGCGGAATTTTTCATAGGTTTTGCGTTGCTAATAGAACAACCGTGAATTTAGTGTCACCCCCTTGATTCAACGTCCAATTTTTGAAATTGGGTGACTTGTGCTTGGCAGGTGTAAAATACATCTGACTGGGCGTTTTAATTACGTAACGCATAAAGGCATTGACATCATCGAATGGCTGCCTATAGTGCTGTTAGCGTTAGGCCTATGTGGGGGGGGGGGGCTGTGTTTAGTTTCTATAATAATTATTATAAGGCCTACATTTATTTGTCATTCCTTTCTTTTCCTTTCTCTGTACTTATTCTTTCCTTGCTAAAGTAACACTCCCTCTTCTTATCTCCCTTCCCTTCTCTTACTTTTTGTCCCCTCTCATTCCTATCATTTTCCTTACCTTTCTATTTATTTACTTCTATTTATTTATTTCTCTTCATTTCTTCCTCTTTCTCTCTTCCTCCAGTCCCCTCTCATTCTTCATATCCCTCCTCCACCTCTTCCTCCCTCATCCCCTGCCAAGACCTCTCACAGAAGAGCTGCCCCCTTCAGTACGCCACTGTTTATGACATTATCCTTCTTAAAATAAAATAAAATAAAATGTCAATTTGTGAAACAACTTTTATATAGGCCTATACCGGTATACTTATTATATGTTACATGTATACGTAGCTATTACCATTATACAGTACTATAGACATGCAGACATGGCAGCCTTGATGTGTAATCATTCAGCAAGCGCATTCAATTTATTTAAATGAAGCTCCTAAAGTCAGTGGGGTGACAACGAACTGTACATCAGCGGCTAATGTGTGCCTTTTGTGCTTACGGCTACTCAATCACACCCTTGGGTTTTATGGTAACAATAGGTACTTTTCGTTCCAATAGGCGCTTTCACGCGACTTTCGTTTGATCACTTATTGACAGTAGCCTGCTAGGTAAAGCGTTATTAATACACTGTCGGGTCAGCTTACCGATTTAATGGCGGAAGCCCTTTGTCCCAAACAAAAGGTACCTTTCGATGAATAGCTTGTCAGATTTCAAATCGGCACAAGTGAACAATGCGTTACATAATCTATTGCTTTTCCATCTTTAATAGCTCCATGGCGAAAATATCGACATACCGGGTACACTCCAGAAGTGGCCAATTATGTTCTAAATAATTGTTGTCATCACGCCCAATATATATCATATGCGATTTTATACACAAGTATTTATTCATTTGGGCTTATTTAATTCATTACAGAAAATTAGAAGTTGTCAAAAATGGCATGATCAACACGCCTACGATAGAGGCCCTGATGCTTTTATCGATTGTCTGCGAACAAAGGATTTGAACCGGTGTCCTTCACCGGATTCATGGCGCAGTGCAGTCCATTCAATCATGGAAGAAAGAGATAAGAAGGAACCACAACGAACGCATTCACTTTGTCCACTCCTTTACCGACATTTAATTGACATTGTTATTCATGAGGATTTACTTTGATCAATACCTGTCAATACCCCGCGTTAAATAGGTGATTGGTATTGTATTCCATGTATTTGCATGTCTTCTAGAGCGTGTCTGAAGCATGATTTGAACTAATGACCTTCCGTGCAAGGATTTTCTCTGGTGACGTGATCATCGGTCATTGTTATAGCCTACATCTTTTTCTTCCATTTTGCCCAATTTTCCCGAACTTTGATGACTTTTTTTCTCAGAGTCTTTGGCACTGAAACGAGTTAGCTAGTTACGATTATACACATATAAACTATTAAATTAAACAGGTTTCATGTACCGGACTCAACCGGAACATTGTGTATTATTTAAGAACATTTTACATCTATTTTCCATCGAAAAAGTCACCAAAATCTTACCTTATTTGCTAAAGATGAAACTCAGCAAAATTTTGATGACCTTTTCGATGTTTTATAGGACATTTTCTACACAACACGATCAAGAAAACAGTTTGACTGTAGATCCCAAAACAAAGCTACTATACATGTTCAGAGCATCAGTGAAATTCCATAATCTTACTTCTGGGTAGCGTTTGTTTGTTCGTGGATGGGTTTGTTATCAATTTTTTCCAGTAATGATTTCGACAAGCATCGACCGCGGTAAATGGATCATACATGAAAGGAAGTACCATTGATAGCTTTTCTTTTCATGCGTCAATAGATAAGCGGATTAAAACTTGGCCGATCGAAGTCGTTGTGGTTCCTTCTCATCTCTTTCTTCCATGATTCAATCAAATGTTGTCATGCTTTTGTTATGTGTGTGAGACGAACTAGTCGCGGTAGATTTCAATCATGCTTTTGTTGAATGCATTTGAGAAGTCCGCCATATCATGGCCATATTTACGTGTGTTGCTAATCTTCGAGTATCGAGTTTCGAGTTCGAGTATCGAGTTAAGTTTCGAGTTGCAATTTTCGAGTATCGAGTTGCAATTGTCGAGTATCGAGTTGAAATTTACGAGTATCGAGTTGAAATTTTCGAGTATCGAGTTGAAATTTTCGAGTATCGAGTTGCAATTTTCGAGTATCGAGTTGAAATTTTCGAGTATCGAGTTGAAATTTTCGAGTATCGAGTTGCAATTTTCGAGTATCGAGTTGAAATCTTCGAGTATCGAGTTGAAATTTTCGAGTATCGAGTTGAAATTTTCGAGTATCGAGTTGAAATTTTCGAGTATCGAGTTGAAATTTTCGAGTATCGAGTTGAAATTTTCGAGTATCGAGTTGAAATCTTCGAGTATCGAGTTGAAATTTTCGAGTATCGAGTTGAAATTTTCGAGTATCGAGTTGAAATTTTCGAGTATCGAGTTGAAATCTTCGAGTATCGAGTTGAAATTTTCGAGTATCGAGTTGAAATTTTCGAGTATCGAGTTGAAATTTTCGAGTATCGAGTTGAAATTTTCGAGTATCGAGTTGAAATTTTCGAGTATCGAGTTGAAATTTTCGAGTATCGAGTTGAAATTTTCGAGTATCGAGTTGCAATTTTAATTTTCAATCTGCTTTTGAAGTAGGCTATAGGATGTACCCTCTCCGACATGAAGAGAAAGCACAAATGTTTAACCCTTCTCTATCCACTTTGTTATTACGTTCTCCACGGAATTCGTAAAAGCCCCGGTAAAAGCACACTAGTTGTTCATAAAAAGGGTAGGCCTACTAGTGGATAGGTATTAACCTCGGGGTATTACCCTCCCGAGTAGGCCTACATTGATACCAGAATGACTAAAATTAGACTAGGGTTAACTTATATATATACCGGGATATATACACGTTACCATTATATTAAGGGCTCGTGGATAACGAGAAAAAAGAAAAATCTGCATCAGAAAATTCAAACTAGAAAATCGTTCATTTTAGCATACTTCAAGTTTCAAACTCGAAAACCTGCAAAATGAGCCTACTTCGAGTTTTATACTCGAAAATCTGTAAAATGTTTAATTTTAGAGTTTCATTTATACCTATTATAATGAAAAGCAAACTACTTCACATCATATTAGATTAACCCTACTCTAACGCAGGGGGTGCATGGTACCGTGGTATCCAACTCCCCTTACGGATGACTTTAACGTAACCCTAAAACGCTTTTATTTAGTTTTAGCACCCTCTACTTTTTATATAACTCGAAAATCGTTCATTTTGGCATACGTCGAGTTTCAAACTCGAAAACCTTTAACATGAGCCTACTTCGAGTTTTAAATTCGAGAATCTGCAAAATTTTGAATGTTCGAGTTTCATTCATACCTCATAATGTAAGGTAAACTAAATTTACTTCAGATCATTAGATTAACCATATAGTCCAACGAAGGGGTGGTATCGTGGTATCCAGCCCGGGATCCAACACCCCAACAGATAAGTTTACCGTAACCCAAAACGCTTTTATTTAAGCTTTAGCACACATTTCTTTTGTGCATGCGCATGTGCGAAAAATGTATCATTTGTAACAGGAAAGTTTAACTCGAACTTCGTTCATTTGAGCGCATTTCGAGTTACAAACTCGAAAACCTGCAAAATGAGCGTTCTTCGAGTTAAAAATTCGAAAACCTGCAAAATGATTAATATTCGAGTCTCGTCCATATTTACTATATATGAAAGGCAAAATACTTCAGATCAATCTAGATTAACCTTTGGCCTAATAATATGTGTTTACCACTTTGATTAAGGGCCGCATGTGCGACAAATGCATCATTTGCAACAGAAACGTTTAACTCGAACTTCGTTCATTTGAGCGCATTTCGAGTAACAAACTCGAAAACTTGCAAAATGAGCGTACTTCGAGTTCAAAACTCGAAAACCTGCAAAATGATCAATATTCGAGTGAAATCCATATTTACTATATATGAAAGGCAAAATACTTCAGATCAATCTAGATCAACCTTTGGCCTAATAAAATGTGTTTACCACTTTGATTAAGGGTGATAAAGCTTAATAAAAGCGTTTTGGGGTTACGGTAAAATCATCCGTTAGGGGGGTCGGATACCATGATACCTCCCATTCGTTTGCCAAGGGTTAATGTAAAACTGATCTGAAGTAGTTTGCCTTGCATTATGATAGGCATGAATGAAACTCGAAAATTGTACATTTGCAGATGTTCGAGTTTAAAACTCGAAGTAATCTCATTTTAAAGGTTTTCGAGTTTGAAACTCGAGTATGCCAAAATGAACGATTTTCGAGTTGGAGTTTTCTGATGCAGATTTGCTTCTTTTCTCGTTATCGACGTGCCCTTAATATAATGGTAACATAAGTTAGCCCTAGTATAATTTATCCATTAGTTGTAACTCTCACGAACATAACTAAGGGGATGGGTGTTTGCCACCCGCCCTCAGAATGTCTATTGAAATCGTCATGAGTGGCATCCACCCCATTTACCCGAGGGGGGAGATTAGGCCTACCCCGTTTTTGTTTTTGCAAAAAAATGAGCGCAAAGGATGTCCCCAGGCCCCAAATAAAAAGGTAATGGGTGCTAAAGCTAAATAAAAGCGTTTTGGGTTACGGTGAAATCATCCGTTAGGGGGGTTGGATACCACGATACCACCCCCTGCGTTATAGTGTTAATGTAAAATGATGTGAAGTATAGTAGGTATAAATGAAACTCGAAAATTGAAAATTCTGCAGGTTTTCGAGTTTAAAACTCGAAGTAGGCTCATTTTGCATGTTTTCGAGTTTGAAACTCGAAGTATGCTAAAATGAACGATTTTCGAGTTTGAGTTTTCTGATGTAGATTTTCCGCTTTTCTCGTTATCGACGTGCCCTTTTTAATGGTAACATATATAATATAAGTTAACCCTAGTCTAATTTAGCCATTATTTGTAACACTCACGATGGGGGGGGGCATCCACCCTCAAATTTGAAATGTCTATGGAGGTCGTCGTGAGTGGCATCCATCCCTTTACCGAGAGGAAGGTTTTGTATAGGCCAACACGTTTGGTATCAAAATGAGCGCAAAGGATGTCCTCAAACCCCACAGCTATATAAAAAGTAAAGGGTGCTAAAGCTTACTAAAAGCGTTTTTGGGTTACGGTAAAATCATCCGTCATGGGGTTGGATACCACGATACCACCCCTGCTTTGGACTAGGGTTAATCTAAAATGATCTGAAGTAGTTTGCCTTACATTATGATGGGTATAATGATACTCGAACATTGAACATTTTGCAGGTTTTCGAGTTTGAAACTCGAAGTACGCTCATTTTGCAGGTTTTCGAGTTTGAAACTCAAAATGCGCTCAAATGAACGAAGTTCGAGTAACTTTCCTTTTGCAAATGATACATTTTTCGCACATGCCGTCCTTAATCAAAGTGGTAAACACATATTATTAGGCCAAAGGTTAATCTAGATTGATCTGAAGTATTTTGCCTTTCATATACTGTATACAGTAAATATGGATTTCACTCGAATATTGATCATTTTGCAGGTTTTCGAGTTTTTAACTCGATGTACGCTCATTTTGCAGGTTTTCGAGTTTGTTACTCGAAATGCGTTCAAATGAACGAAGTTCGAGTTTAACTTTCCTGTTGCAAATGATACATTTTTTTCGCACACGCGGCCCTTAATCAAAGTGGTAAACACATATTATTAGGCCAAAGGTTAATCTAGATTGATCTGAAGTATTTTGCCTTTCATATACTGTATATAATAAATATAGATTTCACTCGAATATTGATCATTTTGTAGGTTTTCGAGTTTTTAACTCGATCTACGCTCTTTTGCAGGTTTTCGAGTTTGTTACTCGAAATGCGCTCAAATGAACGAAGTTCGAGTTAAACTTTCCTGTTGCAAATGATACATTAGTCGCACATGCGACCCTTAATCAAAGTGGTAAACACATATTATTAGGCCAAAGGTTAATCTAGATTGATCTGAAGTATTTTGCCTTTCATATATAGTAAATATGGATTTCACTCGAATATTGATCATTTTGTAGGTTTTCGAGTTTCTAACTCGAACTACGCTCTTTTTGCAGGTTTTCGAGTTTGTAACTCGAAATGCGCTCAAATGAACGAAGTTCGAGTTAAACTTTCCTGTTACAAATGATACATTTTTCGCACATGCGCATGCACAAAAGAAATGTGTGCTAAAGCTTAAATAAAAGCGTTTTGGGTTACGGTAAACTTATCTGTTGGGGTGTTGGATCCCGGGCTGGATACCACGATACCACCTAGTAGGATCAAAATACGACACAGCTACCCATAACCCCAAAAAAATTGCAACAGAAGGTTTTTTGGTATTTTCTTGCAGTTTAAGGTCTCATAAATAACATATCAAAAGTTTAGAAAAATTGAACTTTGGCCAGGGGTCCAACTGTGACGTAATCAAAATGGCCGCCAAAAGCTGGAAAAATACCCATAATCTACTGATTTCATCCATTTTTCACTCGTTATTGTGGGTTTCACTGGTGACAACCTTGTGCAGAAGTACATTACTGGATGTAGTAATGAATCTTTAAATTGTGGTATTCAGATTGATCGATTTGACAGCCATAATGGATTTCAAAATGGCCGCCAATTTGGTATTTTGGCATATGAAATCAAATCATGCACGTAATTGTAAGGCGAAAGTAAAAGCGTTGGATTTCCTAAAATAGCCAATATCCTTTGCACCCATATTCAAATTAAAATTTATATAGAGGTAGGCATACGAACCAAATTAGCAGCAACAGTGAATTTCAAAATGACCGCCAATTTGGTATGTTGGCTTATTGACTTAAATTATGCACGTATTGAAACTTAAAATGACAGAAATTATAAAATGACCAACATCCTATGCACCAATAGTACCATTAAAATTATACTTTTAAGTAGGCATATGTACCAATTTGGTAGCCATATAGCATTTCAAAATCAGCTATAATCACTATTATGAAAATCAATACATGTATGTTGCTTACAGTATATTCTTGAAATAAACAAAAATTCATCTGGCTATTCCACGATGCGATGCCTTTGTTTACAGTAGTATACATCGACCACTTTGTATTATACGAGTACATTATGTTAAAATTAGTTGTCATCATCATCATCTGAGAATAGTTCCTGATCCATGTTCTCACATTAGCCTTTGTGTCCACATGCTCCAGTGCAATTGAGTCCATTCTTTCTGTAGCTACATTTCATTATGATGCATCCTGCAGAACAATTGCATTGAATCATCTTCAGCAATGATTCTGGCGCTGGACTTCTTTTCATCATGAATGGAACAAATAACAAATTAATGTCACCTTGGACAATCCATCCCCAGTCAATTGGATGCATACCATCACTTTTACACATCCACTGCATGACCTGTAGATATGTTCTCCTGGAGTGAAGCTTTGCAGCAGAGATTGTGGGTGGAAGTCTTTCTGGTTTAACAAAGCTCTTTGCTGTGCATTTGTTTGGAAAGAAACCTGTAGCATAAGGATTCCAAAGACTCTGATTGCTGACCATTAAACAGGGACACCATTGCTTTGCAGCCTTCACTTTATACATATTCTTGACCCATATTCTTCATTCTTGAGTGCAAAATGCCTTAGAACAAACTTCTAATACAGGATCACCATTGATGATTTTGTTGAATACAGACGTACCTACCACAAATATTCTTGAAGTAGTGTCACAACCTGAAAACGCATGGGCAAACAACAAATCCGAACAAATGTCATAACTGAGTAAGTGCTTCTGCACCTTGATATCATACACATATGGTTTATCATTGTCAGACCGAAAGTACAAATCCTTACTGTCCTTTTTTGCATAATGAAGAAGTAATACCAACAGGTGTGTCTTCTCGACTCTCCAAATAGGGTTGTTGACTTAAATGATGCCATTGCGACTGCTGCTTTCACTGTATCAATATCTGCATCTCCTTCAGCATGGATCACATGGCATCCTTTCTGTTGCATACGGTCCCCAATGTATCAATCAAAGACAATCGTGGCCTTGCCATAGTGATCAAATGTGAAAGATGCATAATTATCAGAAGAGAACTCCATCAAGAACATAGTGGTGCAATGGTTTGGTCATCAGTGTCCTTGACAGTCCAAGCAGTGGCAGGGGATAAATGCTGATGAGGATGTTAATGTGCAAACTGGTTCAAAGTAGGTAAAAATACAGTCAAACAAAATGGAAGGACATGCTGTCTTTTCATATAGCTACAAACAGAAGGCTAGAGTCACATGATGACCAAACCATTCATCCAGATGTTGTTTCAGAGATTCCTGGTTGTATCACAATCTGGAGATCTGTGCTAAGATAAGGTGCTTTATCATGAACTATCACCATATCCACCATCTTTGTTTGAGGAAGCCAGATAAAGCACCACTAATACAAGCCATACAGGATCATGAAGCCTCATTAGAGGCTGAAGCCCCTGAGACAGTTCTAAGGACTGATCACTCTGTTCTTGATGGAAGTTCTCTTCTACATCGCTTGAAGTGGACAGAAGGAAGCACCTATAGTTCCCTCGCTGATAATTATGCAAATTCTTTCACATTTGTTCACTATGGCAAGGCAACGGTTGTCTTTGATAGATACACTGGTGGACCAAACACAAAGGATAACACGAATCAGTGCCGCAAAAGTCAGGTTGCAAATAAGGTAGACATATAGATGCTGGCAATTTGCTGGCAAGAAAGAAGCCTTTTTCTCAAATGATCTGAACAAACAGACACTCATTAAACAGAAAGGATGCCATGTGATACACACTGAAGGAGATGCAGATGTTCAGAAAGGCTTTATAATACTCAGTGATGACATTTGTTCGGACTTGTTGTTTGCCCATGCGTTTTCAGGTTGCGACACTACTTCAAGAATATTTGGGGTAGGCATGAAGTCTGTACTGTATTGCAGAGCATTATCAATGGTGATCCTGTATTACAAGCTTGTTCCAAGGTATTTTGCACTCGCAGTATGGATCAAAAATATGTAGAAAGTGAAGGCTGCAAAGCAATGATATCCTTGTTTGATGGTCAGCAATCAGAGTCTTTGGAATCCTTATGCTACAGGTTTCTTTCCAAAAAAATTTGCCCAGCAGAGAACTTTGTTAAACCTGAAAGACTTCCACCCACAGCTTCTGCTGCAAAGCATTACTCCAGGAGAACGTATCTACTGGCCATGCAATTGATGCGTAAACGTGATGGTATGAATCCATCTGACTGGGGCTGGATTGTTTAAGGTGGCAAATTTGTTCCACTCATGACGAAAAGAAGTCCAGCACCAGAATCATTGCTGAAGATGATTCGATGCAATTAATCTACAGGATGCATCACAATGAAATGTAGCTGCAGAAAGAATGGCCTCAATTATAATGAAGCATGTGAACACATAGGCTATATGTGAGAATATGGATCAAGAACTATTCTCAGATGATGATGATGATGATAACTAATTCCAACATAATGTACAATACAACGTAGTCGATGTATACTACTGCAAACAAAGGAATCGCATCGTGGTATAGCAAGAAGAATTTTGTGTTACTTCAAGAATATACTACAAGCAACATATTGATTTATATAATGGTGATTATGGCTGACAGCCATTTTGAAATGTAAATATGGCTGCCAAATTGGTACATATGCCTACATGAAAGTATAATATTAATGGTGCTATGGATGCAAAGGATGTAGGTTATTTTATAATTTCTGTCGCTTTAAGTTTCAAGTTACAATACGTGCATAATTTAACTCAATAAGCTGACATACCAAAATGGCGGCCATTTTGAAATTCACTTTTGCTGCCAATTTGGTTTGTATGCCTACCTCTATATAAATTTGAATGGGAATGTGGGTGCAAAAGATATTGGCTATTTTAGAAAATCCAATGCCTTAAGTTTTGCCTTACAATTACGTGCATGATTTGACTTCATAAGCCAAAATACCAAAATGGCGGCCATTTTGAAATTAATTATGGCTGTCAAATTGATCCATCTGAATACCACAATATTAAGATTCATTACTACAAATAGTAATGTACTTCTGAACACGGTTGTCACCAATGGAACCCATAATAACGAGTGAAAAATGGATAAAATTAGTAGATTAATGGGTATTTTTCCAGCTTTTGGTGGCCATTTTGATTATGCCACTGTTGGACCCCTTGCCCAAGTTCAATTTTTCTAAACTTTTGATATGTTATTTATTAGACCTTATACTGCAAGAAAATATCAAAAACCTTCTGTTGCAATTTTTTTGGGGTCATGTGGTAACTTTACTCTACTAACCCCTTCGTTGGACTATATGGTTAATCTAATGATCTGAAGTAAATTTAGTTTACCTTACATTATGAGGTATGAATGAAACTCGAACATTTAAAATTTTGCAGATTCTCGAATTTAAAACTCGAAGTAGGCTCATGTTAAAGGTTTTCGAGTTTGAAACTCGACGTATGCCAAAATGAACGATTTTCGAGCTATATAAAAAGTAGAGGGTGCTAAAACTAAATAAAAGCGTTTTAGGGTTACGTTAAAGTCATCCGTAAGGGGAGTTGGATACCACGGTACCATGCACCCCCTGCGTTAGAGTAGGGTTAATCTAATATGATGTGAAGTAGTTTGCTTTTCATTATAATAGGTATAAATGAAACTCTAAAATTAAACATTTTACAGATTTTCGAGTATAGAAACTCGAAGTAGGCTCATTTTGCAGGTTTTCGAGTTTGAAACTTGAAGTATGCTAAAATGAACGATTTTCTAGTTTGAATTTTCTGATGCAGATTTTCCTTTTTTCTCGTTATCCACGAGCCCTTAATATAATGGTAACGTGCATATATCCCGGTATATATATAAGTTAACCCTAGTCTAATTTTAGTCATTCTGGTATCAATGTAGGCCTACTCGGGAGGGTAATACCCCCGAGGTTAATACCTATCCACTAGTAGGCCTACCCCTTTTATGAACAACTAGTGTGCTTTTACCGGGGCTTTTACGAATTCCGTGGAGAACGTAATAACAAATTGGATAGAGAAGGGTTAAACATTTGTGCTTTCTCTTCATGTCGGAGAGGGACATCCTATAGCCTACTTCAAAAGCAGATTGAAAATTAAAATTGCAACTCGATACTCGAAAATTGAACTCGATACTCGAAGATTTCAACTCGATACTCGAAAATTGCAACTCGATACTCGAAAATTTCAACTCGATACTCGAAAATTTCAACTCGATACTCGAAAATTTCAACTCGATACTCGAAAATTTCAACTCGATACTCGAAAATTTCAACTCGATACTCGAAAATTGCAACTCGATACTCGAAAATTTCAACTCGATACTCGAAAATTTCAACTCGATACTCGAAAATTTCAACTCGATACTCGAAGATTTCAACTCGATACTCAAAAATTGCAACTCGATACTCGAAAATTTCAACTCGATACTCGAAAATTTCAACTCGATACTCGAAAATTTCAACTCGATACTCGAAAATTTCAACTCGATACTCGAAAATTTCAACTCGATACTCGAAGATTTCAACTCGATACTCGAAAATTTCAACTCGATACTCGAAAATTTCAACTCGATACTCGAAAATTTCAACTCGATACTCGAAAATTTCAACTCGATACTCGAAGATTTCAACTCGATACTCGAAAATTGCAACTCGATACTCGAAAATTTCAACTCGATACTCGAAAATTTCAACTCGATACTCGAAAATTTCAACTCGATACTCGTAAATTTCAACTCGATACTCGAAAATTTCAACTCGATACTCGACAATTGCAACTCGAAACTCGATACTCGAACTCGAAACTCGATACTCGAAGATTAGCAACACACCATATTTACGGGATGATACGTCGCGTCATATGCATAACCTCCATATTCCCACAAGCCTTAGAGAACACAGATCAGTGGAAGTTAAAGACCCATCCAGTTGACCAGGCAAACTTTCAAGGGCAACCCAATTAAGTAGGCTTAAAATATAATCAAGTCAATGTTCACCTCTATACCACTAAACTTTACACAGCTCCCAACTTAATGTGTTTTCCAGATAGTTGGAGCGGCCTTTAACAGGACAAATCCTCCACATTTTTCAGGCTCATTTACCATTGCAAAAAAATACTAACTGCCAAGTGCACAAGCAAGTGAGAACCACCCACAAATTCTATTGTTCAAACTCACTTGACTGGATACCAAGCTCCGCCCCCAAAAGTAGCTGAAAGATCAATATGCCTTTTGTTTGGAGCAAATCGGACAAACGGTTTCCAAAATACATCAATTTATATTTTCTTTGTATCCTATTGTTTTTGTCAATAATCAATATAGTTAATGAGCTAAATGGACTGGAAAGGCTCATTAATATGTAATTTTTGCCAATATTTTGCTAAAAATCCATGCATAAATGTTCAGGGTACTTTTATTTTGCATACTTTTGCCCTGAAACTTGGTCAAAGTGTTTCTAATATGTTCTAATGTATTATATAGTGAAGCCGCCCCTAATTTGCATATGTGCATAATTAATGAGCTAATTTGCATAAATGCTAATTAATTATGCAAATATGCAAATTAGGGGCGGCTTCACTATATAATACATTAGAACATATTAGAAACACTTTGACCAAGTTTCAGGCAAAATTATGCAAAATAAAAGTACCTGAACATTTATGCATGGATTTAGCAAAATATTGGCAAAATTATATGTAAATGAGCTTCTCCAGTCATTTTAGCTCATTAACTTGATTGATTATTGATAAAAACAATAAGATACAAAGAAAATATAAATTGATATATTTTGAAAACCGTATGTCCGATTGACTCCAAACAAAAGGTATATTGATCAGTGTACTTTGCTCTACTCAATTAATCTGTTTAAAACATGTTTAGAGCACTTTTATAATGCCTCCATAACCACCTTAAACTTGCTTATAACAGCCTCATTTATTGGTCAAAACATGCAATCTGAGCCTGTGTAGTATAGAAAATTGACCAATGGAAAATTTTGTTTTATAATATAACTGTACTCTACAAGCATGGAACTTGTACAATATCTAGTTTTGGAAGGTGTACAATGCCATGTGAGGAAATGAAAGTCATCCAAAGTTGTTGGTCACATATTACATGAGTTTAAACCCTAATAACTTTTAAATTCATATACTAACCCTATATGGATTTTTACATATCGGACTTGCCCAATATCTTAGGATCATTTTGGTAGGTAATTTATGAAAAATGGGTTTATAACTTTTGTAACATAACCAGGCTCCCAGAAAAGGTTCTGACTCAAGTTTGAGCTTGACTTAGATAATGACATAAAAGTACTTAGTTTTAGTCTGAAATTAGTTTCAGTAATTTTGTCATACACATGGAACTATTATACTATCTTCACCTTGTCTAAATGTAACCAAAATTGTTCTAAATAGTTTTCAAATTGCATTAAATAGCTAAAATCAAGTAAAAAATTAAATTATTTTGCATGTCACACTGGTAACTTATTATGGGTACACACCTCTGTACAAAAGTATAGGGCCTATACTAAATCAATATTGTCTATTCATGTTTATAGCCATGCTCATTGTTAAGCACAGGATCAAGTGTATTGATCAATCCAGCATAACAATAGCGTGCTAACATCTTGAACATGGTCAAGTCATACTGAATTTAAAGTAAAATCAATTTTGGATATTGGCTTGTGATTGGATGACTAGTAATGTCAATCACTTTCAGTAAGATGAGCTGGGATACACGATAACTTCCACCTTCTAAGGCTTGTATCCATAGGACATTGCGTATGTGTGTTTCAGGATTACACTACTGGCGGTTTCATATCTTACTCACCCAAGATAATTATAACAAATTCAACAATTTTACAAGGTAAGATAGCCGTCATTTCAATAACTAGGCCTATTTGTTGCTATAGTAAAACATACATGTACATTTTCGATAGATAAAACCTCAAATCAACTGCTCAGTGCCATAAGTGGGTAAGTGCAATAGCTGTCATGCGTAGCTGCCATGTGTAGATACTGTGTATAAATTTACAAATGTTCACAGGGTAGCTACTGCACTAAACCCACTTCAGGCACTGAGCAGTCGAAATGGAAATATCGCGCCCAATATATCGTAACATTATCTTTTTTACATCGTCAAACATTCGTTAGAACTTAAAGCCATATTATAACATTTCTTTAAAAATAGATTAGTATTTATTTTCCATAAAATGTTAGCTTTTACTGTCAGATATGTCCCCTTTTAATTTTGAGCCGAACAAGTGAGGTAAAGCAAAGAAAATTGGAATTTACTATAGTAAGGATTCCAATTGAATGAACGCAGCTTTCAACAGCTGCACTCGATCCAACCGCGATCGTATATCGCGTATTTCAAACTACAACGCGAACGCACGACCTTGGATACAATGCTAACCAATCATGAGTGCGTTGGCATGGTTGGATTCACTTTCGCGTTACTCACGCACAGTCGCACACGCTGGCGTACATCACGCAGTGTACGCAAAAACTCGTCACGCTATTAAAAGCTGCGTTCATTCAATTGGAATTCCCACTATAATACTTAATAGCGCCAATACATGTTACTCCGGCGGTTGTATTACAGTACGATCCTCTGGCGCGTGTGTGTGTCCCGCACGCCGTGTACGTAGTACTGTGTTATGAACAACACATACGCGTTCGACTAATATTTCTATCGTTATAATAAAACGGTTCCGGCTATAGACTTGCTTGCCAGTCCTATATACGCCGTACATATGTATATTAAGGACTGGCTTACGCCATTTTGGATGTCAATGGGAAATACACACTTAACGATTTGCGCCGGTTAGAAACTTGAAAAAAAATCTTAAAAATTTTATCAATGTATATAAAAGTGGTACCAACCTTATCGTGCTTGCTAATTTAAGACTCGGTTGAAACAAAATAAAGTATCGAAAGCGTTTTAGGGTCGAAAAAGGCAAAATTATCGTCAAAGTTCTGCCGAAATCGGCACCCTTGCGAAGGGTTCAGAATTCGAATCGGGAACGAAAATATCCCATCTTTGCGATCAAAAACACAAAATTACAACTTTAAGGGCTGGGGTATGAACGTTTGGACAGTATTTATTTTGGGACATTAGAGCACATCAGACATATCGAATTGCATTCTGAATACGAAGAATGTCATTCTGATATCAAATAATTTTGATTTTTGAAATTCGCAATTTAATACACATTTTATGGCAAATCATTAAAATTGATATTTTTGATATTTTACAGTACTTGAAGTAAACTTTATAAATCTGATGATTTATACTTAAAGTGTATGTAGGTGGGATGAAAAGCCGACGATCAATTGAAAATGTTGACCTTTCGTATTGAAGATATGGATTTTTTTCCCAAAACACCAAAAAAAATTAGGTCTTTTGGGAAAAATCCATATCTTCAATATGAAAGGTCAAAATTTTCAATTGACCGTCGGCTTTTCCTCCTGCTACATACACTTTAAAATATATCATTAGATTTATATAATTTACTTCGAGGACTGTTATATATCAAAATTTGAAAAATATCAAATTTTTATAATTTGTCATAAAATTTGTATTATATTGTGATTTTCAAAAAATGAAAATTATTTGATATCAGAAAGACATGCTTCGTATTCAGAATGCAATTCGATAGGTCTGGGGTGCTCTCATGTCCCACAAAAAATACTGTCGAAACGCAATAAACGCTCATTTTAGATCCCTTAAACATACTATTGGCAAAAGACATTTTTACCGGCGGTTTATTCAAAATCACGGATTTTGACAAAACTACTGCACCTAAAGTCTTGATTTTTGCAGAGAATCTTTGTTTACTAAAGTACATTACAATCGTGTAAAAACCTGAATTTAATTTTTTTAGGGCGTTCTTCTCAGCAAATGTCATAATATGGCTTTAAACATTACTGGAAATATGACGGAGTCTGTAGCAACCATTAGATCTTCATCAAGAGTATTCCCAAGGTACATAAGTTGGTGGGATTAATAATTTTACCATCACAGGAAACTTCAAATTTGTCCATCCTGTTCAGTCTGATTTTAGAGCCAAAAAGATTTTTTTTTTCATTATATGTGACCGTTCACGGCGAATGAGCCGTAAATTCCTCCCCGGTCAATTTTGTTTTATTTCATGTTTAACAAATATACATCATAAGCTTTAAAATGGTATATCATTTGACTTCAAACGATACCCAGAAGCGGGGTTATAGTTTGTTAAACTTTGCTCCTTCAAGCTTTTTTCAAGACAAGTGCTGTCGTCAGCATATTAAACTAAAGATTACAGTTAACGATTGATGACATCGTAACACAAGAAGTACAGTGGCCCTAATATGCTACCCTGTGGCACGCCACATGATATATTCATGGGTTTAGATTTCTATAATCTGTTGTGTATCGGTTAAGAATGATTTCAACCATTTGACAGAGTCAATGTTAATACCCAAAGCTGCAATTTGTTACAAATAAAGGAAAACCTTTCAAAGAATTTTGCAACTACTGATCGACAACTTTTATTTTTTTTCTTGCGCGTTTGAATTTCAATGCTGCATGCATGCAGCAGCTATTTTCTTAAGTCTTTGTAATTTGTCAATTAGGTCAAATCATTAATTTAGATATTAATTAATTAATTAGGCATACATGAGATCTACCGTACCGGCTGAGGGGCATCTCAGAGCCGGGTTGCATGGATTAGGGAACGGGTGTGAACTGTTTGTGTGTGGAGGGTATTCTATAGGCCCTATCAATTTATAGACCTAAAATGCATTACACTAAGGGACCGTTCGCAAACACTTGTTAGGGGGGCCTGAAGTAAAAAAAAATCATCGCAAAATTTTTCACTCCCCCTTTCAGATCTCAAAAATGTCAGGGCCCCCTTTGTGATCCCAGCACCAGTGTAAACAATAAAATTGTTAATAAATTGCTTAAAAATGAAGGATAAGTCATTCAAATTGTCATTTGGTATTTTTGAAATGACAAATTTGGCAAAAAAACAAAGAAAACAACAGTACTGACGAAGTTGAAGCCCCATTCAAATACATGTAGGTAATTTAGATACTGTCAGTATCTAAATTACAGATTCGTAAAATGTCTTATTTTGTCTTAAATACACGTCTGGGTCAGTCCATATCAAAACAGATTGAGTGTACACCCACCCTCTTGGATTTTGCTCTCCTTTGGCTCAGGGGTACCTTTCTTGGATCCCTAGGTGAGGTCACAAGAAAAAAATTCAAATTCCATTTCGTTTGCGAATGGCGGGCAATCAAAGTTTGGCGACCTAAAGTTATTAGGTGTCAAAATTTGCCGATTTTAAGCGCCATTTGTGGCTGAACCACTTTAGGGGGCCTAAAATTCTGTAGGGGTCTAGAAATTTCTCTTTTTTGAATTGCTCATAGACATTGGCACATGGTTAATTCATTCTGAACATAATTAGGACCTATAAGTGCACTGTGACATTATCATGGGTCCTTCAAAATCAAGATAATTTGATTGAACAGTACGAAGTGCTGATTTTGACCCGCTCTGAAATCCCAACGAAATTCCGAAATCTATCTTTTTTGGCATTAGGTATTTCAGACACAGCCAGTGAGTGACCACATTCAAAAAGAGGATCACAACTGATTCAATTAAGAAGAAAGTGCCCCTCAAAGAGAGCACTTTGTCATTTGGACCCTTAAATTCCCAATTTTGGTCGAGGTCGCCAAACTTTGATTGCCCGCCATTCGCAAACGAAATGGAATTTGAATTTTTTCTTGTGACCTCACCTAGGGATCCATGAAAGGTACCCCTGAGCCAAAGGAGAGCAAAATCCAAGAGGGTGGGTGTACACTCAATCTGTTTTGATATGGACTGACCCGTCTTTCGGCTGACTCGCAGGCTATGTTTGCACATCTATGACAATGACAAAGGTACCAAAATCTGAATTTTGATGATTTTTACGATCGTCTGGATGAGAGCAAATCAATGGGCCTTTAGTCTTTGCAATTTGAGAATTAGGTCAAATCATTAATGTGGATAGTATTAATTATTTATTTAATTAATTAATTAATTAATTAATTAGGTAAGCATGAGATCTACCGGCTGAGGGGCATCTCAGAGCCAGGCCGGGTAGCATGGATTAGGGAACGGGTGTGACCTGTTTGTGTGTGGAGGGTACTGTAGTGGGAATTCCAATTGAATGAACGCAGCTTTTAATAGCGTGACGCCAGCGTGTGCGACTGTGCGTGAGTAACGCGAAAGTGAATCTAACCATGCCAACGCACTCATGATTGGTTAGCATTGTATCCAAGGTCGTGCGTTCGCGTTGTAGTTTGAAATACGCGATATACGATCGCGGTTGGATCAAGTGCAGCTGTTGAAAGCTGCGTTCATTCAATTGGAATTCTTACTATAGTATTCTATAGGCCCTATCAATTTGTAGACCTAAAATCCATTACACTATTAACGCGGCTGTGTACTCTAGACATTGTTTCTTTCGCAAAATTGAGTTTTTTTGATATGTTTGTACTTTGTTATGTTTTTATAAATACAAGGAATGAAAATCCAGATTAATAAACTCCAACTGCAATATTTGAAGGATTTTATTTCACTATTCCACTCGTGTTTGAAATTTAAAAGGAAAGAAAATCTTTGTTGTACCAGCAGGGTACACGCGCGCAACAGCGCATCGCGTTGCGTATCGCGCAATTTGGTAACGCACAGATACGCTCCGTATACGCGACGCTTATCTGCATGCGTGGCGCATCTTATGGAAACACCACGGAAGCAGTGATTTCACAAAAACCTAGCGGTCAAATGGCTCCGTTTTAGCTGATAAAATGTGATTTTTTCAAGTTCTTTCCCCCGATTTAAACATCAAGATATGAATAGATTTCGCCCAAACTTCTCAAGGGGCTGTGGATTTACCCGATGTTCACGTAATGTAAGATAGAAAAACGAGAACTGCCGCATTCTCCGGTAAGCTTCGATCAAAGTGCAAAATGTTACCACTTTAAACTTCAACGGCCTTTATTTCAATGTTCATTTTCTCAATAAAATGACGATTTAGGTACACGATAACTCAATAAATACAGCATCTATAGGTAAGCAATTATGCTCATCATAAAAAGCATGATTGACTTAAGAAACGGTTTTCTCATTTTTTTTATATTTTGGTCTATTTCCAATTTTAGGCATCATTGTGTGCAAATAGGCGGTTATGAATTTTAAAAAGTTCATTTTGATGCCTTATATGGTCAATATCTCAAAAAATAAGGCCAATATCAAAAAACTAAAAAAACCGTTTTTGGAATGGTGCCTCAAGATTAAGAAAAAAGTAAAACAAATTTTTTGGAAAGAGTGTTTTTTTGTTATGATGTACCGAACAAAAATTGCCAAAAATTCACTTTTTTGTGATTTTCTTCATAATTGTTGTTTTTACACCAAAACTGTACTTATATTGAGATTCATTGATGTCTTGCCTTTATAAAAATGTATACTTTTACATGTCTTGCATGAATAATTACAAAGTTATGGCACTTTTACTACATGCGTATCTGAGAGTACACAGCCACCTTAAGTCACCGTTCACAAACACCTGTTAGGGGGGGGACTGATGCAAAAAAATCATCTCGAAAATCCCCACCCCCACCCCACTTTTCAGATCTCAAAAATTTCAGGGCCAACCTCATATCAGCATAATAAACTCAAATTTTCCCGTGAAAAATTATCCCGGGAAAATTTGTGGTCAATTTTTTCTGCCCCCTTTTGGAGGGTCAAAACTTTTAAGGGACCCCATTTTGCATCAGCCCCCCACCTTAGGCCTACAAGTGTTTGTGAATGGTCCCTAAAACAGCATGTCTGCATGGCTATGCTACGCGTACGTGATGTCATGTGAAAGGCTAATAGTAGATCCTCTTCCCCCAGGATCAGGATAATGAATTTTTTTTCTCTACTCTCCACCCGGAGGGGTTCTTCCTGGTTGAAGGTGTACGGGGATGTGCCCCGGGGATGTGCCACGGTATTGGGGTACCTTTTCAGCGATTGTGGTATATCGATGGGTGGGTTTTCAGTGGAGACCAATGCGCACAATTGGGCGCATTTGGGCAAATATGCCCTTAAAGTGCCCAATTATGGCAAATGTGGGTGCTTTTTCTTGAAAATTGGTATACTGATGGGTTGCAAAAACAGCAAAAAGTAGGTATAGAGAAAGTCAGCATCCGAAAGTCTGCGTGGCACACCCCCGTACAAAATTTTTCGAAGACCCCCCCGGACTCTCCAACTCACCTTTTTGTACAAGTGGTTCATCGACAACATGTGAGATTAACATATCGTTGATACCAATAAATTCAGGTGGCAAAAGAGAACGGAAGAATGGTGTAACCATGCTGAATTCAACAATCACACAACAGATGATCGTGACTATGGCGATGAGAAGAAGTATCGCTTGCTTCCGTCTACCCATGATTGGATTTGGTTGTATTAATACTTGCAGAACGACATCTGATGGTACCAGAGCATGACATTATTCATGTATCATTAGAACGTAGTAACTTTGGTGAAATTTAGAACTCTCACATTTAAATGAAAACGTACAACTTTTTATTCTTAAATGTTGCCGATACTTGTTGGTCATTGTAAAAGCGGTAATTCGGGTATGTGTCAGCGCGAGTGCCTAGGTACGTACCTCAGTGGCACTTCCTGGTAGGATGGTAGGATAGTGGCCAAGGCCCTGTACATGGTACATGGTGGAGGAGCAATTAGTAGGCCTATAATTTTCACTCTTTGCGATATACTAATTTTAATATCAATATTAATATACATTCCCTTTTTTGTAGGTTTAGAATTAAATAGACCTGTTCTGTACACCAAAACTTTATGTTATGACAAAAGACACTGTGTAAAAGTACCGGTAACCTGAAAATAAATAGCAATTTATTTAGTAATTTAATGATGGCTACCAACAGTGCCATGCGTGGCAAAGTCGGGTCATTCCAAGGATAGGGGTCAAATTTAACATTCAGTGATCCCAGCGAAAGTGTAAATAAAAATTCCTTTAAAAAAGGAATGGGGCGCCCAATGTGAGCTTGATGTGATGTGAGGAAATGCAAGGGGTTTGATTGGTTCAAAGAATTTAATCAGTCACGAAGGGAAGAATATTAAATTTAAAGGATATGTATTGGAGTAGGCGATGTGTAAGAGGACGCATGGGATTTAACAAGTTTGGTTTGAAAATGAAATTGTTTTTGATTTTAGGTGTAAGGGCTGTGCAATAATTATGAGCCCCCGAAGGGGCAAAATTTCCAAATGGCTCACCAAAAATCCCCCCCCTCTCCGCCAGCCAAAAATTGATTGCCCCCCTCTCAGCCCGCCAAAAAATCTTTGCCCCCCCCCCCCTTGCACATGCCAAATTTTGGGATCCCAATTTCCAAATCTTAAATGGTCTATATACATGTTGCAAGCGCGAGCAGGAAAATTTGCATATTTAAGCGTTTCTGTAGCGTTTTCCTAAGCCTGTTTAGCGCGTTTTATTTAAAAGGCGCCCCATGAATGTGTGCCAAAAATCACTTGCCTCCCCTCTCGGCTTGCCAAAATTGCTTCCCCCCACCCTTTCGGCTCGCCAAAATTTCTTGCCCCCCGCCCCCCAATTTTACCCTCCCCCCAGGGCTCATAATTATTGCACAGCCCCTAAGTTGGGAAGTGGTATAATCTGGGGGGGGGGTTGTATTTTGTATTGAGGACATTGATTATTGACGAATATTATGGAGGGGTGTGTATTGCTGTGATCGATTGCATCGGATGAAGACAGAAATAAGAAATTTGTAGACGTGTTATGTATTTTTTTATTGAACACTTGAAAAATATAGACATAAACATAACATACTCATTTTACGGCAAGACATCTTATATATGTTATAAGAAGTGTTAAGTAGGCCTATATATATCAAATGTGAGTTGAACTTATGACGTTTTTATTATGCTAGGAGGTTTCACTGTTTATATACAAATGTAGGTCTATTATATAATCAGTCAGCAACCTGGACAACCGATTCTTTAGAAATGCTTAGTCGCGCTAAAAGTCGATCGATATATGTTAAAATCAGCACAATTCAGAGATACACCTTTTTGCTATGAAATTAATTTTCTCGGTCAAATATGAAGCAATATTTTTTTTTCTTCAGTAATGTCAGTTAAAAACTTGGTGCTTGGATATACATTTTTTTTAAATCCTGGTGTTAAAATTAAGCATCAAATTGTGTCTTTTAGTGTGATATTTTTGATTTTTATAGGCCTTGAGTTCGCCCGCGAGCTTTTTACGGAATTGATTTTTTAGCGTCTCAAACTAATATAGTTTGCTAAAGAAAGATATTTCCCACCTCTGTAGGCCTAAGGCAAATCGTGTGGGTCTATATATTATAGTTTTGTCAGAATTTCCGTTTTTATTTTACCCTTTTCCCCTTCATGCTCCGAAAATGACGTCAAACTCAGTACTTTTATCTCGTGAGCAACCAGCAGAAATAGTCGATATTTTCATTGTTGTCATCCAGGGCAATTTTCCATTGAAAAGCAAAGATTGCCCGACCAGCGATTTGGTAGCCCAAATCCCCAATTGGGTTTTCTGGTAAATGAGGTGAATTTTAAAAATTTGCTCCCGTGATAGCCTGCAATTTCAATTTATATGGATTCCATGATTATGAAAACCATTTTGTCTGTCTATTTGTTTGTTTACCTAGGTTAGTCCGTATTAAGAGACGCGCGCTTGAGGTCCATGGGAAAATCCACGGTCCAAACCTAGAAAAATTAGCGTGTTATTATAGGGGATTATAATCTTCTGTCCCTCCTATCTCCAGGTGAATTTTGTATGACCTACCCCCCCCCCGCCCCCCATCGCGGGTTGCCATTTTCATTACACCCTTCAGACTTGTGTTCGTGTTTGTTTTTAATTTGACATGTAGGCCTATTATAGGCCTAACCATATTTGTCATAATTAAGCGCTATACCTAAATGTATAGCTATGCTATATATTATTATGTAATATCATGTACATGTAGGCCTATGGGGTGGGGTGGGTGCAGAGGTGTGTGAGGTGGGTAGTGGGGGTGTATGTAGGGAAACTTTGGGGTGGTACTCAACACACTTTAACCATGACTTTCAATGCAAGGCTTATTGTTGCCACAAATGGTTTTTTTTCCTTAAGGTTATTTAATAGGTTTTTATAAACTTCCATGTTTAACCTGGTATTGTTTTGGCTGCTTCATTAGGGCCTATGACTTTCGGTGGGTTTCCAAAAGCAGTTTCAAACAAACACAAACACAAACAAAAGGCATCATACCCAGTCACCTTCATGACAATTGAAACACTACGTCAAGTATTAACATCCAAGTTATTCTGTTTTTAGGCAAGCAATTTTAAATAATTGCTTGAACAGGTCTAGTTTTCGTTTAAAAACAAAAACCTGTTTAAGTTAACAATGATAATGAATGGTTCTTATAAGGCACAACCTCTGATGAGGAACTCAAAGCGCGTAAAGCACGAAATTTACAAACAAACATAAAAACAATCAATTTATAAAGATTGGTTTTAAGCTGGTGTTTAAATAACGATAGTCTGGGGGCGTTACGAAGGTTATTTGGAAGTGTGTTCCAAACAGTTTGCTTGATCATAAAACATACAGCGTAATATTATGTTTTGTTAAAGAAAGTTTTGTTTAAAATATTGCCCAATTGCATGTAAGATTGTTGGGCAAAGTTGTTTTGAGGGGAAGCAAATTTCAACACATTGGTCCGATGATCACGTGATGAAAGATCCTCATCGTGCTATAAACATGATCAGTAGGAGCGCTATTAGGCCTGGGAATTTCGTTGCTATATTGAAGTTCTGGCAACACTGTAGCCATGCCGGTATTCCTATTAAACCCAGGGATATCGATCCACAATGCTAGTATTAGCTTTAGATTTCACGCGTTGATTTTGAAAAATTTTCAGCCGGCAGTAAAAAATGGTGAAATCAAAACGGAAATTCTGACAAAACTATGATATATCGCTCACGGTGATGTGCGTTAGAAAGTTGGGAAAAATCCTTCATTAGCGAACTATATTACTTTGAAAAGCTAAAAGGTTGATCCAAAAAAAGGCTCGCGGGCAGAGTTTAAGCCTATCAAAATCGAAAATCTTACACGAAATGACTGAATTTCACGCCTAAGTTTAACACTAGGATTTGAAAAATTATACAGTATTAAGCACTGCAATTTGACCTGACATTTACTGAAAAAATGAAAATGATTGCTTTTCATTTGGCCGAGAAAATTAATTTTACATTGAAAAGGTGTAACTCAAAATTTAGCTCATTTCAACACCAAATTCGATCGTTTGTATTGCCTCATTAAATGACTGAGTGAGCCTTGCATAACACAAGAATCGGTTGTCCAGGTTGCTAAATGTAATATACATGATATAATGTTTTGCGTAGTGGCGTAGTAATCAATGTGAATAGGTGAAATTTAGTGCGAAATTAAGAATGACAAGGATTACATAATTACAGTTTCATCACCAATATACAAACAACATAGGCTACTACATAATACTTTCTAAACCTATTTGCAATCGAAGTATACATTTTGTCAAGTGTAAAGAGTTCAAATTGTATGCAAATTGTAAAATACGACAATGGAGAACATGTAGCCTATACGGTATGTTAGTGTTGTTTGCATACAGTTTGTCGCCCAATTGTGCCACCATATTGCATAACCACTATATCATCATGGTAAGGGGCTGTGCAATAATTATGAGCCCCCCCGGGGGTAAAATTTCCAAACGGCTCGCCAAAAATTGCTTGCCCCCCCCTCTCGGCCCGCCAAAAATTGCTTGCAGCCCCTAATTAACAAACGAAGGTCATGCACCATATATTTGTTTAAAAGGCAGTTTACTGCTCGTTATTGATTTAAGTAAATAATGTCACCGTATATCGTGTTCTAAGAGGCGGTAAACTGGTTTAAACAATACAAATGTCTCGGTGTATTTTGTGTTTTATGAGTTCAAAATGCACAAAATTTCATCCCGTGCATATTAGTAAACAATAATAAAATCAAAACCAAGCAAGTTGTGTTTTTTATTTCTAAGCTGGGCATACTTTTAAGCAAAACCGTTACGAAGTAAATCTAGCAAGACCGAAATTTATAGAAGGTTTTTACAAAGTCATGCCAAATAAGGAGCCCCGCCATAGCGGATGCCCTAAAAAGGACAAAGTTCCGCTAATGGCCTAGCGCTACTGGTAATGAAAATAAATAAATCTACTCTTTCTTGACCCATGACAGTGAATTTCAATCATTTTGTAATCTGATATGTATAACTATATATAAAATTATTTATAGATTGCTATAAAGCCGGGTACATTAAAGAGGAAGCCCCGCCAGAGCAGTTCTTCTGGGGTGAACCAAACCTACCTGGTTATCAAATTAATCAGTGACAAGATTATCTCTGAATTTTACAGGTGCTGATTGATGCAATAACATTAAAATATCAACTAGCACCTGTCAAATTCAGAGCTTGTCACTGATTAATTTGATAACTAGGCAGGTTTGGATCACCTCTTTGGGCTTCCTCTTTAAGCCCGGGCTATAAAGTGAAAGATACTAAAAAGTAAGTCATTCAAATAATGTCATTTGGTATTTTTGAAATGCAAAATTTGGTAAAAAAACGAAGAAAACGACAGTATTGATTAAGATGAAGCCCTATTCAAATTTTATACATGTAGCTAATTCATATAGGCCTACTGTCAGTATATAAATTAGGCCAAATAAAAAAAATAAACATGTTTCACGTCCCCTCACGCTTCCTTTTTTGAGGTTTCTTCTATTTTTTTTTTTTTTAAAATTCAGTTATCATGGTTATAACTTTTCAAAAAATATGTCTAGGAAGTAGAGATGCTTTCTAGCCTTGCTAATATACAAGAAACACTTTTGGAAGGTTTTGTGATAAGGGGGGGCTGGGGGCCGGGGGCACTTCCATAACGGATATGCATCATGTGCCTTGGGATAGACCCCCTATTTCATACCGGCTTGTACCCAATGACCCCCTTTTTTGTGTTACTGTCCTACCTAATACCCAATGACCCCCTTTAAAAAAATTCAGGTACTCAATGACCCCCTTTTTCTATTTCCTGCTACCCAATGACCCCCTTTTTATTCCCAAAGTTAGGTGGTATTTGTGTTCTCCTCGAGAAATAATGGGATTTTTTCAAATTCAATCATCCAGTTAATTGATTCAAGTTCCCAAGGTGGCCAAGTTTCTTTTTCGCAGTTTTGGCACATATTTATGTGTATTCAATGACACCATTTTGGCAATCTTGTACACTCTAAATTAGAAAGACTTAAAATGTAAATCTTAGTTGAGACTTGTAAATTTTTTTAAAAATTCTTTAAGATTTATTCAAGTTACGCGGGGTTTGATTTAAATTTTCTTTGGGATCGGGAAAAAGAAAATCTATCGAAAGACTTAAACATTAAACCAATCACAACGCGATGGTGCGTGCACGTGATCAAATCGAAACGTTTTCCTGGACTGCTCAGCCGCCATCGTTCTTTTGCGATTTTGTGTGGTGGCGAGCGAATGAATGAAGTGATATGTTCGAATTTGTTTTGCAGAATGGCATCCCAGATGCTGTAATTGCCAATGTCAGTGACTATAACTTCCATGAAAAAGCTTACATTGTTGTGCACGAAGGGCCAATGTGAACATTATCTTCAATCACCGAGGTAGTAGTCTGTGCTTCTGCTGTATAAGCTTACCTATACACATAATATACTAGTAATTTATAAATGGGTAAGCTTATTTCCATGAAGGATCACACTCGGCCACTGCAGTGACACTGGAATTATCACTGGCACTGCAGACTATTGCTTGAACTTTATGAAAGAAGTAGTCCTGACTTGGTATTACTGCCGTGAATAGACGTATTGCTTGATAAGAAGTCACACAGACTTGTATTTAATATTGATATTTAAATCCCCATAAAGATTTATATAATTTTGAAATAAATCCCAGATATGCTAAAAGTAAATCTTAAAGGAATTGAATATTAAATCAAACATTGTGTCCAATGGACTTGCATTTTTAAATCCCTGTGGGACTGAAATTTATAAAACTTTGTAAATACTTATTTTAATCCTATATTGATTGGTCCCTAACTACAGTCTCTGAAAGTTTTGAAAGTAAGTCTTTTGGATTTGAATTTAAATCCCTGTCATTTAGAGTGTAGCCTACCCAATGACCCCAATTTTTTAAAGTTTGTTACCCCAATGGCCCCTTTATTTAAAGTTTAATTACCGAATGACCCCATTTTTATTCAGGTTGTGTACTGAAGGACCCCATATTTTTGTAATTGTACATTTGACCTGAAAGCCCCCTACTTTTAACATGGCCGAGGCACATCCCTGCCATTTTGATAGGGAGTGCCTCCCCAGGGGGGGGCTACCTCTCAGAACAACAAATAAAATGAGGTCTTCTCCTTTTTCCAGGCATTATTGAATAGGCCTACGCTGTAACAGCTCTAATTATGAGAATATGATAATGAATTTTGCCAAACATCAACAGGGCGTGGTATTTGGTTCTGCAGGCAATATTAGGCCTAAAATACTTGCGTATTTTGAACGTATATTGGGCTCTCGGGCTATTCAAGAAATGAAGTGCACACCCTCTACAGAGGAGTAAATTTTCAATCAAAGAAATATCTGGATTTCCAGGTTTGCTTCCTGAAAACAACTGGAATTCCACCTGCCAATGTTACTGGAAAAAGCTTGGAAATCCAATTAAATGAAACAAAAATCACGGAAATGTCCAAAATAAATTCTCAAAATGAGGATTTCTGATTTTGAACTATTTTTCTGCCGGCTTTTTTTTAACTTTGGACACTGATTTCCAAATACAGTCACTGGGCAAAAAGTGCGCAAATCCGAACACTATGTGTATCTATAGAATAGCCCATTATTATGGCTATCACATCCAAACACACTAAAAACTCAATTTCTGATATAAGTTTAAATATCTGAAATTGAGTTTTATTTTTAAAAAACAATGTTTTCATGGTGTGCATCCCCGGCTTTTATCTCAAATAGTACAGACCGTCGACACGTTCCGGTTTTTGAGCAGTGGCGTAACTCCTATGGGCTCTGTGGGCGCCGCGCCCCGGGCACCCGGGCTAAGGGGGCACCCCTTCAGCAGACCGGATACCCTTTCGACACGATAATACTTTGTTATAGGAAACAATAATTATACTCTTCATTTTGGGTGCCCCCTTCAACACAAATTGCACATTAATATTGTCATAAGACCAAAATTCAACTTGATTAGGCTATACCAAATGTGTATGCACATTTTTGCGCGCCCGCACCACTGGTATTGTCCTCTGGGCGCCAAAACTCCTAGCTACGTCACTACAGCTAGTGATGAATCTTCAAAAGTAAAGACATTGGAGGAGATGAAAACATTTGTTTTATTAACATGAAGTTATTCGGTAGGTCTATGGCTTTCAATACCAAAATTTTAGCTCTGCACCATGCACACATAGTCTGACGAGTAGGACCTGTTTTTTTAGTTAGCAACAGTTACAAGAAAAAATTTCGGGCGGCGCGGTACGGTCACATACAAAGAAGTATATTATTAGGCGTTGACGCAATCATGAATGCGGGAAGTATAAAACCATGGTCGCCACTCGTGCACTTGTTTGAGTCCACAGGTATTCCGGAAACAGCCTTCAACCCCGAATTCAGAGGTCGATTTTGGGTTGTTACATGAAAATACAAACTAATTATATCATGAAAACCCACCAAGAGGACTACGATACTTATTCAGAGCCAATCTACATTCTGTTATTTACAAAAGCCGACGGTCAAAGTAAAATTATAAAAGGAGCAAGACCAGATATCAACGTTAAATCACGGTAAGCCTAAAATCGCATCGAAAACGACAAAATGCAATCACAAAATTTTAAATAATTACTAAATCACCACAACGAATTGTAACGTAGGTATGCAGAAAAGAGTTGTATTAGCAATAACAAAGTATGTGCAAAAAGATTTGTCTTTGGCATGTCGCTTTTTGAAATATCGCTAAAAATATGAAATTTTGGAAAAACGCCCCAAAATTTAAAACAAACACGAACCTTCCAAAATAAATATATATTAGCACTCGGCGGCCCAGTCACTACCTGTCGCTGTGATTTGGGGTAACTCGATCGTTGCTTCCCTTCTCCAGATACCTGTACTTCAAGGTCGCTCATACCCCAACCCTTAAGGTCAAGTTTTTTAAAATGCTTCAATTGAGCTGAAATTTAAATGCAATGATCCTTATGACATTCTTAACATGTTTTAAATATTTTAAAATTCATTTAAGGTCATTAAGGGCGTCATACAGAGGTCAAAAGTCAAGTTTTCAAAATGCCAGCTTTCCACGATCAAGGTATATTAAAACGGCAATTAATGAAACAGTCTTATTAAAATTGATACTATCCAGCACAGTATTGCTGCTTGATCAGATCGTCATAGTCAAAGGGCAAAGTGCACAGTTGCTCTAGTTTATTTTATATTCTTTACTTTTCCTCTTTCATTAACACCACTCGGCCGGTCATACCTTCGTAGCATTTCGAGATTATGTCCACTACAGACTCCGAGTGACAGTGGTACTATAGGCCTACCACAATATACTGCCGAAGCCACATGGTTCAGCTATGGTGCGGTTATCGCTCTAGTTTAAATTTATTTGGAATAGAGTGGAAGCGGTGAAGCGGAACACCATTATTGCAGATTATGAAAGAGGTGGTATAAACATATTTCAGGTTGAGATGTTTTTCAATGCTTTAAAGATGTCTTGGATCAAAAAATTAAACAATTCTAGTCCTGCTTGCTGGAAAAACATTCCACTTTACTATGTCAACAAGTTTGGTATGGGTATGAATGTGTTGAATTGTAATTATAGTTTCAACCAAATCAACACTGCATGCAAGAATGTTATTGACACCTTTCCTGTTTTTTTTATAACAACATGTTTAAAGTCTGGTTCAATACTAAATGTACTTCAAATAAAGCTGACATATCTGATTACTACAATCAAATCATTTGGAACAATGATGCTGTAACTGCTAACAATAAAACACTTTTCTATAGAGACTGGATTGATGCTGGCTTTATTTTTTATAAAAGATCTCTTTGATGATGATGGTTCAATCTACTCACTTGAGTATTTTAGGCACCGCATTCAGCGCACTGGCAACATTCTTTTTCAGTACCCACGGTACTTCGCTCTTTGCAATGCTCTGCCGAATGATTGGAAGAATGCACCAATTCTTGACCAAATTAGGACTGAATCAATTGTCTTTAATGCAGTCCCTATAGAAGCATGTTCTTCAAAGTTTTTTAGACATGCCATGGTTAATAAGACTTATGTTCCACCAATTTGTATGAACTATTGGTGTAGAAGATTCCCCAATTACAATTTTGATTGGGAAAAGATTTGGGGTTCAATACCATGTTGTACAGGCCAGGCTTATTTCACTTAATTGGAAAATTATTCATAACATTTATCCTACAAAAGTTTTATTATGTAAAATGGGGAAAGAAGATACAAATTTGTGCAATTATTGTAATGCTGTTGATCATCCAGAGCACTTCTTTTTTCATTGTAATAAGACCACTCCTATTTGGGAATTTGCTAACAGGGTTATTACACAAAGGCTTGGTAAGAACTTTAGGCTTTCAGTTGCAAATGTTTTATTTAATTATCATAATGACATTACCAGTGATCGTTCAAAATATATCAATTATGTTATATGTGTTGGCAAAATATGCATTGGCAAATTCAGATACGGGGATCATCCTTGTCTTAAGCTGTTCCTTGGCAGGAACTTCGTATGAGAGGTTTGGTATGCGATGACTTTAGCTAGTTGATCGCAGATGAACAGTTACTTGGATGACTTCCGTGTCTGTTCTTGGCTTTGTCATTTTGCTTAAATTATTTGTTTGATTTTCTTATTATATACATGTACGTAAATCTACTATATATGGATTATGTGCAGTGCAATAATTTTTGTTGTTATAATATTTATAGTAAGGCATTTTGCCTGACATACTATGTCAAAAAAACAAAAAAAAAACTGCTGACTTGCTGACAGCTTACTTCCGCCACTGGGGCGTAGGCCCTACACCTCCCAACAAGCACAAAAATGTTTTTAAAATCTTTATTCAAAACGTTTTAATAATATTTACCAAAAGTAAATATCTGAGTATATAAAGGTCATGAAAACGTTTCTAAAACGTTAATGTGAAATATTTTGGGCAAACATTTTTTTATTTTTTTTTACAAAAAACCGTTGAATGGAACAGTCCATATTTCACCTCATGAAATTATTCTTATAATTGTACTCATAAATATTTTATATTTGTATACAAACATGAAGCAGGGCCGGTATATGGTAATGTATGCCCAGAACAACATTTTTGCCCGGCATTTCTGCTGATTCCATGATTCGGTTGCCCTGGTAAATAACATGTTGTAAACAAAAAACCTAACAACTATAAATAACATGTATATCTTCCCACACTTGCTGATTTTTGGAGTTGTTCAAATACTTTTCTTATTTTTCACATTTGCTCCCTTACTTTGTTTCTAACATTGTTGTTATAAGAAAAGATCTGTTAAGAAGTTCTTTGTTATAATTTTCAAAGACAGTGCAAACACTTTCTTCAAGCTAGGGGTTTTGGGAAAATAACAAAAATATTTGGGGCCTCTCCGTTTTTATGATGTGTTGACAAAGACTTTGCAATTGCAATTTTACACAGAAATGAATAACTCTGTAACAAATAATAAGTTTAAGAAAGTCCTGATGATATACATGTTATTTATTTTACTTGACCTAATGAATGACTATTTAAAAAACAATCAATGAAAACATATTATTTATGAATTATCATCACTTTTACCAGAGTAAAACCTCTCAACCTTCGTAAAATCGCAATTGGCAGAAAACATCATTTTAAGTCTAGAAACACTAAATATGCAAAACGATTGCTAATTATGCACATTTTCTATTCTAAAAACATGCTGTTAGCTATGATAATAATTTTAACAATTAAAATCAACATTTGCATTACAAATTAATGCCAAATTAATGTCAAATTGGCATTTATCTTTGAATTTGTTTAAAAATTGCCCTTGAAAAACAATAAAATACAAAAAGAAACGTAATGTGCGTATTACTAATACGGTAGAAATGTGCGGAAATTGTGGATTTATTTTAAAATTATAAAAAAAAAAAAAACACTTAACATCAGTATTAACCAATAATTTCAACAATTAGACAACATTCTTATTGAAAATAGTTGTTCACTTAATTAAAATTAACATTTTTCTTTGAATTTTGTTTAAAATCGCCCTTTAAGAACAATAAAAAACAAAAGAAACACGTTGCATAGGTAAAATGTTTTTTATCGTCGTCTATCTCGCTTTGATTTGCTGTTGCTTGATAACCAAATGGGTGATTGAGCTCAAATAAAAAAACAAATTATAGCTTTATTTCTAAAAAATATCTTAAGCTGCAAATAATTCAAAATGATGTTATTTGGCTATATTATTATTACAAAGGCATTTATTAAGCGCCATTTCTAGCGATCACAGATATACATAATACAAGCATAATACATATTAATACATTTTTAAAAACACAAGAATATATGCAGCATAGTTATACACACCTGTCCAGTCTTGCCTTAAGCGAGGAAGTAACCAGGAAATGCGCATACAAAGCGAGGAAAAATGACAAAGAGGATTTCTTCAGTAGGCCTATAGGCAGAGCTCACTCGATAGGTCTATGAAAAACATCTGTTCATTTGAGATCACAATTATGAGTGGTACACATGAGTCAGAATAGATTACAAAAAATATCTGATATAATGTAATTTAATAATACAGCCTATTGCACATCATCACACAGTTTGTGTCTAGAAAATGTATCGCATAACCATGACAGGGAACCGCGATAAGGGCGCACACCACTAAATAATCTTCCCATTGAAATACGTGTAAAACACCGGTTTTCTTTGCTCATTTTGAGGCCTTTTGGGCTCGTTTTAAAATATTTTATGATGATCAGTCGATTGCAAATCGATGAAAGTTTAACATATGTTTCAATGTATAGGGGTTCTTCCACCTCGTTTTCCCGCGAACAGCGCCCTCACTGTTTTTGACATGCTCTCAAGACTGCAAACCCGACTCTGCCATTTTTTAATTCGCGGACCTATTTTCTCAATAATTATAAAAATGCGACTTTTTTGGCGACTCAAATTTATGTATAGGCTTCACACTTTTATTTAAGCTATAATTCGCCACTCTTTCTGATTAATTAGTCTAAAGACCAGCCCAAAATACCTCAAAAATTTTCCGTATTTTACCGGAACTTAGTAGGGTTGCACAAATGGCGCATTGATTTAGTGGTGTGCCCCCATAACTATCATCAGTAGATAGCACGATGGTTTTGAAACAACGTTGGTAGGCCTATATGTTTCAGCACGGAAAATTATTAACATATCATTATTAGTGCTGATTTTTGTTAACAAACAGTATGACTCATTTAAAGTGTGAAGCTATTCATTTGTGAAAACAAACAGAAGTGCATCCATCATAACCATGATAACAAACCAAAATAAACTAGGGGGTCATTCAAAAAGTTCTACCCCCACCCTCATGCATATCTCAGCTTCTGCATATTTGTTGCATTTATAATAGAGAAAAGCTGATTGACTGCAAACAAAAAACATTACTTTATAGTAAAGAAAAGATAATAATAAATAATAGATTCTCGTAATTACAATATAAAACCATGCTAAGTTTAAAGAAGCTTCCATTTACAGAAGCACAGCTATAAGGGCAAAGGTAGAACTTATTGAATGACCCTCGTAAAAGTGGCCGGGCCTGAGCGTCGAATGCACAAGCAGTTACCATGGTACCATGTTATACTCCTACACATGCACCCCGGTGATTCATTTGTTATAATGCAGTTTCCCAGGCTGTAATATAGACAATTTTATGTCAATATGCAGTTTGGACTTGAGCTTGACGCCCTCCAAACCAGGCAAAAAAAGTAAACGGATGAACATCATTAGAGCAGGTGCGAGTCTGAGGGCTAGGGCGGATGAACACCGTTACATTAAGGGCTAGGACGAGGTTAACGTAAGCTTACATAATGGCAAAACGTTGAAAATAGAAGCCATATAGAAGCCAATACTGTTCAGGCTACTGCAGCATATTCATTTTAATAATAATTATATTTATATTTTCTTCAGAGAAGACGATTCCAAGGTTGACGATAATAATGTTGGAACAGCAAAGCAACCACGAATTGGATTGTACTGGAATAAATATGTTAGGCGTTGACGAGCTAGTGTTCATCTTTCATTTACTCACTCTGTATGAGAGACTTATTGCTATGAGGTAAGTTAGTTATACTACTATACCAAAATAATATTAATTTATTTACTTCATCTTCAAATTCAATGGTATAGGCCTAGATATAAAACGTTATTCAAAAGTATGGGCCACGCTATGAAACCATATAATCTGATGAAACCCTACGATACTGCAACTCTGATCAATTGATCAGCGCTCATATCTTATGCCAGGGGGGGCACACCAAAGAGTTTTGGTGAGTTTGTTTTTCGCGGTGGTGGGTCTTTGGGAGCTGACGTCGTACCGGTAAAAGGGGGTCTTTCGGAGCTGCGAACAAGTAAAATGGGGGACTTTTGGAGCTGCGAACAGTCAAAATCAAGGGGCTTTCTTCAATGTTCTTGGCTTTCTGGTAGAAAATTGCCTGAAAAAAAAAAAAAAGAAATATGAGGAATGAGAAATTTGGTGTCTTAAAGCTGAAATTATCAAAATCAAGGGTCTGTCAGAGCTCTAGTTTGGTCAAATATAGTCATCTCAAAAGATTTCATCCCTCTGCGACTTTCTGTTCGGAAGAAATGATGCTCTGAAAATCAGCTCGGAATCACCAAAAGACCCGCATTTTATTTTAAACATGCCGATTTTGCAGAGGATGGACAGAAAATTTAATGTTTTATGCAAAAAGATACATTTTAATTTTAATATTTGAATTTTGAAACGTGCAAAATGTGTCTATTCATGTTTTGAAAATCTTAAAATATAGACACATTATGCATACTTAAGCCAGTGTACCCCTCCCCCCTACATTTCTCTCTCTCACTTCAAAACTAGATTTAGAAAATTTAAGCAAAAATATCATGTTTTTATACGTTATTCAGATTTGGTATATATCTATTGCAAAAGCGCGCACGAAAGATATTTTTGATACTTTTCTTGACGCCAGAGAATTTTTGGATAAATAAAAAATGTTGTGCTAAAAAATTAATCGCAAAAATTATTTAAAACATTTGCGAATGAATTAAACTATTTATTAAAACTTCCGCCCTTATTCTATATCTGTTAGGTACAGATATAGAAGCGCATACTAACAAGACGCATTCAAAGCCTCTGATAAGCATGATAAGGGATCGCACCACCAAAGAGCCATCGAAATACACAGGAAAGAATATTATTCTTTTATTGCTATAGTGTAAATTTAACCTCCAAAAATCACTCAATTTCGAAACCGGACGTTGTTCATATTAGACTTCTCCGTAGTCCACTTGCCCTTTGTGCATACTCTTGCTATTACATTGAGCATAAAAATCTGATTTGTATTAATTTGTGTACAGTTGATAGATTTTCATATCCGTCACCTACTCCCTCTGTTTGTTAGCTTCCCAAGTGGACTACTGACTTTGGATTGCGGTTTACACATTTAACACGCCTGTCTATGAATGTGATTGTCGGATTTCTTGCCTACTAAAACTGGCCGTGATGCAATACATCTTTAAATGGATCTGGCTTGTGATTGGTCGCCCAGATCTCGGTTTAAATCCTCCTGGTACGTGTCATTACCATTAACTGCATCGTACACAAGAATCTGTGGAATTTGTGGCGCATTGTGCTGGCGCGAAAGTTAAACTCTCACTTGGTGCATGGACGTAACGTCTAGCGCGTCTTGTACTTCCATGCTTTGTGCTTGCTGTTAAATTGGATCGTTAAGCAAGTATGATTGACAGTGCATTAGGGAAAAAGTCCGGGGTAAAATCTTGCTAAAATGCAAAGTACATAGTCGAATTTTTTACTCGGGCTCTTGCGATTAATAAACTGGTAGGTTCCAAAATCAGAGTTGTTCAGTATTGAAGTGAGCCAGTATAATTATGCCAAGATATGTTGCATTCAATAACATAGACATAGGTTTATTAAACTTTTACTGTCACTAAAATTTTGTATGAATGATTTTTCAGCTTTCTTCATGTAGACCTGTTGGTCAGAAACATTCCATTGATAATATCACTTATTATTATTATATCACTTTTATATTGATATGTGTTTCAGTGGAAATAGCATATTTTGGCGACCATTATCATTATGGACGCCATCTTCAGTTAAAAAGATGTTAAGGACAAAATTGGCATGTATCATATTTATTTCTGTTAATTAGAAACATTCATTCTATTGATAATTGATTATCATTAGATCATTTATATGTTGCTATAATGAAAGACAAAGATAAAGACAATTTATCGCGTCTGACGTCACCTGTCAATCAAACTCGACCACGGTTTGTTTACAAGTGTCGTGATGATGACTTGCTGAACGCGGATTTGTAACCGGGCGCCTTATTGTTAATTTTGCACCTTTGACCTTTCGACATGCAAACCATCTCAAAAGTTAGGTCTTTATAGCAGGAAACTTTCTTTTGTGAAGGCACCATGTCGACAATGCCTAGAAAAGCTGCTTTTTGCCTTGTACTAAAAGTACGTAATTTTTCGCCATTTGCTGCTATTCCTTTTCTCCGATCAGCACCAGATAGATCGGTCTTCCTTTTACGCGCTACTTAACCTGTGTAAACCAATCAAGGATCGTAATTGACAGTGACATCAGACGCGATAAATTGTTTTTATCTCCGTCTTTAGTTATATGTGTTTTAAAGGCGGCAATGTTGGGCGCCATCTTGAAAATTTGCATGATCTGAATTTCTTACCCAAACTTTTTCTAAGTCTTGACATATCTAACATGAAAATGCAAAATAACTCCGTAAAAGAGTCATGTACACCATGTACATGAACTCACCTCAGACATCGATGGGAAAGACAAAAAGGAGACACCACAACAAAGTAAATACGTAAATACCGGTACTTGGCTACATGGATCGAATCCATGGGTTCCTACAGTCACCCATGGAAAACAGGGTACTGAAAACCAGTACACAATGTTCTTATGGGCCATGAGTTCGTTTGTTTACATTGCAGTAATTCCTTCAGAATAGTCAATACAGATTCCAAACAGATAAAACTTACCTCACATCAGTTTTAGTTGCCCTTAATAACTCCAAATTGACATGACATTGAATTCTATTTGCTCAATTTCATACCAAAATCAAGGAAAACATGGTTTTGTTATTGCAAAATAACATGGAAATCACTGCAGGGTTATATCTGGTCACTCCACTAGGCCACTTGAATTAATCAATATTGGCACTTGAATGGCTTGACTCAGTGACTATCTGCCCAGTGTAAGAATGTGTTGTAAACTTGATTGCATAACATTAAGATTGCCAACTGATATGTCCTTTGTATTTGAGTTTTCAATTATGGGAGTACTTCTGTCATTGATGTAAACATTGACAAAAAATGTCAACAAAACATGCTACTGCACAACTCTATGCCTGTGTGTGTGTGTCTGAGGGCCGATCTGAGGGCTGATGACACACATTCGATGGGTGTAGTACTTGGCAATGTAAGAAAATAAACATGAGGTAGCAAGCATAAGGCAATACATACAGCGGAACGTTGCAAATTAAAGGATAAGGCTTCATCCTCCTGAGGAACCTAAAGGATTTTATTTATGAGACTGCGCAAACTGTTTATTTTTAAATCAATTAACCGTTTTGTTATTTATCCGTATCTTACAGAGTCTCTAAAACATGGTATTCTATATTAAGAGAGAAATCTTCTTGGCTCCGTGTTGATTTCACTGAAAAGGGACCTATCGTTGAAAAGGTCGTACAGGCTGGGGGAAGAAAACTACGGTACAATGTGCAGTGGCGTTTCCCATCTGAGGATAGTGACATACTAATGTTCTTAAGACATTATGGTGGCAGGTGCCTGAAGGAGATCCGTATTGGGTTTCTCACAAAAACCATCGTCGATTGTCTTAGTCAAAAGTGCCCCAATTTACGCACAATTCGTGGAGGTCAGTTACTCTTAAATAAGAAGGACGTCTTTTATTTTCCAGCGAATATTACAAGATGCGAATTAGAATCTCCTCCAACATTTGGACATATGGTCGACCCAGATGATGATGAATATATTGAAGGACTACAATATCGCGATGAGCAAATCTTAGGATTGCTTTCGCAGCAAGCAAAGCTACAATATGTAAAACTGGACAGGTTTTGGCTGTCAAAATCAGCCATGATTTCTTTGGCAAGTAAAGACAAGCCTTTGCGAGAATTCCAGATTATTAATCCGATAGTTTCCGGGGAACATTTTGGTTCCAAAGAATATCTTGATGAAGTTCTAACAGCCTCTGTTGGAAACATAGTAACATTAAAATGCTTACGAGTTGACTGCACTTCTACATCTAAGCGATTTGTAAGTCAGTTATGTCATTTTCCACATTGCATTGGTCAGTTTGAAAATCTGAAAACATTAGCATTAAAAGGTATTCAATGTTCGAAAGAGATGTTCGAATTAATGCTGCCAGGACTGCTGAATTTGGAATCCTTGGAACTGGAGGGAGCAACGATATCGAGCACCGCTGTGGAGCTGATTGGAAAGCGTATAAAGAAACTAAGATATCTTGAATTAGGAAATGGTTCATACGATGACGAATGTTTACAATATTTACAATGTCATCCTGCTTTGGAGATAGTGTGGATTTATAAAGATTATATTCACAGGAATCATATAAAAAAGAAAGTTGGCTTAGCGCCATATTTGATGTAGTTTTGACTCTGTTAAAAGTTAGGAATGTAAAGATAGAAGGTTACAAATTATCTGGGATTATTGATGAAGAGAAATATCCCAAACTACCAGAATGGGTTGGAATTGAAATGAATGACCTACCGGAAGAATTGATGTGTGATTAAATGAAAAGCCTGCATCTAAAAAATGAAATCAAGTACAATCAGCCAGCAACTTATATAAATTGTTACAAAAAGCAGGGTAAATTATCACTACAATTATTTTTAAAATAAATATGGTCAAAAGCCAGATCAGACATACCAAATGTGTAACACCCAAAATCTTCACTGACAGTGAAGATGTAGCACATACAGCTTATATGTAGGAAAACACAACATAAATGGTCAAACTCTTTTGTATGTGCCAATACGCAGTAGGAGTGACGTAATAATCGGATTAACTACCATAGCAATATATGAATACAATATTATTCTGAATATATCGCCCCACACTACAACGTTCACTCAGTAAGAGGTCAAAGAACAGGGATAAAAACCTGTATCGTAATTCTATAGAATATGCTTATTATGCTGGTCACTCGCACCTGTTACTGTTAGAGTGCAGCCTGCTTGTAGTGCAGGGCGATCTATTCAAAAACTGTATTCATCTATTGCTATGGTAGTTAATTGGATTATTACACCACTTTTACGGCGAATTGTGACTAAGAACGTGTTTATAGTGAATATACCGCATTTTGAGTAGACCGTACAGATGAGTTGACTTCTGACTTCCAATGACTGACAGTATGCGCACGCATCATCACAATTACCATTGTTTTTATCATATTTTGTTTCAGGGCTCGTGTTTTTAAACGTCCCGCCACTTCACAAAAAGACTGTTGAACAGTGTAGTGGTTGCATGGAGTTCACTCAAGCATAAAGATATACCAGTCCCTTGCCTTTGTTGATAAGCATTGAGGTCAACTCATCTATACGATAATTATTGTATAGTATATATATATATCGTGATCGTATACATGACTCGAAAAAAGGGCCAAATTTAATAATATATATATATAAAATACATAAAACAGCGTAATTATGTTATAACAGCATGATTTATTACTCGGAGTTTCACACCTAAAACGGCGATCATCAGATAAATAGCTGAACACTGAACTGTAACAGTTTAGTGTTCAGCTATTTATCTGATGATCGCCGTTTTAGGTGTGAAACTCCGAGTAATAAATCATGCTGTTATAACATAATTACGCTGTTTTATGTATTTTATTACACGCTCTACTATCTAATAGTATCGAGCACTATTTTCAGCTGTTTTGATTAACTATATATATTATACATATATATATATGTATATAAAAAACATAGACACGGATATTAATACATTTCACAACACTGTGTTTCACGCCAAAGCGATCTTCAGGTGAATAAATTAAAAATGGAAAACACGATGAATATATGTATATATATTATTAAATTTGGCCCTTTTTTCGTCTTTCAATGTAACCAATTTGTCCCTGATAATTTTGCTGATCATGTTTATGCGCATTATTTTATTAATGTTATTTATGAATTACTGTTTTATTAAATGTATTTATGAGTGCCTTTGTGCGGTGTGTGGGGTGTGTTGGTGGGGGTGTGCATGTGAGGTGGGGGGGATATGTAGGGGTGCGTGCTCTATGAGTAGGGGTGTGCGTGTGGAATTTTGCCTCATGCAATCAATATCTGTTTGAAATTGTGCCTTTATGTATATTTTGTATGTTTTGTTAATGTTATTTATTAATTATTATATTTATTGTGCCTTTATGTATTAAATATCAGATTACGCAATTCAAGTCCAGAAATTAACTCACGTTTTAGACGTTTCATCTTCCGTGCGGAAGATTTCATCAGTGATACGCCGATACAGTCGCTGCACCACCCCTGGTCCTCCTACTCTCATCCTCAGGGTGTGTACACTGTTAAAATAAAATTAAACAAGTTGTTTAAAATTTTAAACAACCACAAGTTACCAGGTGAATCGCTCAATAGTTGTTTAAAAATTAAACAACTCAAAATTGTTTAATTATTAAACAGTTTGTTGTTTAAAATGTTGACCAAGATTTAAACAACTGTTGTTTAGTGGTATAATTAAACAACTTAGTTGTGTAAGCCTAGATTAAACAACAGTGTTTAAATTGTAAACAGTTGTTTAAAGAAGGTTGTTTAAAAATATGTTTTTATTCACTGAATGTTGTTTACGTTTTATCAAACATTTTACTTGTATGTGTACACGTTTTACATTGAAATCGTTCGCTATTCTATGTATACATGCTGCTGCTAAAACTGAATGTGATTTTGTGATAAAAAAAAAAAAAAAACTGAGCATAATATTGCTGATGTTAACTATAAGCTTACCTGTACAAGCATACTGTATCTTACAACACAGTAAGCTTACAGGCATAGTATCAATTTTTTAACCACATGTGGATCACAAAATTGCTTCCAGTTTGTGCACAGCAAACATTTACATAAATAGAGAGCGATACAGGCCTAAAACTTGTACACTTGCTGTATAAAGTTCAATAAAATTCCTTCGCTTCTCTCCACACATGCATGCTTGTCAAAACGGCCATCTTGGATTATGCAAATAATATTAAACAACTCGATGTTTAAAATGCCGATGTGGCGGTAAATTAGCATTTTTTAAACAACTCTGTTTAAATTGATTATTTTGCCTTTTCATTTGTTGTTGTTTAAAACAATCAAGCTCCAATTTTTTGATTTTGAACAACTCTGTTTACTTTTCTGAACAACATTCTTTTAAACAGCAAAATTTTAAACAGTGTTCTAACGGTGTAGTTGTTTGCAGTAGCTGATCGTATAGATGACTCAGAGAATAAGTTCCTTCATCGCGATTGATGACGTTGCCCCCCCCCCCGCTTTCTGATGCACATGGCCTCTCTGATCCATCGCGTTTGTTTACATGAGTCTTTATCCACGACTTTTGCCCTTCCCCAATAATGACATGGTTTTGTTGTGAAACATGGTCTGTAATTGCTGACTATGCCTATTTCCTCAATCAACTGAGTCCTTCCTTACCTCTCGGGTAAATTTTCTTGTCGCTAACTTATCCGATTCCTTTTGATGCTCTTTCATTCTCACGCTAAACTACCTGTGCACAAGGAGCGTAACCAACCTGACTGCGTAGGAGACTAACTCTTGAGGCCGAACTCCTGTCCTGATCCAAAAGTGCGAGATATTTCGAGTGATAGAAGTGAAGTTTATGATGTACGTTATTTCTTTGCAAATTTCCAGTGTTTTTCGCGTCCAAATGTATTGGGAACTTTTCACAATTATTGCAATACAACAAGAGTAAACTTAGATGAAACCATCACTACAGATAAAGTGCTCAACTAAAAAGGAGCAGAAATATAATATAATAGCTTATAATGATTGCAATAACTATTTTATCATTTTGGAAGAAAAAAGAACTACTTAGTGAAATTGACTATCTCAGGGTTACAGTAGCCCCAGATATTCCCCAGATGCAACGAATGAAAGTCGACGGTAGATTCAAGATGATGACATTTTCGTGCGAATCAAACTTGTCAGCAGATATTGATGCCCCGGATTGATGCTTTATTGAAAAATATCCTAGTGTAAAATACAAAATGCAGGTTGCTCACAGATACTAGAAATTGCAAATGCAATGACATACTATGTAAACACATTAAGGGAACAAACCAAAAGATCGATGACGTCCTATAAACGAAACTAGTTTCGTTTAGGGGGGAGGGGGTAAAAATACTCGATTACGTTTGTACAAAAACATCGGTCTGAAGAATGTGTCATTATTATTAGTATGTCAAAATTTTCAACATTTCTTTATTACGTTTCTGGCAGGGAGGTAGGGGTTCGGTTGAGAAACGAAACTAGTTTATAGGACGTCATCGATCTTTTGGTTTGTTCCCTAACTAATCCTGTTTAATTTCTACTCCTTAGCTTAGAGAAGTAGATTTCGGCAGTTTTCTTCAACAAAAGTGGATGATATTTAATGCTGGCAACTTATAACTTGTATCAGTGATGTATCGTTCGAGTCCGGACTCGGACTCGAGTCCACTTTTTCATGTTTTATCGGACTCTGACTCGGCTCGGACTCGGACATAAAAAGACGCGGCTCGGCTCGGACTCGGACACAAAGGACTCAGACTCCAAGCCGAGTCCGGTCCGAGTCCATGTAATTAAATCCATGTTAAATGTGAACTGATTATACCTAAAAATGTCAAAATAGATCTAAAATTTGATTTGAAATTGGTTGACGTCACTTTCTTGCCTTTCTAAAATTGGGCTGTCAGATAAGTCATCTGTTATGTATCCTACATATCCACCATAATTATTATTTAGGTGAAATGATTAGCATAATCATATTATTGTTAGCATTGATGAAATAAACAGGTTAGGTCTTGATAATTAATTATGCATAATTTTAATAAATACTGTATAAAAATATCTAAAACATCTTTCATGGAACTTTCTAATTCATGAAACTCAGTGAAAAAGATACAAAGTGCACACTGGACCATGCAGTATGCAATATGCATTGCAGCTCATCCTATAGTGTATAGCATTAGGAAATGAATTTGGAGAAATCCTTCTGTTAAGGGGGTACTACACCCATGCATTTTTTTTTGCATTTTTTTGCATTTTGTGAAGAAATGAGAAAAAGAAATTGGACAAAGTGGTATGCAAAATGAAGGGGCAAATCTTCTCGTTCAATTGGTGGCATCAGTATCAATGAAGCGTACATGCTTCTAATGATATAAGCCAAAAGGTGGTACATCACTGATGTTTTAAATTCACTTCATTTTGGAAAGCTTACTATCAACGGATTTCGTTAAAATTTTGGATATGTGTTGCTAACACATTAGGGAAATAATGTTGATATGTAAAATGGGAATAAGCGGTCCCTGATCTCTTTTATGACTTCATGAACTTGGTGCTCCACAACTATCAAAAAACGAACCGGTGAAAATGCTTCTATTTTCAATGTTGAGCTATATTTTGTATTTTGAACTTGCGACACTATTTCACTGAAACTTAATTAAGCCATAGGTAACAGGTTACCACAACCACACTACAGCAATATTGAAAAAAAAATGTATTTTTTGTCACCCATACCACCATATTAGGTAATTTCCCGTAAGCTTAATTTTTGTGATTTTGGTAACTATTTTATATTTATTTGCCCAATTCATCTCAACTAGGCAATCTAAATTGTACTCACCATTTACATCCCAAGGTATTTTAGTATATCCACCTCACATATTTCCATTATATATCCAGTAACAGACAAAATATCAAAATTGATGCCTCATTATGACATGTATAATATCACAGACTACCACATGTTGATGCCTGAATTTGACCTGAACCAATTGACCTATAACCTGACCTTTGATGACCTTATAGCCTTTTTAATCTCTTTTCCTAACACCACATTTATAGAAGATAAATACATGGTGTACTATTAAATTGTCTATGTGGAAGAGATTAGGCCTCATTTAATTTATTCAGTGTTATAATCAGTGAGTACATTTCTATAGATGGTATAACAAAGGATTTAATGTATTCTATTCATGCCCCCTACTTGAAAGCTCTTGAACATGTTGAAAAGAATAAATTATGGACAATTTATGGTTTGTTATGAAACACGCATCTGAGTTACCAGGATACATGTAAACAAAAAATATATAGGGCTAAAATGACTTACTATACAATGGTTTAAAGGCACCTTTTTTTATTATTATTTTATTTTTTTCTTTATTTCACATGATCCGTGCATATATTGCCTAGCTATAAATGAAAAAATATTTTTTTAGACCAATCAAACCAATACATGGGTGTAGTACGCCCTTAATAAAATACTATGCTGAGCCACCAGCCTGGGCGGTTCACGCTCCAGTTATTTCAGATGATTGAGCTCAGAAATACATCAAAGAATGTCTTCCAATTCATGAAAACAAATAGATAATCAGCTTATCGGATTAAAAGCTTAGAGGGAAGGTCTTGCTGCTCAGCGAGTGTTTGTAATTATCAAATTCATTCTCTAATGGTAACTTTGTGCTCCTCCTTACATACATGTATGGGTATGGTTATTACATAAGGTATTTTACATTCTGTCGGTCTCTCGCGATAGATTCGGCTGTTCCATCTTGTGCCCTCAGACACAGGGGCTATCACAAAACATGTCATATGATAAATATACCTCTTTGTGAAACAATTTAGAAAGTTTGATTTCTTATCAGGGAATACGCTCCCAATAAATTACAAAAGGAAAATTAATGCAAATTGATGTGTTCTACGCGGAGAAAATTGACTGGGAATCAAAGGCCCACAATCCAATAGGGATGTCGTGAGGGTGTCCCCTTTGACAGATGTGAGAAATGGGTAAGTGAACTAGATGGAACAACCCTGACTGAGAGAATACATAAATGTGTAGTTTCCGTCGTTTTATCTTTTCAGTTTCTGTTTCCGTAACCGTAATAGTTTTTGTAAGTCATTGTTATTCTGAAGTGGTAGTCTCCCAGGTGTGACCAGTCTTTTATTCTAGCCTTTTGTTAGTTACTGAAAATTTGAAGCTCGTGAATTTCAGTTTTCGTTTTGGTAAGTTATATCGATTTTTTACATAAATCCTTGAGATGTGCGGTTGGGTGCTAATCTAGACAAAAGAAGAGTCTAAATTTTACGGTCCTAAATTCGCGGGAATTGTACGTCTTCAATTGACTTGTGTTTGGTGTATATGCACTTACGCCTAGACGTAAGTGGCTCTTTAAAATAGTTTTGCAGTGAAATATATACTGACCATGTTGCCAAGTTATAAGCAAATTGGCGATGAAACGAGCGTCTAAAATACTCAAATATCTCCCAATGAGGCGCGTACAAGTGGTGATTTGGTAATCATGTTTGATATTGAAATGCAATACAAAAAATATGCATTGGAGCAAAGATAATGTATTCTATTCATTCGTACCAATGGCAAGCTAATCGGTTGGGTCTATATGCAAGGCTCGGGTTTATTTTAAATGTTTATTTTTGCAGAGCTTATTTTCAGTCATGGATCATACTGATAAATTTCGCAAGGAAGGGGGGGGGAGGGAGGGGATACTTGAGACTGAACAAGTGAGAGTAGGAGGGGTGAGGAAGAAAGAAAGGAGAGGGATAGACGGAAAGACAAGAAAGAGAAGAACTCGAGAGGAGAGAGAAGGAAACGGGTAGAGAGTGGGGAGACTGATCATTCGGAGAGCGGGGGGATGAAGCAAAATAGGGAGATAGACATTGATACGAGGGCAGGGCGAAACTGCGGCCCTGCACAGGTGCACTGGGGTGCGACATGCTTATAAGCGGATCTTTTGTGATTTTCAACGTGTCATAATCATGATAATAATGTGAATCAATTTTTAAATTGATAAACAGTGTGAAACACGAGAGGGCGCTAGACCATTAAAACACCGGTCAGACATCGGTTTTCCATACTCTTTTATCTCCACTCCAGCCTTTTAATATTGACACAGGCAATCATCTCTATTGAAATAAGCTGATTGGTACTTCAGAGTTAACAATGAAATCAGATCACAGTAAACTTACTGAATCCCTTGCGTTTTCGTATCTGAACAATAGAGTTACGGAAACTGAAAAGATAAAAAGACCCTAAGAATAAATATGCCAATTCACTGTCTCACAGTGTCGACGTCTGTTACGGCTGCCTTCGCAAACAGCACGAACTCGCAAACCAGTTTGCGAGTTCGGTCTTTGACGACGGAAACGCAAACTTTATCGGGTAAAGAGAATATAAGATGCAATCATACTGATTTAATGGACATGATGGATATTATTCAGTTAAGGTCGTATTATGAAGGGCGCCGTACACCAAATCACTATGTATTATTGCAATACGAGTTCCGGGTTAATATAATTAAGCAGAAATTGGTGGATGTGTATGGGGCGGGGTATTATTTCTTAGGGCAAAATCGGAATCTTATCTTAAACTTCGGCGAATTTAGGGGCAAAATAGTGTGTTTTCTGTGTTTTTTGCCGGGGGGGGGGGGACTGACGACAAAGGACCCTTCCCCCTTGGCGCCGCCACTGGGTATATGAGCCATACTGGGGCCAATTTGCGAGACTTCCCTATTTTCAGAAGATCTGTGCTGAATACGACACCTGAAAGTCTTGATGTAACGATCCTGAGACGAGGTATATTCGTCTCGTAACGATCTAAGGGTGGTGCAATAATTATGTGTACCCCGGGGTGAATTATAGGGGGCAAAGATTTTTGGCAGGCCAGAAGGGGGACAAGCATTTTTGGCAGGTCAAAGGGGGTCAAGCGATTTTGGCAGGTCGAAAGGGGGGGCAAGCAATTTTTGGCACAGATATTTTGGGTACCGTTTCTACATTACGCCCTAAAAAGGCATAGGAAAACGTTAGGAACACATTCAAATATGCAAAATTTCCTGCTCGCTGCACTCGCATTATATGATAAAACAATTTAAGGTTTTAAATTCGGGTTCCCCAAAATCTTGCATGTGTTAGGGGGGCAAAGATTTTTGGCACGTCAAAAAGGGGGGGCAAAAGGTTTTTGGCACGTCGAAAGGGGGGGCAAAGATTTTTGGCATGGCCAAGGGGGGGCAAGCGTTTTTGGCCCCCTCAGGGTACACATAATTATTGCACCACCTAACCGTAAAAAACACACCATCCGAGCACACAATACTGCACAAACCACAAGATGGTGTATTGACCTGCTGATCATGCAGTGAATTCTCATAACAATGCCTTCTATTGAACTTAAAACGAACTGCCTAAGAAAGAGGGCAGTATACTCTTTGGAGTGGGAATTTTGTATAGAGTTTGCGTTCCCGTCCAGTTTGCGTTTACGGCCTTCACAGACGTCCTATACGATAAATATAAATTTAATACTCCGTTGGTGAGCGACGGGCGAGTGGTATTTCACCGAACGCAAGAAAAGGAGTTCTATCTGATTGGCTAGCAATCGATCGCTTAGGTCGCTTAGTAGTCAACTACAAACTCAAAACTGAGCAATGTGTTCAATTCGATTGAAATCGATATTCTATTATTGCCGTAGATAAAGAGAGTGATAGTGTGTCAATAATGTACATTGTATCGCAGCTGGATTTTACATGCATTCCTTTATTATATTATTATTTTCTCAAAGAGTTAAATATGATCACAATTTTTACCCAGGATTTCAAATTTTTTACCCGCAAATTGCAGTTAAATATATCCACAGCAAAATACCGGTCCTCACTAATTAGTGTATTTAATTTCCAGTTAGTGTATTTAAGATAAAACCTGACAACAAATAAAATTTTCTTGCAATAGAAATATCATATTGGATACTGATATGGTAGGCCGCAACCGCCACAACGTGGAGCTGCTACGCGTAGCTGACTTTTTGCTCCGTGGAGCCAAATTGACCAATCATGATCATGTTAGAGTTTTTCATTACTCGGAGGTAAAACTGACCAATTAAGTACGACTTACTCATTACGTGAAGCGAATTTATTCATTAAGAATTTGCCAGACGAGCGTCACGTAGTTGCAAGATATCCTCGGTCACGAAAGTTATGATTCAAAAAGTAGTTTATGAAAAGTACGAACTGACTTATTATTAAGATGGACATGCACTCATAAGAAACTCATACAGTATTGTACATAACTATATAGCTAGATAAACTATGCACACAGTTCTGCGATCTGCAGTGTATCGCCGGGAGCTAATTTGTATAACTTGCGCGGTGTCCTTGCGGAATTCGACCTTCAGCAAACTGCAAACCAGTTCGGATTTACTTTATATACTAGTAGTGGCCATACATACTGTAGTTACTGTCCGTTTTCCTATACACAATACTCAGTGCGATCACCATTGACGCGTGACCTCTACAAATAGTGTATGTTAGAAGTATAGGCCATTGCCTAGTTGACGTCACTGTGTAAAAATAACCGGCCAATATTTAAAGTATTCTCTGAAATTCTAGAAAATATAGTTTTGTAACATGTCCTAAATTTTTAGCTAATTTAGGTGTTTGGAAATATTGGTACTTTAGTGTTTTAGGAAGGATATGTAAACGACAGATAACACCAACAAATATGAAGAAATTATTTCTAAACCGTGTTAAGTCATTAAGCTTCTCATTTTCAAGAACGCTGGTTAACAATAAGCAGACTATTGTCTCATTTCGTAAACAAAAGCCCACAGTATTGTTACCTTGCGTTCGCTTTATAATCGTTCACCCAACTGAAACTCTAATACCAGCTCATTGCTCATTGCATAGGTAAAACAGACACAAATGCAGTGTGTATTTAACCAGAGAAGATCTGATGTAACATAGTTGAGCTGTTTTCATTGAGTGTTATCTTGGTTTAATAGCTTTTAATGGGGTTTAAGTCCTCCAAAGGTCGTGGTGAATTCTACTGTAGACATGACTGCATCATGATTATTTTAAAGTCAACATGGACATGCACTCATAAGAAACTCATACAGTATTGTACATAACTATATAGCTAGATAAACTATGCACACAGTTCTGCGATCTGCAGTGTATCGCCGGGAGCTAATTTGTATAACTTGCGCGGTGTCCTTGCGGAATTCGACCTTCAGCAAACTGCAAACCAGTTCGGATTTACTTTATATACTAGTAGTGGCCATACATACTGCAGTTACTGTCCGTTTTCCTATACACAATACACAGTGCTCTTTCCCATTGACGCGTGACCTCTACAAATAGCCCTACGTTAAAAGTATGGGGATATGACTAGTTAACGTCGCTGTGTGAAAAATAACCGGCCAATATTAAAAGTACTCTTCTAGAGTTCTAGAAAATATAGTTTTTAACATGTCCTAAATTTTAGCTAATTTAGATGTTTGGAAATATTCGTACTTTGGTGTTTTAGTTAATGTTATAGGTAATAGTACATTGCCTAGTTAACGTCGCTGTGTGAAAAATAACCGGCCAATATTAAAAGTACTCTTCTAAAATTCTAGACAATATAGTTTTGTAACATGTCCTAAATTTTTAGCTAATTTAGGTGTTTGGAGAGGGTCGTACTTTTGTGTTTAAGGAAGGATATGTAAACGACAGATAACACCAAAAATATGAAGAAATTATTTCCAAACCGTGTTAAGTCAACAATCATTATGTTGCTCATTTTCAAGAATGCTGGTTTACAAAAAGCACGCCATTGTCTCATTTCGTGAACAAAAGTACACATACCATTGTTTCCTTTCGTTTCCTTTATAATCGGTTACCCAACTGAAGCTATAATACAAACTTTATTGCGATATCGCACATGAAAACAGTCACATGTGCACAGCCAGAGAAGATACGATTTAATCAGTTGAGCTGTTTCAATGAGTGTTATCTTGGTTTAATAGCTTTTAATGGGGTTAAGTCCTGCAAAGGTCGAGATGAATTCTACTGTAGACATGACTGCATCATGATTCAACAATATGATCACCGTGATAGTATGACAGTATCAGTACCATGGGTACGTTGTGGCGGTTACGGCCAGCCATATACTGATCATGCGAAAATCGTAAAAACATAGAATAGAAACAGTGTGGCAGGCTCTCAAAATCTCAAATTGTATGCTTAGCCTAAGTCGCTCGGCCTATCTCGAATAAAATCACCATGCGTAGCTGTTGAAAACGTGAGGATTCATCGTACTATCACGGCAATTTTGACACGAAGATATAGTGATGATGACGGTGTGTGTCTGCATTTTATGAACTGAATTATATTTTTCATTTTTATAAAATGTTTTGTTGTGGAGTATAATTAATTTACTATTCATCCATTCACTATCCAAAATCACAATACCTACAAATCTGTATAATGAGACCTTCCAAAATAGTGGTACCCAACGTACTTCTACCGGGTTATTTTTAAGGTGTTGAGAAAAACCTTCCAATTTCAATAGAATTTCTGGTACACTCTCACTCAATGCTTTGGAAACACAAAAATCCCGTTAGGTCTCAGCGAATGTTAACACTTTTCTTTCATGACTTTCTTTGAAAGTGGATATTTTTTCAGTTAATTGGACAGACAATAGTGGCGTCGATTTGTGGATGAAGAGGAATGGGTTTTGGCATTGAAGAAAATAAGGGGGGGGGGGGTTACAGGACTTTGGCTTTTTTTTTTTTCATAGGGCATTATGTAATTATTTATTGTTACATTATCCAGAGATGGAACCGAACCGAGACTGGGGGCCAGTCTAGGACGCAAAATCCTTAGGGTTAGGGTTACTGTCTGTTCAATTAGCTTTATAGATTCTTGTATTTTAAAAAAAAAAGAAAAAATAAAAATTGTGATATGATCAAAGTAAAGTGTTAGCACAGCCTTAGACCCAATGTGATTTATACTTTTCAAATTCCAAAGTTCAATTTAAATCCCCATTTCTTTTCAATTTTGCCTCATTTTAGGCAGTTACTTGGGTCCACTAAAAGGGTTCGCGACCTTTTCACAAATCGAGTGGGACGGTCCATTCTCAACTTAGGGTATAGACCATATCGAATCTGTCCACCAATTTGTCCTGCCATTTTAATTGTTATGCCGTTATTTATTTATTTATTTATTTATTTATTTATTTATTTATTTATTTATTTATTTATTTATTTATTTATTTATTTATTTATTTATTTAATTTATTTATTTATTTATTTATTTATTTAATCCTTAATAATAAAAAAGCCGATCCAAACAGATCGTTAAACAAACGGACTGAATTCATAAGCAAATGTCGACATGGCAACACTGCCAGGAAGAAGAAAAAACCTCCGTAGTTTGTAGTCATTCGCCTGATGATCGTTAGCAAAGTGAAACACAGTGTAGCGAGTTCAATTTATACTGTATTGATATACGTGTAATATTTATTTATTTATTTATTTATTTATTTATTTATTTATTTATTTATTTATTTATTTATTTATTTATTTATTTATTTATTTATTTATTTATTTATTTATTTATTTATTTATTTATTTATTTATTTATTTATTTATTTATTCATTTATTTAATTTGGCACAAGGTCAGGCAGATCCAATATTGATTAATAATAAATTGAACGATTGCCCTTACATTAAAATCAGAACATTACTAGAAAATACATATAATCAAGACAGAATAAAATAAAACAAAAAATAAAATACGGCGAACTGGTTAGAGGAGGTGGGACTGAATGGTCAATTTGAAGGCCTGCAGGGAAGAAGCGTTGACAATTATAGCCTCAGGGAGATAATTCCAGATGGAGGAGACAAACGGATATAATGTTCTCTGGGACAATGAGAGCCGGCCCCTAACATAACATAACATAACATAACATAACATAACATAACATAACATAACATAACATAACATAACATAACATAACATAACATAACATAACATAACATAACATAACATAACATAACATAACATAACATAACATAACATAACATAACATAACATTAGGGGCTGTGCAATAACTATGTACCCCAGGGTAGTGAATTCTCAATATGGTCTGCCAAAATCGCTTGCCCCCACCCCCCCCCCCGACATGCCAAGGCCTTTGCCCCCCCCCTTTGACGTGCCAAAAATCTTTGCCCCCCCCACCCCCGGCCCCTTTACACATGCAAGATTTCGGTGAACCCGAATTTAAAACCTTAAATTGTCTTATCATTATAGTGCAAGCGCAGCGAACAGGACATTTTGCATAAATATGAACGTGTTCCTAATACTCGGGGAGCTAGGACCACTTTCTGTGCACCCCTACAGGACCAAACCAAACCAACTTTTTTAGGTTCCTGAGATGACCCCAAAACATAATCAGGATGTTCCCAAAAATATAAACTGGCCCCGGGGTAAAAGGTCATCGAACTTTGCATAGGGTCAAAATGTATTCCCCTAGTCACAAGGATTCAGAAAATGTATAGTTTGACCTATCTAGGACGTATTGTTCTTGAGTTATAACCAAAAAGGTCAAAGGTCACATGTTTGCCTCTATAGGGGGTCGAAAACAACAAAGTGCTCCGATTTTGCCAAAAGAGGTGTCAAATTGTTCGTTTTAGTTAAACAAATCAAATAAGGATAGGATTATAATATCTTGCTTCGTTATACCTAGTTACCTAGGTAACACAGCAAAATAGGTCAAGTAGGCCCTACCATTGAGGCCTATTGACCTTGACCTATTTTGCTATGAACAATTTGAGCAAGTTTGAAATTTTGACCCTATGCAAAGTTCGATGACCTTTTACCCCCCTTAGGGCCAGTTTATATTTTTGGGAACATCCTGATTATGTTTTAGGTCATCTTAGGAACCTAAAAAATTTGGTTTAGTTTGGTCCTGTGGGGGTGCACAGGCGTAGGCCTAATATAGTAACGGTGGCCAAAATATGTGCACAAAAATCGCTTGCCCCCCTTTTTTGACTTGCCAAAAATGTTTTCCCCACCCTTTTGGCCTGCCAAAATTCTTTGCCCCCCCTCCCATAATTCATCGGAGGTACACATAATTAGGTCCTAAAGTTGCACCACCCCTTAATCTGTTTTAATTTACACACGCGGCATATTCTATTATCTCGTATATACTTTATTATATCTAGGGTGTCATAATTATGATAATATAACATAAATCATTATTTATAATTTGTATTTGTCCACTTACCATGCTATATATAGCACTTGCGATAGATCCTTGCCTCACCCCACAGCAGCAACATCTTTGCATCACTGCCATTTTGCGCTGAAATTAGGTAGTCCATGTATTTCAGCCATTCAATGTACCTATATGGATAATTAAGCAGGTGACGTATTTGCCAAGTCTACAGATGTATTTCGCCGAATACAACCATCATGAACCATGTTTGAATGTCACTGTACTTCCATCCCAAATAACAACAATTCAATCAATCAGTCAATCTATCTATCAATCAATCTATCTATCAATCAATCGAATCAATCAATCATTCAATCAAGTCTTCACTCTTCAATCAATTACGGACACTAAATCAATCATCTGACTTGATTCCGTTTAACCCGATCCATGTATAAATCTAAACAATAATGAATATGTTAAATAATTAATCAAGAAATGTTCTTAAAATGTTTTTTTTTTTTTTTTTTAATAACATTTAAATGTCGGGTTATATAAAGGTTATGATAACGTTTTTAAAACGTTATTGGAAATGTTTTGGGCAAACATTTTTTCGCAAAATATTTTTTCAACCTCAAAATAACATTCTGTTTAGAGTGTTTTATATCAAGTTTTCAAAAAAATGTTTGGAATGTTATTAAACCGTTTTTATACCCTTTATATGACCCGACATTTAGGGACCGTTCATTATTTATAGGGGAGGGGGGCCAGGAGGATTTCAGGCATAACTACACAATACCCACCACACCATGGGCACAGCCCTGAGCTGCTTCAAAGGGAATAACCCCCTCAATTTGATATTTTCTTGTATTTTGACAAATAATCCCCTATAGTCACATCATAATTTCTTTTACATTTTGGTTCTTGGACAAATGTCTTCAACGAAGCGCCATCTATCTAGTAGTTGGACAAATAATCCCCTACAGTCACGACATGGCTTTTGGGATTTTGGTATTTGGACAAATAATTTCAGACAGAGAGGGTGTGTTGGTTGAAAACAGCCCGACGGTGTTGGTCGGCGTAGACGCAGTGTCTTCAACGAAGCGCCATCTATCTAGTAGTTGGACAAATAATCCCCCTACAGTCACGACATGGCTTTTTGGATTCTGGTATTTGGACAAATAATTTCAGACAGAGAGGGCGTGTTGGTTCAGTTGAAAACTCATTATTTGAGTACGTCCAAGGTTCCACACCATGAGCCATTAACCAAGTGCGTCCATGTCCAAATAGGATATGCACGCAATTCTTGGTTTTATGTTGGCGCAGTCGGCGCAGACGTAGTTCTGAATTCGATAGAGGGCTTATAGGTCTTGGTTTTATGTTGGCGCAGTCGGCGTAGACGTAGTTCTGAATTCGATATGGGGCTTTGAAAACAGCATGCTTCTTAACAGGACATAGACACACTTGCGTAAACACAATGCACGACTAAACATAATGTATGAGGGAATGCCTCGTTCTAACACAGCATGCTTCTTAACAGGACATAGACACACTTGCGTGTAGGTCTTGGTTTTATGTTGGCGCAGTCGGCGCAGACGTAGTTTTCAATTCGATAGAGGGCTTATAGGTCTTGGTTTTATGTTGGCGCAGTCGGCGTAGACGTAGTTCTGAATTCGATATGGGGCTTTGAAAACAGCATGCTTCTTAACAGGACATAGACACACTTGCGTAAACACAATGCACGACTAAACATAATGTATGAGGGAATGCCTCGTTCTAACAAGAAAGCCCGACTGCGCGTTGGGACGAGAGACCTTATTTTTTGTAGTATATTTAGAATCAATCGTATCAAATTTTTACTTGAGTTGTAAAAACCATAAAAAGAGTCTCAATCAGTCTCATTAATTTTTATGTATTTTGCTGTTTGTTGGTATCATAAGAAAATATGTAATAGTAAGTGCAATGCATCGCAACAAGACCAAAGTCATAAAATTTGGATTCTATTATTTTTAGAATGTAGTTCAGCCATCAATTCGCGGGAGAATTTTCCCAATTTTAACGTGATAAAATGGACTTTACAATCCATACCCGATGACCCCCCCCCCTTTTTTTTTTTTTTTTTAGTTGCGGCTACCCAATGAACCCCTTTCTTTGGTTGCGGCTACCCATAACCCCCTTTTTTCTATAATAGCATCATCTAAATGCAACTAAACAATGCAGAAACTGGCCAATTTTGCTTCATTTTTTCACAATTATGCCGAAAGTTTCAAAATTTTGCTACATTTTGTCACAATTTTCTACCCGATGACCCTTTCTTTAAATCTTATACTCGATGACCCCCTTTTTTATTTTGTTTGTACCCAATGACCCCCGTAGTTTTAAAAATAACGCTTTGTACCCGATATGCCCCTACTTCGCGACTCCGGTAGGCACATACCCGTCACTTCCAAAATTGAGTGCCCCCCCTCCCCGAGGTTCAAGTTGGATATGGTATACAAATGTGACTCAAAGACAGAGATATACCATATACACAATTATTGTTTAATTCTTGATGGTTTATTGATAGTAATAACAAAATATACTTACAAAATTGGATGCAAATATAAGTGAGATGATTGTAGTCATACAGTTATAACAAGATTAGAATGTACACGAATTTGTTTGCCTTATTAAGGGATCTAGAATGAGCGTTTATGGCGTTTCGATAGTATTTTTTGTGGGACATGAGATCACCTCAGACATATCGAATTGCATTCTGAATACGAAGCATGTCTTTCTGATATCAAATAATTTTCATTTTTTGAAATTCACGATATAATACAATTTTTATGACAAATTATTAAAATTTGATATTTTTCAAATTTTTGATATATAACAGTCCTCGAAATAAATTTTATAAATGTAATGATATATTCTTAAAGTGTATGTAGCAGGGAGGAAAAGCCGACGGTCAATTGAAAATTTTGACCTTTCATATTGAAGATATGGATTTTTCCCCAAAAAGACCTATTTTTTTTGGTGTTTTGGGAAAAAAAATCCATATCTTCAATACGAAATGTCAAAATTTTCGATTGATCGTCGGCTTTTCATCCCACCTACATACACTTTAAGTATAAATCATCAGATTTATAAAGTTTACTTCAAGTACTGTTAAATATCACAAATATCAATTTTTAATGATTTGCCATAAAATGTGTATTACATTGCGAATTTCAAAAAATCAAAATTATTTGATATCAGAAGGACATTCTTCCTATTCCTATGTGCTCTAATGTCCCACAATAAATACTGTCCAAACGTTCATACCCCACCCCTTTAGAAATACAGAAAGGTGTACAATAGAGTTGATAATGGTAATCATGGCTATGTGTCATTCTTTTGAAAATATGCAAGCTTCATAAGCATGTAATTGAAGATTCCGCATGTTTTGAAGGTGATAATGATACTTTTTTTTTTTTTTTGGCTATGGAGCACGGGCCCAAAACGGGGAGGCTGTATATTGCACGTCCCACGGCTGGTATACCAGAGGATGATTTAAGCACTTCCCAGCAAGTCTTGCGGTTAGCATAGCTGTGGGGGTGAACATGACACCACTGCCCGCCCACTGCATACACACGTACACGTGCATGGTTAAATTTGAATTTGGACAGATATATTTACAATAAAAACACCTTCAAAAAGTTGGCCGATTTCACATTTTATGTTATCTTATCTACAGAAGGTGTGATTTATCCTTCGTGCATACATCACTTTACATCTGAAATCGACCAAGTAATAATGACACACGGACAATTCTTAAACAACATCTTTTGCACAGAGTTCAATGGGATTTGAAAAATATAGTGGCAGTTGAAACTCAGAGGATGATTTTAAAAGCACTTCCCAGCAAGTCTTGCGGTTAGCACAGCTGTGTGAGTGAACATGACACCACTGCCCGCCCACTGCATACACATGTGCATGGTTAAATTTGAATTTGGACAGATATATTTACAATAAAAACACCTTCAAAAAGTTGGTCGATTTCACATTTTATGTTATCTACAGAAGGTGTGAATTATCCTTCATGCATACATCACTTTAGATCTGAAATCGACCAAGTAATAATGACACACGGGCAATTCTAAAACAACATCTTTTGCACAGAGTTCAATGGGATTTGAAAAGTAAAGTGGCAGTTGAAACTCTAGTGATAACACTTTTACAATGCATCATGGGGCTTCCTTAAATCATCCTCTGGTTGAAACTCTAGTGATAACACTTTTACAGTGCATGATGGGGCTTCCTTAAATCATCCTCTGGGCTGGTACGTTCAATCTCAGCCCATTGTCATTTTGACAATTCAACAGGAAGGCCTGTTTCCATTGCTACATTCTTGATGTCTTATATTAAACGAAAGTACGATTGCCGGATTCCGAATGATATTGTTGATTGTAACACATAATAAGTTCTATGTTAAAGCTTTGTTTTACATTACCTAATTACAATTGGGTGAACAATGTGTTCGTATGTTTACTGCGCTCTGTACAAAATAGAAGAATAACATTACATAAAACCCTCCACCACTAAATACTTACAAATTAATACATGAAGAAAATAATATTTAAACTGGACTACTGCCTAACATTTTGTGTCTTGAGCTGTTTAAGGTGGTTATGCAGGCATTATAAAAGTGCTCTAAACAGATTAATTGAGTAGACCAAAGTACACTGATCAATATGCCTTTTCTTTGGAATCAATCGGACATAGGCCTACGGTTTTCAAAATACATCAATTTATATTTTCTTTGTATCGTATTGTCTTTATCAATAATCAATCAAGTCAATAAGCTAAAATGACTGGAGAAGCTCATTAACATATAATTTTTGCCAATATTTTGCTAAAAATCCATGCATAAATGTTCGGGGTACTTTTATTTTGCATAAATTTGCCCTGAAACTTGGTCAAAGTGTTTCTAATATGTTTTAATGTATTATATAGTGAAGGCCAAGTTCAATAATAAACAACATGTTTTACATCCGACTTATTCAAAACAAGGTGGAGGAAAGGGCATTTTATTTTTAGAGCAGAATCGTGAATACCCATAATTATAGTTATTCTAGCATACACTATGTCTGCACAAAGAGGAGAAATCTTTTTATATGTTATACTGACATATAGGACCCCCTTATTTATCTCAAAACATTCCTAAAGTGTTTCTAGTTTATTAGCAAGGCTATAGGAAGAATATTTGTTTTGTTAAAATAACTGACTTTCACAAAATACAAATTTAATTGAAGAAACCTCAACAAAGGAAACAAAGAAGACGTGAAACATGTTAATTTTGTTTATTTGGCCTAACTTAAGGGCTATATGTTTTACATCCTACAGCATTATCGTTGCTCAACAATGTAAAAACGTTTTTGTAACATTCCTAAAACATTTTTGAAAACTTGGTACAAATCATTCTAAACAGAATGTTATTTTGGAGTTGCAAAAATATTTTGAAAAACATGTTTGTCCAAGTATTTACAATCACGTTTTTAAAATGTTTTCACGACCTTTATATAACGCGACATTTAAAGGTTATTAAAATGTTTTACGTTTTATAACATTCCAAAAACATTTTTGAAAACTTGGTACAAATCATTCTAAACAGAATGTTATTTTGGAGTTGAAAAAATATTTTGAAAAAAAATGTTTGTCGAAGTATTTACAATCACGTTTTTAAAATGTTTTCACGACCTTTATATAATGCGACATTGAAATGTTATTAAAATGTTTTACGTTCTTATAACATTCCAAAAACATTTTGAAAACTTTGTACAAATCATTCTAAACATAATGTTATTTTGGAGTTGAAAAAATATTTTGAAAACGATGTTTGCTCCAAATATTTCGTTTTTATAAATATTTACAAATGAAGGTAAAATGTTTCTAGTAAATGGTTGAAATTTTAAACAGGGTCAGTCCATATCAAATCAACCAATTTCTGAAAAGTTCCCAGGTGACCCTCTCAGATTTTGATGAAATTCCATCAGAATATTCTTTTGTGGCCACAATGAACCCATACAAAAATTTGGCTTCATAGGCCATGTCGTTTTTGAGAAATGGCCCTTTGAATTTTGGTCCGGACCCCCCCCCCTTTTTGGCACTCGCGAGTGTCATTGGTGATTTTTACCAACTTTGGTGGCTCATAACTTCTTGTTCTGAACAGATATAAAGCTGCAATCTTGGATTCTAGCTAACCTTATGTCATATTTTGAGAATCTGGCTCTAAATTTCAGATATCTGCTTTCCTTTTTAAGTTATGAGCACCCAAAGTTGGTCATTTATTCAACCGCAAGTGTGATTTTGTCATTTTGGGGGTCCCCTGGTGTCAAAAGTATGTGGTCATATGACTCAAATGTCATACATACATTGTCTATAGGTACATATCTAAGCCCACAAGCAAGTTTGAGCAAATCAAACCATTAATGGAGGAATGGGCGGTATACGAAGTTGTCTTCGGGTGAAAATTTGCTGGAGACCCCCCCTCTTTCAGACCAATGGTTGACCATGTTGACAGTTGAAACATGAATTGAAATTTACAGCCCTGAAACATACTTATGAGACCTACCTAGAAACAAAAAATCAGCTTTGGTACTCAACTCCATCATAGTTAGATGGCAGCTTGAAAATAGGGTGGAAAACCTACTATTTCTTGTCTAAGGGTGTTGAATTCAGCAACCATGACAACAAGTTTTTTCACAAGTGTCATATGAAATTTGTTCTGGGTGTGTTTTAGAGGCTAATAAACACATCTAGAGTGGTCTGTAATGTACGACCCAAAAATATGCACATATACTAAGTAAAATTTTGCATATTTTGTTGCCATGGTTGCCGAATTCAACACCCTTAAACAAGAAATTACAGGTTTTTCTCCCTATTTTCAAGAGCCATCTAACTATGATGGAGTTGAGTACCAAAGCTGAATTTTTGTTTCTAGGTAGGTCTCATAAGTATGTTTCAGATCTGTAAATTTCTATTCATATATGTTTGCTCCAAATATTTCGTTTTTATAAATATTTACAAATGAAGGTAAAATGTTTCTAGTAAATGGTTGAAATTTTAAATGTTTTTGCTTCCTAAGACTATGAATTTATTATCAATATCATGCCTTATACTCTGTTTGACCAAACTTCCTATTCAATCATGAGATGGAAATTTGTTTTTTAAGATGTATCCGGGAGTTGTATAACACTTTCAATTTTCATTTCATCACGCTCTAAAACAAACGATTTCTTATGTATTACTTTGTTTCGTGATGAAAATCGTGATGTTTTATTTCATCACTCACGAAAAATTGATTTCTTATGTATTACTTTGTTTCGTGATGAAAACCGTGATGTTTTATTTCATCATCACGCTCTAAAACAAACGATTTCTTATGCATTATATTTGTTTTGTGATGAAAATCGTGATGTTTTATTTCATCACGCTCTAAACAATAATTATAGTTACATGCATTTTCTGAAAAAAATCTTATTAAAACAGTATGTTGTTTAAAAAAAATGTAGAAAGTGATGATGATGATGATGATGATGATGATGATGATGATGATGATGATGATAATGTCTCCAAAAGTGTCCCGGGTTTTTTTTCTTGCCCTAAATCGTGCGTATATCTATAAAATAAGGCACTTCAATAATCAATCCCGCGACGGTCTCCGCTAACTAGCTACTAACTTGGGTTATGGGCGCTGATTTTCATGTTCACTGTCACTTACTCATCAGCGAAGTACGACCCTTTGTCAATCACCTTCAGTACCCCATTTCGGCATACTATATAAGAAACTCATCATGATGATCGAACAGAGAGTACTTTAAATGTAGCTTGTACCGTTTTCGTGTGGCATTCTTCAGAAGTGAGCGGTCCGTTTACCAAAATTTTCGGTCAAATCTCCATTCAATTAACACGGGAGTTGGCTAGCTATGCCTTGCCCTCACTCACTATTTTACCAAAGTACCAAATTTCTGAACATCTAACCTATAGCTGTAATTTTAGGTCATGTACTTTTAATATTGGCCGGTTAACCCTAACCCTAACCCTACCACAATATACTGCCGGCCATTTTGAAAAAGTCCACTGAACCAATGTAGATACATTTTATGCAAAAAAACCGGCAAAAAAGCTTTCCGGATTCGGTTTCAGCAGCCAAAATGACTATAGAATCCACTCGTCTAATAAATGATTTGCAAAAAATGCTATTATTTGCCCAGGTACGGTATTGTGCAAAATTTTACTAAACAGCAGAGTAAAATCTTTCCCCTTACTCAACACCGGGTAATTTTACTCAATTCATGTGATGTTTGGTTTATAATGTGATTTTGGTTTACATTGTGATATTTTGGTTTAAAATGTGATTTTTGATCAAAAATTAGTTTTGGTCTAAAATGTGCTTTTGATCAATAATTTGATTTTTTGTTGGTCAAAAATCAAAAATGTGACTTTTGGTCAAAATTAATGTGATTTTTGGGTTGGAAGGTGTTTTTGGTCAAAATGTGATTTTTTTTTTGTATGTATGATTTGTTTTCCTTTTCTAAAACATCTTGTTTTAAAATTGGGAAACAAATGATAATGAATAGATATTCATTTGTTTTATACACATTACCCACCTAAAAAAATGCGGACAGTCCTATATTGCATAATATGTATTTCGATTGAACATCTGCATTTTGTACCATTCAAAGAACAGTAGTTTTAGCTAGTAGTAACTATACAGTTAATATTGATGAGAATTTCAATAATATGATATTGGAATTAAATTCATAGTCCCTCTTTAAAAATAAAATGTTATCAATTTCAGACAATTGAGGCCCGATTTAAGGGTACTACACCCCTGGCCAATTTTGTGCCTATTTTTGCATTTTCTCAAAAATTATAGCGTATTGGTGAAAAGTAAGACATGTATATTATAGGGGCAAGGATTACAACTACTGCACTGAAAATTCAGCAACTCAAGCCAAGTAGTTATTGATTTATTGATCAAATATTGGGGTTCCCTCATTTTTGACTGTAACTCCACAACTGTTGTCTGTGCTGAAATAAAATTTCCAGTGCAGTAGTTGTAGTCCTTGCCCCTGTAATATACATATCTTACTTGTCACCAATGCGCTATAATTTGGAGAAAAATGCAACAAAAAGGCATTAAATTAACCAGGTGTAGTACTATAAGGAAAGTTAAAATGAGAAAGAATCCTCACTTTGCAGTTTTTATGTTTCTTATTATTTTGTGATGATAAAAGTAAGGATATTTTAACACTTTAGAAATTTCTCGTTTGTTATGTTTCTTATTACTTTGTGAGGAAAAGTAAGGAATTTTTTTATTACTTTGGAAATTTTTCACTTGTTATCATCATGTTTTGTGATGACAACAGTGAGAATTATTTTCATCATTTCGCCAACTTCTCATTTGTTATGTTTAACGTTTCTTATTATTTTGTGAGGAAAAAGTGAGGATTTTTTATCACTTTGGAATGTTTTCATTTGTTATATTTCTTATTATTTTGTGATGAAAAAAGTTGTTCATTACGACGCCAATTTTTCATTCATTTTTTTAAATTATTTTGTGATGAGATACGTGAGGATTTCTATCACATTCGAAATATAATTAGATATGGCACGATTTGGGGGAGAAATTTTGGCACCTATTTTTTGGACATCATAATAATTCATCACTTTTTTCATCACTTTGAAAACAATATTACAAAATGCAATCAAACAATATCAAGGCATCTTAATACTAATTATGGCGTGTCCGTCCGTCCCTCTGTCCGCGCGCTATCGCGTGCGCGTGGCGCGCTAACGCGTGCTCGCGGTGCGTATAACGCGAGCTCGCGGTGCGTATCGCGTGTGCGCGGTGCGCTATCGCGTAGTGCGCGGAGTACCGACGGGCGCAGTGCGAGCATCGGAAAGCATTACAGTGACTAACAGGTGCATCTCATCGGACCAATAGGCCTATTTTAAAGACATGATTAACATAAAATCATCAGTTATGGTAAGGCCTATGTAACCCGTTTGCGTTCACATTTCTCCCGATTGAATTGACGGCCTACATCCAGACACTATTCAGATTATAGGTTCCGAAGTAAGCGTCACAGCTACAAAACAGAGTTGATAGTTGTGTCTTAATCATTGAGAGACGTATATCGTATAGTAGTTTGAAAGGTCAGGACAAGTATTACAGGTAACGGGTGTTGGGTAATTAGAGATAGGCCTATCACGAGAACCGCCCAACCCGAGAACCGCGAAATCTAGTGGAATAATCACAGAGGAGTAAGATAAGACAGAGCGCGTACCACCAGTCAAAGTCTCCGCCTCATCCGATAATCAGGCCGTTGCAACTCATATGCTAGCGCAATACAAAAAGGTGGCGACAGCGTCGGCTTTCCCTGTGTATTACCCTCCACTAACATGGCGTCCAATGGCGTCTCCCGGGCGGGGCCATTTTGGAAAAGTAAAGAAAAATGCTGCTGCCACCACGATAGTACTAAAATCTACATAAAAAAATATGCGTAGTGCTGTGGAGATTTAGTTTTACATGACGTCACGAATATGCTAATTAAAGAAAAATGCTGCTGCCATCTACGGCCACATGTTGCAAGCGTGACGATCGCCTGGCCTCACGTCGACGAACGGAGTTTCAATTCCATCGCACTACGTGCTCTATATACTTATTCCATGCGATAATGAGGGCCGATTGTTCTGTGAAATGCGACAGGCGAGACTGCTACGCAATTACCGCGTATTTTCATGGTCTATCGCGTAATCGCGAAAGCACGCAACGCTCTATCGCGGATACGCGAAGGTACGCAGCGCTGGCGTGATTGTTAGACACTACACGATCGAACAATCGGCCCTCATGAATATGCGAGAACTTACACCATACAAAACACGGGGACTTTGACTGATGGTACGCGGTCTGTTTCTCTTTCGTCCATGGGAATAATAATATTAAATTTCTCAATCCATGGGCTTAAAGCAACATTGTACATTATACAGAAAATTTAAAAAAAATCCGAAGTAATTTCAAATCTTTTTTCCATACAAAATAATGTTGAACGTAACAAATGAAAAATTTGCGAAGTGATGAAAAAATCCTCACTTTTGTCATCACAAAATGATAGAAAACATTAAAAATCAAAAATATAAAAGTAGTAAAAAATCCTCACTTTTTTCACCAGAAAAAATATAAAAAACATAATAAATAAAAAATTTGCAAAGTTATGACAAAATTCTCACTTTTTTTCCTCACAAAATATTAAAAGACATAAAAAAAATTCAAAATGTGCAAAGTGATGAAAAACTATCACTTTTCCTCACAAACTATAAATAAGAAACATAACAAATGAAAAAATTACAAAGTGATGAAAAAATCCTCACTTTTGTCATCACAAAATAATAGAAAACATTAAAAATCAAAAATATAAAAGTAGTAAAAATCCTCACTTTTTTCACCAGAAAAATATAACAAACATAATAAATAAAAAATTTGCAAAGTTATGACAAAATTCTCACTTTTTTCTTCACAAAATATTAAAAGACATAAAAAATTCAAAATGTACAAAGTGATGAAAAACTATCACTTTTCCTCACAAACTATAAATAAGAAACATAACAAATGAAAAAATTACAAAGTGATAAAAAATCCTCACTTTTTTCCTCAAAAAATATTAATAAGAAACATACCAAATGAAAATATTACAAAGTGATAAAAATTTCGGGTTGGTACAATTTGTGACCCTAACTTCTCATACCCGACTTTTCAACCTAAAAATTTCAGCCAATATGGTACATATTTTCTAATGATTTAAGCAAAATATTTTTTTAATTCTCAAAAACCCAACTTAACTAAATAACAAAAACTGATGCTAAACTTAAAATGTGTATCCATTATTTAAATTCAATCAATCCCGGAAATTAAGCATGTTATTAAAACCCTAAGCCACGATGGGTAGATTTGTTTTGATTACCCAGATCAGCTATAATGCGTATAATAAAGGCTACTGCATGGAGGTGAGGTTTATGACCAAGAAATGTAAATATTGACTTTCCCTCTGTGTGTGTCATCACATGAACAATTACGTAATCGTATTGACTTTTGTTGAACCATGGTTGAACTTGTTAAAAGGTCAGTGAACTCATCATCACTCCTGCCAGAGACCATTTTCTCGGGGGGGGGGGGGGCGCCCTGTGCAAGGCAACAAGACTCCGCTTTGGCCCTTCAAATCTGTAACCTAACTTTTCCAAGCTGTCCCAAAAAATCTCTTTTCCCGTGAAAATTTGCTATCAATGCTAAAATGCGAAGGGGGATACCGGAGCCAGGGGCCAAAATTTCCACATCGCATCGTTCAACTAAAAACATTAATTACCAGGACAAATGCGCGCGAAAAAATTGCAATGAACAAAATAATCATGTGCCATAAAATCGTGCCAAAGCCCACCCCTATAGCCAAAGTCATCCTTAAAGAACTATTATATCACTTTCAAAACATACTGAATCTTCAATTATTAGGGGTTGGGGGGCTGAAAAAATATGTAGGGGGGGTTATAAAATTTTGGAGTTCTGAATATAGGGGATTCAAAAGTTTTGGGTGTATGAAGAGGGAGGTTAAAAAGTTTTTGTGCACTTAGAGGGGGGGGGCTGTAAAAACTTTAGCAACATTAGTCCTGAAGCAAAAAATTAAGAATAGCCTGCAATATTTTCGTAAATGTTCCAGTATTAAAAACCAAAACAAAAGTTCATTCCAGATAAGGGTATTTATTTGATAATTTAACTACGTCCACGCCTAAACGCAAAACCTGCTATTTTTGAACTACGTCTGCGCCGACTGCGCCGACATAAAAACCAAGACCTACGGTCCAAACACTGCATGTAGCAGCAAAACACTCAAACACTTCTGGTATCAAACACAAAACAACATACCATCCCAATTCAACTTCAACGGGGACAAATCCCCCTCCAACACTGCGTCCATGCCCCATTTATAAAATCACCCATTTTAATTACGACCACACCCAAAGCCCAAACATGCTAAATTTCGACTACGTCTGCGCCGACATTAAACCAGGACCTATACTTTGTCCAATTTACATGTACCAACAACAAATTCAAACACTATCAAACACAAAACAACATCTTGTAGGCCTACTCCTTCAACGCCATTGGGGGACAAATCCCCCCGCTACGGAAAAAAACGTTTATGCAACTTGCCGTAATTTTATGAACAGTTTACAAAACTTTGGGCAACTTTGCGCAGCATTGAGCAACTTTTAAATATGTAGAATGCATCAAAGCACTAGCGCACGCACAATTTCAACTCGCCTTTCTCCATGGAGTGTTGAGCCGTAACTCAAAGCAGAAGAAAGATGAAGAAGACATTTCCAAGAAAACGTCCCTTTTTTATTGGGAATTCCCAAACATTTGGGAGAAAATTTGCCGGTCTTCTTTAGGGACAATGGGAATTACCAATCTTTTAAAGCATTTTTTTTTAAATGGGAATTCACAATTTTTGTGGATACAAACTTGGTCTGGGAATTCCGAAAAACTTTGGTGAAAATTTGACTGTCTTCTTTTAAGGGTCACTGGGAATTCCCAATTTTTTAAGCATATTTTTTTTTTTCAAAATGGGAATTCACAATTTTTTTTGATAAAATTTTGGTCTGGGAATTCCCGAAAAATCACATGTCTTCTTTAAGGGGGTGCCATTAATTTCTGGAATTGCCCATATGATTATACTTGACATAGGCCAACTGAATTTGAGCTTTCTTTGGTGTATTAAGTCTGAATCATTTCCTATACTACTGCAGCCCTCCCCCTTTTCCATCAATCAATGTTGAGTATCCCTAGGGATTATTTCTTGCGATTTTACATTATTCAATGCGATTTTACATTATGGTCGTGTGTCTTGAGCTCGCCACCAAAAAAAGGTGGCGACGTTACATTTTGCCAAAGTCGACTCAAAACAAATGATGATATCTCTGTCAAGCAAGAAGGTATTGTCATGCTTGTGGTCTCATTTTATTGCTAAATAAAATGCACTTTCAACCCTGTAAAAAGAAATACTTTAGCTTTTTTAATACTGACACTGTGCTTCATAGAATTCAGAATGGGCAGGGTGGCGGTGGTGGGGGATGTGGTGGTGGGGGATGTGGTACACACAAACTCTATGGGAATGGTATTCTTAGTGCGTAATCTGCTTCTGTAAAGGCTGTAAATTGGATCTGGACTCTATTTAGCATCTAAAACACTCATGGCCTTACAGCTAAACAATTCTACTAATTGTTTTTAATAATTTATGATTGGTTTAGTCTAGAAAATACAAACTTTTCCATACAAAACTACCCGTTGTCATATTAAACACTGTAGTAAGTAATGCAGATGTCATCAAAATCTAAAAGTTAATGTAAAATTTTAATTACTTATCATATCATAGTCAAAGTATAGATTTTCTGAAGGGAAATTTGACGAGGAATCTAAATATGGACATATTTTTTCTGTATGGGTTAGGGGAAAATGTTTAGGTTCAAAATATGTTGAATTGTAAAAAAATCTAACATACTTTGGGACACCCTATATTCCTAGATTACCAAACAGCTGTGAATTTGGTTTCTTCCAAAGTCAGTTGGCACTCCATATCCTCTAACCAAATGAATGTTGTTTACTTCCAGTTTATAAGTATTACTGTAAGTTGGTAATAAGCAATGCATTGACTGACCCATTTTTTATCAAAATCTTTTTTATTCCACCCTGTATAACTTGCAGGTCACCCTGTATAATGAGTTGAAATGTATATATTTGAATTGCTTATGCATTCAGCTGTCCGAAAATGTATACTTTTGCTAGTTTAGGGTTGATGATTGTCGAGATAATTTAATTAGAAACCCGGTTGGTGTAAAAATTCATAATATTTGTCATGTAACGCTAAGCGTGGCGAGCTCAGGACACACGGCCTTATGTCATGCGATTTTATATATTTTTCAGTGATTTTGAAATTTTGGCTCATTTTTACAATAATTTTCAAAAAAATTTCATAATGTATAAATGATTTTTACTGTTATTTCACATTTCCTGCAACTACATATTTTTTCTTGTGATTTTATATTTTTTCATGTGATTTTATATTTTTTCATGTGATTTTATATTTTTTCATGTGATTTTATATTTTTTCATGTGATTTTATATTTTTTCATGTGGTTTTATATTTTTTTATGTAATTTTATATTTTTTCATGTGATTTAATATTTTTTCATGTGATTTTATATTTTTTCTTGTGATTTTAGTTTTTTTGCCAATATTTTATGCGATTTTGAGTGATTTTACTGAATTTTATAATTTGTACGACTTTTTACCAATACTTTACAAAATTTTACTAATTTTGTCAAAATGTTCCGACATGTTAAAATAGTTTGCTGTTTTAATGTGATTTCCCATTTTCCCCCATGTGACATGGGGCCTACTTAGGCCCATGGGCAGATTTACTATAGAGCAGAGTGGCCCTAGGCCCAGGTGACACGATCTTAACATGCTTAAGGGGGTTCGAAACGATGTTTCTGGAAAACAGAAACTGAATTTAGAACCATTTGAATAGATTGAATAAGTTAAGCTAAATACACTGAGCAAAATAGTTTTTGTTTGAAGGAAATCGGACATACGGTTGTCAAGATATACATGTTTTTAGTTTCTTTGTATTCTATTGTTTTTTGCCAATATATTGATGAAGTTAATGAGGAAAATTGGCATAATGTGCTCATGAATATTCATGTTTGCCAATATTACCATAATATCTTATGAATAAACCTTCATACTACTTTTATTTTATATGATTTTGACATGAAACTTTGCCAATGTGTTTCTATGGCCTAAAACATTAACATGTGATTTTCCCGCCCATCTAATTTGCATATTTGCATAATTAATTAGCATTATACTTAAAGCTAATTAATTATGCAAATATGCAAATTAGATGGGCGGGAAAATCACATGTTAAAGGTTTATGTCATAGAGACACATTGGCAAAGTTTCAGGTCAAAATTCTTAAAAGTAAAAGTAGTATGAAGGTTTATTCATAAAATATTGGGAAAATATTGGCAAAAATTAATATTAATGAGCACATTTTGCCAATTTTCCTCATTAACTTCATCAATATATTGGCAAAAACAATAGAATACAAAGAATCTTTCAACAGCAATATCTCAATAAAAATTCCTTTAAAAAAGGAATGGGGCGCCCAAATTATGTGAGCTTGGACGTGATATGGTGAATTCCATGGCATGGTGTTTAGATTTGGTCCCGGGGATTTGGTATCATAATGATTTTTTCTAGGGAAGAGTAGAAGATGATCAAATGCAAGACAAATGTGTTTGATTGGGGAAGGTGTATCACAGGACCGTTTTGGATGAAATAAATTGAATTGGAATGAAGCTGTCGTGTCAATTTGCGATTATGTGGGGTGGGGAGTTCAATTTTGGGGCATATTGTAGTGATGATATTGCTTTGGATATTGAATATTGTTGAATTTCGTTATGCAGGGGGTATATGATGGATAGTATAGAAGAGGATCTACCCCTATGTTGACCAAAAGAAAAGTTTTTATGAATGTATAACGACTGTGATACATATACATCATAACGTCTGTGATACATATACATCATCTACTTGCTAATACACTGAAAATCTAATAGAGATGAAGGATAAAAGACAATTACAGAACATTCATTCTTCAAAAGTAGCTATATGGGTATACAATGTTTACAAGATAAGAACGTTAATGTTTTGTACATGAACGTAACATCTTTGATACATAGTTGTTAACACACTGAAAATCTGACTAGAGATTTACAATTTGATGATATCCAAAAGAATACTTACTAACTTAGCATTGAAGAATTAAAATAATTACAGAACTTTCATTTGTTAACATACACGTAGCAATGATTAACAATGTTGAAAATACAAACGTAACGTTTTGTTCATAAACATAACATCCTCGACACATCTAGGATCCGCATAATTTGTTGATTAATGTCATAAACAGTCACAAAAGATTTATGGTCTGATCATTTTATCATTTTAAGGGGACCCGATATTGCATTTGGAAGAACCAGGCTTTTCAATTACTATCAAAACTGCTGGGTACCAAACTTTTTGATACAGCTTGTATAGTAATTTGTTCTAATTTCCATGCAAAAGGAGCCAGTTGTTTCATCCTTAAAACAAATAGGCTACACCATAATTTTCAATTACCCCATGCAGATAGATAAGACCTTGGTAAGATAAGCGTGTTAATTGTTATGTCACTATCACTATCTTGATCTTGATAAGATGCCTGACTTTGAAACTTTGGGTACAAAAACTCATACTCTGCAAGTTTAGGTCAAATTTTGCACTATGATTGTTTATTTGAGCTTATTGGACTATGCCATTCAGATTAGGCTATTGTAATCCAAAGTGTTGGTCACCGTCTATCGGGTTCTAAGAGGCGGTAAACTGGTTACAAAGGTCAAAGTGGTTACAAAGGTCAAAGGTCTCGATTTATTTGGTGTTTTTACAAATCCATTAATTTTGTCTTTTAAACAAAGAATATACGCACACCATTTTATCCTGTGCATAACAGAAAACAATAATAAAATAAAATCCAAGCATATTGTGGATTTATTTCTGAGCAAGGGCATAATTTTAGCAAAATAGCACAACAATTGCGGAGTAAATCTAGTAAGACTGAAATTAGAAGCTACTCACAAGTACATGCCAATATTGTGGGACGCCTCCGTAGAGGGCGCCCCAAAAACCGTTTGTCCGATTTGGCTCAAATTTTGGAATCGGATTATTTTGCATATCTCTCTGCAACAAGTCTATTTTAAGTCTCAATCAGAGCAACTTGATTTTGCCTTTCGTACCACCTTAAGGGGCCAAAACTGGATACCCCATGCCTGTGTATGTGTGTGTGATTTTGACCAATTTTTTTGCGCGGTTCGCGTGCATTTGTACTAGGCCCTATCATATAAATCCCTGGATCATAATAGCCACGGATGCAAATTATGCTACTGTGCTTATGAACCTCAAAGGAGGATTTCGTGATCCTAGCATCATCTTTTTATGACCTTTTTCAGTAGATCTCCACGAAAAAAGCTTATTCCAAAAATTTGAGTTTATTCCGATTTTGCGTTTGCGAGTTATGCATGATTTAGTTACTGATTTAATTTCGTCCTGGTATACCAGAATGAAATTCAAATCTGACGATATTTTTGCTTAACGAATTAATCTGCAAGACATTTTGGGTACATATAAAATTATGTAGCCAGAGGTTTCTAGTGGTATAAAAATCTCATGATGAGGCTGTGGATCACGAAATGCCCTTAATAAATCCTTTCATTTATAAAATGAAAAAATAATGTTTGTTATACGATATTAATAAAGGGGTGGGGGTCAACAAAGTTTTGTCTGTCAAAAGAGGGGGTCAAAAGTTTATTAGCCGTCCATGCAAGGGGGTCAAAAAAGTTATCTTGGGAACAATTTGAGGAAAACCAACCCCCTACCAAAGTATTAATGAACACTCCCTAAATATCCGCTACTGCACTCACTTCCCTGCATAGCACCTTCATCATGTTCATATGTCATATCATGGTAGACCTGACCACATTTTGTACTTGTAGATTTTTTTTTTTGGCCTTGAATATTGAGCACTCCCCTGAAACTCAGATTAAAGTGACCACTATCTGTTCCAAGCTTAGATTGGATCACGATGATCCGAAACATCTATGTACCTGCTGTGATTAAAGGCCACATAAAATTAATTTTTGTTCTCGTCCGGAGGATTTTGAATTAATGGGAGGGATTTTTTTTCAATGTAAAGGCAGTATCGGTACATTATAGTTTTCGGTGTTTTCCAACAGTTTACATCTAATAGATATAACAGTGCTCGAAGAAACGTGGAGGCCGACCCCCCGTGGGGAGGAGGGCACCCATAATTAAGGCCTACGCATCGAGATAAAAACATATATACGGTAGACCTATACGGGGCCGGGATGTGTCGGTCGCTCTAGAGGTTCGACGTTCGCTTTTATGCAAGAAATGATTTTAAAAAATCTAAAAATGCCTTAACATTTGTCCCGATTTGTTGATATCAATTTCTAAGCGCTCTTTAGCAAACTCATTGTTCATTGAATTGACAACTGACTAGGCGAATTCGCACGAGATTTGCGATTCAAAGAGATTTGGCCATTGCTCATTGAAATGAATCTCGTATATGGACAATATAAGTGTGCTCTTTCATTTAAGGGGGTACTACACCCCTGCCCAATTTTGTGCCTATTTTTGCATTTTTCTCAATAATTATAGCACATTGGTGACAAGTAATATATGTATATTAAAGGGCAAGGACTACAACTACTGTACTGAAAATTCAGAACCTCAAAGCAAGTAGTTATTGATTTATTGATCAAATATTGGTTTTCCCTCATTTTTGACTGTAACTCCGCAACTATTGTCTGTGCTGAAACAAAATTTCCAGCGTAGTAGTTGTAGTCCTTGCCCTATAATATACATATCTTACTTGTCCCCAATGCGCTATATTTTTGAGAAAAAATGCAAAAAAAAGCACAAAATGAACAGGGGTATAGTACCCCTATAAAGGATCTGAAATGAGCGTTTTGAACGTTTCGACAGTATTTTTGTGGGACAAGAGAGCACATCAGACATATCGAATTGCATTCTGAATACGAAGAATGTCTTTCTGATATCATATAATTTTCATTTTTTGAAATTCACGATATAATACAAATTTTATGACAAATTATTAAAATTTGATATTTTTGAAATTTTTGATATACCGTATAACAGTCCTCGAAGTAAATTTTATAAATCTAATGATATATTCTTAAAGCGTATGTAGCTGGGAGGAAAAGCCGTCGATTAATTGAAAATTTTGACCTTTCATATTGAAGATATGGATTTTTTTTCCAAAAGACCTAATTTTTTGTGTGTGTTTTGGGGGAAAAATTCATATCTTCAATACGAAAGGTCAAAATTTTCATTTGATCGTCGGCTTTTCATCCCACCTACATACACTTAAGTATAAATCATCAGATTTATAAAGTTTACTTCGAGTACTGTTAAATATCAAAAATATCAATTTTTAATCATTTGTCATAAAATGTGTATTAGGGGCCTACATTGCGAATTTCAAAAAATCTAAATTATTTGCTATCAGAAGGACATTCTTCGTATTCAGAATGCAATTCGATATGTCTGAGGTGATCTAATGTCCCGAAATAAATACTGTCCAAACGTTCATACCCCAGCCCTTAATGACATAAAATTTGAAAAATATTGTAAAGATTACTCGGGGTTTTGACTTTTAAAACCTACACCTACCTTGGTCAAAAATAGTTTTTCTTTTATCCCGAGTGGAGTAATCTTGGTATTTCTACTCTTTCTGATCTTAATAGAGGTTACAATTTAGTTAAGACTTTTGAGGATCTTGTCATTGAGTATGAAATTCCAATTAGAGATAGACGGAAATACAATTCCCTCATGAATGGAACTATGATTGAATGGTTTGAAAATCCCATGAATGTTGAGGTGAACATTTTTGATAAAATTGTGGAAACTTTGTTTGAAACAAATAAAATGACAAAAGTTGCATACAACATTTTAAAGACTCAGGATAGACCAGAAAATGCAGAGGTTTATTGGATTAACACTTTGGGAGTTGAAGAGGAAATTGATTGGACATCCATTCATGAAAATTATTTTTAAATGTACGATCGAAACACACCTCAGGGCTTTTTACTTTAAAGTTTTTAATAGAACTATCTGCACAAATAATTTCCTTTATAAAATTGGTAGAACTGATTCGCCTTTGTGTTTCTTGTGTAAGAAATCAAATGAATCTTTAGCTCACATTTTCTGTGAGTGCGATTGTGTGTCTACTTTGTGGAACAAACTTAAAATTCTATTTTATAATAAAACTGGTGAAAATTTTGAAAAAATGTTTGGGACCGATACCACTAGTACAAAGCATTACACATGCTTGAACTTTTGTATTCTCTGTCTCAAGTTTTATGTTTACAGGTGTAAGTTTCAACAAATTATTCCAAATTTTCAAGCCTTTTTATATTTGGTCAAAACTAAGTTTAAAACCTGAATATAAAAAAAAAAAAAAAAATGGTAAATTGGGAAAACACTTTAAAAAAATTTCATTTGATATCTCAGGAGAGTGAATATCAATTTAGTTTTATTCATTTTGCTTTTTTACTTTTGTTTTTCCTGGATTTACTACTCCCATTTATTTTTCATGCTACACATATTCATGTAATCAGCTTGCATAATGTTGACTGTACTATTCACCATGTTCCATGTTTATGTGCCCATTTATGCCCATTTATACAGATAGTAGTACATGTATTCAAGAATACCATCATGAATGTTGTCTTTGTCCTCGGTCTTTGTCTATGTTGTCTCTCTTTGTACCTGTTGCTTGATAAAAAGTATTGATTATAATATTAAAAGTATAAAAATTAATGTGATTGTAAATATATATAAATGTAATTGTTCATGATCGTTGGGAACTGGTGGTTCTTTGTGTATGTTTTTTCACCCTCCACCAGTTCCAAGCACAGAGAATAAAATAAAATAAAATAATGTGCGTGAATAGTTCGTTTTCAACAGATTTACCACATTCGCATTGAATTGTGTCATCTGTTGACGTAATAAAAAAGTGGGTTTTTTTAACGGGAAGTGTTAGCTTTCGTTCGATATAAAAACTTTTCTGCTTGGATGAAGGGAACATTCGTTGTTTGTGACAAAAAACACAATCATAGATGCCGTATTTTCCACCAGCTAGAAGCTCACACAGCTCTTATGATGCCATGTACTCAATCGTGTAGTGTAAACACGGGGTGTGTATAGACAAGTTTGGTTTTGTAGCCAAACCTTTCGATATGGGAAAAAAACTGTCAAAAACTGTCAAATCAGCCGTTTTTAGGTAAAAAAAATCCCCAAACATGGGTATAGATATCGGAGTTCCAGCGCGCGGCACACCCCTGTGCTAATGTAATTCGAGCCCCCCCCAGTGTGCTCTATACCGTTTATTATTATTAAGCCTATTCTGTATTAAATTTTACCAAAACATTCGAAGGTATTGAATTGATTTTAATCTGTTTTTCTTTCTTTTTCTTTCTTTTTTATTTTTGAATACCGAATCCTATAAGTTTTAGGAGCGGAGAAGTTGAGGAAGTACGAGAGCCAGGAAATAATTGTATACGGCCTAAGCAAGGACTGCTAAGGCAAGGGACGCACTGGAAAGTTCGAATTTTTCTCATGCAAGGTTCTTGCTATAGTTGCTGGGTTATTGAAACCATTTATTAATTCCGTCAAATTTTAATTTTGTTATTCCTTACCCAAAATGCTGAAATGATGTTAGTAATAACTGCTGGGAAGACATTCTGTCCAACCAGGAAAAGTGAAAGAAACCCACTGGCTATTTTGGTCATTTAACATTGAGTTCTATCTATGGCGGACATAAAGTCATAATTATATGTCAAAATCGCTCTGTGTATTGAGCTACTAACACAACCAATTTGGCCGATTCCTTTAGGTGTAAGTTGGGACATGTATAAACATTACCAAAAGTTCAGGTTTGAAAAAAAAAAATAAGATCGTACATTATGGCTTTAAATTAAGACTATTCATGCTATTTGGCATATTATATAAATCAAACACATTGTTAATCATTTTTGTTCGTTTGTTTATATCCGGTCGGAAACAGGCTTGGGTCCTAATGGGACCAGATTCAAACAAATTGCCCAAACTAATGAGCAAACGGGCTTTTATCATGTGTTTAAATACGCAAATATTGAAGAAAGAAAAGGAAAGACCATTTCTCTAGGAATTCTAAGAAATTCGATAAATTACATTTAAAAAATTCGATAAATTACATTGGGTTTATCCCATAGGCTATATCCAGCCTATTTATCATTTTTAAACTATTACAGATACCAGATGACCATGACCTGATGAGTGAAGCCTTCCATTTAATCAACTATGCATCTGTCACAAGGTCATCACTACATTTATGGCAAAACATTTAATCTGACTAACTATATGATCGCGATTACTATTATATTAACACGGCACCATATTATTTCTGCCTAACTTTCCAAGGTTCAGGTTGCATCCAGCACATGCACAGTATCGTCTCATGTTTCATTGCTGGATGTCGCGATTGCTGGATGTCGGCCGCTTTTGCGAGATTGCTGGATGTCGGCCGCTTTTGCGAGATTGCTGGATGTCGGCCGCTTTTGCGAGATTGCTGGATGTCGGCCGCTTTTGCGAGATTCCTGGATGTCGGCCGCTTTTTGAGATTGCTGGATGTCGGCCGCTTTTGCGAGATTGCTGGATGTCGGCCGCTTTTGCGAGATTGCTGGATGTCGGCCGCTTTTGCGAGATTGCTGGACGTCGGTCGCTTTTGGCGGGATTTCGGGATAGCGGGATTTCAGCATCGCTGAGTTTCGGGATAGGATAGCGACATTGCCATTGGCGCAATTTATCAGTTTAAGCAGGTGGTGCATTTTAGGCGGGTGGATAAAGTTAGGCGGTGGCGCGATTTAGGCGGGCGCATTTTAGGCGGTTGGCGCATGCAGTGCAGCGCAGCGGCCGCAAAGCGGTGTTTTTTTAGCGGGGTCGGCATTTCAGATGCGGGAGCGGTTAAGAGTTTGTCGGGTGGAAAGAAAACCCGCTTTTTTGAGACACTGTTTACTTTTCTCGGGTATAAAATCAGCGGAGGCGGCCGCAATAAGTGACATATCGGCTTATTTTCTGCATGTCGCTAAGTTACCGATATTGAAACCGAAAGCCGCAATTTGCATTGAAATTACACGTTAATTTTTTGGCGGGTCGGGGGTCCGCTCTCGCTTTCCGTACCCCGCAATACTGCGTCCACGCTCCATTTTTAAAATCACCACTTTTAACTACGTCCACGCCCAAACGCAAAATCTGCCATTTTCAACTACGGCTGCGCCGACTGCGCCGACTTAAAAACCAAGACCTATGTCCAACATACTGTTCATGTAGGCTACTGCCAGTCTGCCACCACATTCACACACAATTTAACATATTATACTAATTCAACATCATGGGCACAAATCCCCAAACACTATGTCCCATTCATAAAATCACCAATTTTATCCACGTCCAAGCCCAAAGCCCAAACCTGTTAATTTTCAGCTACGTCTGCGCCGACTACGCCGACATAAAAACTAGACATAGAATTTGTCCTAGTAGGCCTATACATGTACCAACAACTAATTCAAATACAATCACACAAAAAAATACCACATCTTGAACTCCTTCAACGGTATAACGGGGACAAATCCCCCCGCAATACTACGTCCACGCCCCATTTTTAAAAACCTGTCAATTTTCAACTACGTCTGCGCCGACTGCGCCTTGTTAAAAACCGACACCTAGGGCCTATAGGCCTACTCCCGAGTAGTACCAGCAAACATACTTCCTTTGTTTCATCTGCCACTTAAATAATGCATCTACGCTGCATTGATCAACCCGCCAATTTAAACTGCGTCCACGTCAAACGCCAACTCTGTCGGTTTTTCGACTACGTCTGCGCCAACTGCGCCCACAAAAAACCAAGACCTATACTTAGTCTCCAGAATAACACACTCACAACATTACCATACACAAATCATTAAAACAGAATACCCCACTCAAGCACAAAACACCCTATTCCAATACATACAAACATGTTACAACTTTATACAACTATACCCCCGAGAGGGGTATTCTGTAGTTACTCCGGATTTCAAAATTGAGTTCATAAAGTTACACAACCCCCCTATTAGCAGCATCTAAAATTACATAACCCCCTATTGCCGCCAAAAAAATACATACCCCCCTCTCACATCGAGAAATAGACTTTGCTGGTGTACCATGGCCGGATTCACCTTTTGATGGCCCTGGGCATGCCAACTTCGTATAGAAGACACCCCTCTCCCCACAGTTGTAATCCAAGTTTTTTTCCAAGCTGTCCCCAGAAAATATGCTATTTCAATGCTAAAATTCAATGAGAGATGTATCGGAGTCACCGAACCAGGGAGTCCAGGGGGCAAAATTTCCAAATCGTCCCACTGATCTGCTACTAAAAGAACATTACTTGGACAAGTGCGCGAAAAAAAAGACCTAAAATGAACAAAATTGAGGACAATATGTGCCCTAAAATCATTCCAAAGGATGATGCATATAGGGCTTTCACAACTTTTGGTTAATATAGTCCCAGTATTTTGATCCAGTATACAAGTTTTATGCTTTTCCAAGCATCAGAGGAGCTGCCCTAACATTCATGATTTACATTATAGAATGGATGGAATTATAACTATCATTTTTGAGATTCGTGTTCAAGTTCAAGATGAAAAAAACACACCAGAATTTACAAAGGCATGTCTTGCAGATCTACTCACAGAATGGTTTCTCTGAGATAAATGCGCGCAGCAATGTGACATTTTGATAACAAAATGGGGTTAATTTAGGGTCTAAAATAGACCAAAAGGAAGATGCAAATCATAAGTTTTGTCACAATACATCTGTTGACTGAGCAGGGGAGGGAACCGACTTGCCACCCTGCCATATGGCTAATGTGCTGATGAACAGTGGCGTAGATTTCTTTTTGACATGAGGTGGTTGGAAAAAATTTCTTGAAGTATTATGTGAATCCAGCACCTTTTGGTGAGAGAATAAGTTCATGACACAAATGCGTGCGAAGCGCACAAAAATGTTGCCATATTGAAGCTAAACTCAAAATATAGTGCAGGAATAAATTCGCGCGAAGCGTGAAAAAATTGACATTTTTGTGGCTAAAATGGCCAAATATGAGGTAAATATTGTAGTGAATCATAATCATAGTGAATAATTTAATATTAAATTTCACCTGACCCCCCTATCAGGAAAAATAAAATCACATAACCCCCTGTTTGTTAAAGTGAAAATCACATAGCCCCCCCTACATTTTTCCCGGCCCCCCCCTCCCCTGTAAATAATGAGCGGTCCCTTAAACGTTTTTTGTTAAACATTTTGTGTTGCTGGGCAGTAGATTATCAAACAATGTTTTTAATGTTATGAAAACGTTTTGTACCCTTTATATAACCCGTCATTTAAACGTTTTCTGACAACCTTTTATAACCTTTTGCGAATGATGTCCAAAACGTTTTGTGTTTGCTGGGTATACCTGATATAAGATATTTATGCCTCCTTAAAGGCATAATGTGTGATTTGTTCCACAGCAACGCCCTCAATTTTTTTCGAATTTCTACTTTTTGCAACACTTGGTAGGCTATTTGGCGAAAAGAGGAGTAACTATGTCCTTAGAGTTGGTAATTACGTCACCTGCTTACTTATTCATAGGTACCTTGAACGGCTGGAATACATGGATTACCAACTAGGTACCTCTTGACACAACGCATATCCCTGGATGCCGCCTAGCTCGTTCACGTAGCGGTTCCGTTGTCCCACTGGCCTACACTTAGGCATAAACGTAGATTGCATGGCGATCGGAGTGTTATCGTCAGAGCACCTCATAGGCGTAGATCCGGGGGGATGGGGGGGATTTATCCCCCACCCAATATTTTGTCAGGGGGGATGCTCCATATACAATCATCCCCCCCCCCAATGTTGACGCCTGAATATAGGTTTCTGACCAAATTAACCTCATATTTGCCCATTTTAGCCCCAAAAGTGCAAATTTTCGCGCGCTTCAGCGCGCATTTATTCCACTTTTGCACCATATTTCATCAGTTTAGCTTCAAAATAGCAAAATTTTTCGCGCTCTTCGCGCGCATTTGTACCATAGTCCATAACCATATTCTGTCCCCAAAAGGTGCTGGATTCACTATAGGCCTACTTCAAGAATTTTTTCCAACCCCATTCCCCCCCAATGTCAAAAAGAAATCTACGCCACTGGAGCACCTCGGACTACCCTGGATGCCAGATCATGAGCTTTGTGTATACATATATAATTGAAGACCGAATTAAAAATACTATAGTTTATTGCGTATTACGTCCTGTCAACCAGACCAAAAATACCGTACTCCGCAGATCAGCAACCCATTAGGAAACGAATTTGGTGAAAACCTTCTGTTAATAAAATACTATGCTGAGCCACCAGTGGCTCACGCTCCAGTAATTTCAGATGATTGAGCTCAGTATCAAAGAATGTCTTCCAATTCATGAAAACAAATAGATAATCAGCTTATCGGATTAAAAGCTTAGAGGGAATGTCTTGCTGCTCAGCGAGTGTTTGTAATTCAGGTTTTCTCAAAATTCATTCTCTAAGGCTGAGTTCACATAGAAGTATACGGTATTCGCTATACGAAATACGCTCATTCGATCAGGCTGAGTTCATATAGGAGTATACTATGTGAACTCAGCCTGATCGAATGAGCGTATTTCTAATAGCGGATAGCGAGTAGGCCTATGTCAGTTTACCCATTTTCTTCGTCTTATCAAATGCTTGTAACTTTACTTCTTGAGGTCACATTGCATTCAATGAGGTGTCATAATGTGCAGAATTAGATAGTGCATCTATTAAAAAAATGAATTTACCCACATATGGTTTAGATTTTTAAAATTAGGACGGTATACGCTGCACTAAAATCGAACACGCACGATTCCCACTATACTAAACTATACGCAGGTATACGGCCTTTTCGAATAGCTCTTATGTGACCCGGTACTATGAAATTACCTTGCTCGATTTAAGCTATACGCGTGCACCGGCAAAACGTGCATCGTATACCCGAATAGTATACTTCTATGCGATCGTAGCCTCATGATGTGACTATGAAATTGCCTTGCTCGATTTGAGCTATACGCGTGCACCTGCAAAACGTGCACCGTATACCCGAATAGTATACTTCTATGTGAACGCAGCCTAATGCAATCACGCCGCGGCCTGACATAATATATTTTACTTTTAAGGGGGTATAATACCCGGATTTTCATCAGTACCACTCTTCTTTTTTTTTCTTGCAAATTTATGAAGTACATTTATATGTTCATCATCTCATGTCCTGAACTTATAAAATATCTCTACCTATAAAGTGTTTTTAAACCATTTTAGTATATCATTTTTGCCCTATATACTTTTTTGTTTACCTGTTACTATGGGATTATAGTAACTCAGTATGTGTGCATCACTCATAACAAAACATAATTTATTCTATTCAAGTAGTACTTGAATAGAATAAATTATATCCTTTGTTATACCATCTTCAGACTGTGATCAAGGCATGCTATATCTCTTCCTCAATGAATGGTATAGCAAATTTAATACTATATAGCCTCTATCATGTGTTGTTTGGAAAAGAGATTTCTATAAGGTTATAGGTTATCATAGGTCAGGTTATAATCACCTGGTTGGGGTCAAATTTAGGCATCCATTTTGAAATACATGTGATATATCAACATAGCTGTAATGAGGCATCAATTTTGATATTTGGTCTAGTTTGTCTTTTTACTAGATATATAATGCTATGATGGACAGAATAACATTTCTTGGGAATGGATGTAAATGGTGAGTACAATTTAGATTGTCTAGTTGAAATGGATTGGACAAACCAATCCATTTTTGGTACCAAAATCACAAAAATGAAGCTACAAAAAACTACCCAATCTGATGGTATAGGTGAAGAGAAATGCAATTTTTTTCAACATAACTGTAGTTTGGTTGTGGAAACTTTTTACCTATGGCTTAATTAGGTTTCAGTGAAATAATGTCGCTAGTTAAAAATACAAAATATAGCTTAACATTGAAAATAGAAGCATTTTAACCAGTTCGTTTGTTGATAGGTGTGGAGCACTAAAAATCACCAAGTTCATGAAGTCATCAAGAACCACTTATTTCCATTTTACATATCAACATTATTTCTCTAATGCGTTAGCAACATGTATCCAAAATTTTAACGAAATCCGTTTATAGTAAGCTTTCCAAAATGAAGTGAATTTAAAACATCGGTGATGTATCACCTTTTGGCTTCTGACCTTTAAATGCATGTAAGCTACATTGATACCGATGCCACCAATAGAACGAGAAGATTTGCCCCTTCATTTTGCATTTTGCATACTACTTTGTCCAATTTTATTTTCTAATTTCTTCACAAAATAAAAAAAAAAATGTAAAAAAAATGCAATGGGTGTAGTACCCCCTTAAAAACGTCGAATTCTCAGGGAGTTCACTTGACTTTTCGACAACATAGTACACACCTTGGACATATAGACTGTAGCTGATAGGCCTTTGTAATGAAATTATACCGGGTGGTGCAATAATTATGTGTACCCCCGGGGGTGGTGAATTCTCAAATGGTCTGCCAAAAATCGCTTGCCGTGCCCCCCCCTTTTTCCGTGCCAAAACAATCTTTGCCCCCCCCTTTTGACGTGCCAAAAACATCCCCCCTTTTTGACGTGCCAAAAAATCTTTGCCCCTCCCCTATGCAAGATTTTTGGGAACCTGAATTTAAAACCATAAATTGTTTTATCATATATATAATGCGAGCGTATCGAGCAGGAAATTTTGCATATTTGAACATGTTCGATCGATCATCGTTCCTACGTTTTCCTACACCTTTCAGGGCGTACATACTCCGGTGCCCAAAATATCTGTGCCCAAAATTGTTTGCCCCCCTTGCCCAAAAATGTTTGCCTCCGCTTTTGGCCTGCCAAAAAATCTTTGCCCCCCCCCCCTATAATTCCCCACCGGCACCCCGGGATTATAAACGCTAGCGCCCTAAAACCAACACATTTTGATGTAGGCCTATAGTACAGTCTTTTCACAATTTGTTATACTTTTCAATTTTTTTTCCGCCCTTTTATCTTTACTAATTTTCTTTGTCGCCCCTTCGTTTGCCGCCACTTCTTCCGCCGCCCCTTCGTTTTGGCCGCCCCTGCTTTTACCCCGGGTAGCTGGCGCCCCAAAGCCCCCCTAAATACGCGCATGGTACACATATTGCACCACCCCTTATTAGTTTCCCGTCACCCGCCCGCATCACCTTTTCCATGACCGGCTTTCATTATTTTCATAAAAAAAAGTCAATTATCTGAAAATTGAGATGGAAATAATCAAAATTTAAACTCTCAAAATGTCTGACATCCCCTGCTGATCACAATCAGCAGTTTTAGTTGTGGTAAATAATGGAAATTTAAGTGATGATTACTAGTACCTCATTATGTTTCTAGTGATTACAAAAATTGTAAATTTCTTTTCATTTTAATAAAAACAAAATATTATTCAAATCTTTTCTCAATCTGTTGTAAAATGTCTCTATGATGATGGTCTTTCATCAACAATATACACACTTAAAAATAGGTAGGCCTAGTCAAAATGTTGACTAATTTAGGGGGTCAATTTGAAATAACCCCGATGAAGTCAAATTTGACTATACCATAGGGGTCATTTTCAGTTGTTGAGGGGGGCGCAACACTAAATAAGTGTCCCATAGGATAACGTGTGATTTTGGCCTACTTCGAGCGCCATTCCTGGCGTCCCTGCAATACTTGGCAAAATAAATTTGGTATCAAATTAAAGCTCTGTTTCTGTAGATTCCAAAACTTTTGTCGGCATATATCGATGACGGTTGACTTTTTTCGCTATTTCGCGGTGCAAAAAATATGGCCTAAAAATATACTAAATTCACCACTCACATTTCAAAATCGGAAGTTGTCTTCATTAGACTTCATCCGCCACAGAGAATTGCTTTTGAGATAAAATGTCCGGTTTTTTTTGCATGTTATCATTGAAGACACTTGTCGAATTCGTATGAGCTGATATTGAGTGATTTAAAGTGAACATGTCGGTAGATATGGTCGCTACAATCTCATACTCACTATGGACTATATTAGCCGAATTTCGTTCTTACATAAAATGCGTAGTGATTTAGTGTTGCGCCCCCTTGACATCATATTAAATTCGGACCCTAAAAGGGTCATATTTAAATGACCCCAAATATGGTAATTTTTTGACCCACGTTCCGGGGGCATTTTCAAACCGGGACCCCTGAATGTAGTCATTTCAACTACGTTATGGGTAATTTTCTAATTATGACCCCCGGATATAGTCATTTTTTGACACTAATAGGGTTCAGTATTTTTCAACTGACTCTGTTGAGGGTCAAATCATTTTTGACCCTAAATGTAGGCTCCTAGTCATTTTTAACTGAATTTGGGTCAAATCATTTGACTTCATCTCCGGGTCAAAAATGACTTCAATGGGTTCGGTGCATAGCCGACCCTGCCATGGGGTCAAAAATGACTATTTTAGGGTCATTTTCAGAGGAGGCTTAAGGGGGTTAAGGCATTCCTACAATGCACTACGGTATGTGTGGGAAATTTGATCAATATAACCTAATTTTAAAGGCAAAGTCCCCATTGCCACACACACAAAATGGTAATATATTTTAAAACTGCAGCCAACGAGCTAATAGTTGAGACTTAGGAATGATATTTGATTTTCTTACAGGAAACATTCATATTGTCCCACTGCATTAATTTTATTCATAAGTCTCGATGTTTTGAAGTAAATAATAGGATGAAAACACCAGATTGCACACAATCCCAATGCAAGGTATGATCAACTGTATAACATGTGTACAAAAGCCAGACATACAAGGCATGCGCGTACGCAGGAATTTTTCAAGGGGGGTGTGATGAAAAACAAAAATACTAAAATAAAGAAATGGCCGCGTAGCGGTCATCCCGTCGCGCTTGCGCGACGCAGGGGGGTGTCTGAGGGGGGATGTGCCCCCCTCAGAATTAAGAAATTGTGCAAAATGAAGATCTAATTGAAGCGATTTGGTGGACAATTTTGGCACTATTAGCATGATTAGTGTGTACAATTTTAATTTGAAAAAGCCGAAAATTTGTGAAATGACGATCCATGAAACCTTTCGTGAACAAGTTTTCCCTACAGTTGTAGACCTATAAATTGTGTTAAACACAAATTGGTAAATGTCGAAAGCAGAAACAAAAATGGCTGCTTGTTTATCCACTACGCAGGGGGGTGTCTGATGTGCCCCCTCAGAATTAAGAAACTTTTGCAAAATGAAGACCTAATTGAAGCGATTTGGTGGACCATTTTGGCACTATTACTAGTGTGTAAAATTTTAGTTTGAAGCCGAAAATTTGTGAAATAACGGTCCATGAAGCCTGAGTGTCTGAGGGGGATGTGCCCCTGAGAATTAAGAAACTTTTGCAAAATGAAGACCAAATTGAAGCGATTTGGTGGACCATTTTGGAACTATTAGCATGATTAGTGTGTAAAATTTTAGTTTGAAAAAGCCAGAAATTTGTGAAATGACGGTCCATGATGCTTTTCGTGAACAAGTTTTGTACAGTTGTAGGCCTATAAATATTGTGTTAAACACAAATTGGTGAAGGTCGAAGGCAGAAGCAAAAATGGCTACTTGTTTATCCACTACGCAGGGGGGTGTCTGAGGGAGATGTGCCCCCTGAGAATTAAGAATTTTTGCAAAATGAAGACCTAATTGAAGCGATTTGGTGGACCATTTTGGTACTATTAGTGTGTAAAATTTTAGTTTCCAAGCCGAAAATTGGTGAAATAACGGCCTTTCGTGAACAAGAGTTTTTCCTGCTGCAGAAGTTGGAAAAAATTGCAGAATGAACGTCCGATTGAAGCCATTTAGTGCATAATTTTTACACTATTTAAATCATTGCTTCAAACAGAAAAAAAGGACCCGAACTCAATTGCACAAAACCTTTACCTACGTTGCCGGGGTAGGGTCCGAGGGTAGGGTGTGACGATGTGGAGTATAGGTGTTGGTGTTAACATGTAGGCCCTATATCCATGTCAATTAACAATTAAAACCTTTACGTACGTTGCCAGGGTAGAGGTGTGATGATGTGTGTGTGTGTGTGTGGGGGGGGGGGGGTTAACATTTATCGACACATGTACGTACGTTGCCAGCCAATACCGGGTATAGGGGTGAGAAAAATTTGTATGGGGGTAGTTAATGCATCTATAGGCCTATGATAATTGTGATAATATGGCCCCTATGCCTTGCTCATCTCCCTCTCCTCTTCCCCCCTCCCTTTTTCTCTCTCTCTCTCTTTCTTTGCCTTTCATAGGGCCTGCACTTTGGCTCGACATTTGAAAGGGGCGTGAATTCATTTTTGGATACGCCCCTATTATATTATAATTAGGTAATACTCGACTCACACACATTCCCTATATGTATATACATGTACCACATGTAGTAAATCTGCCTGCTTTATCTGTATTGTGCCGTTCTTAAGCAAATACGGTAGTTAAACACGATTTCATCAAACATTATAACAATAGCTCTTTTACAGTGTGCAATCATCCCGGGAAATAATTGGGCAATAATAGAGGATGTGCGTGAAATTATTGATTGGCTCCATACAAAGGAATTGAACCGGTGTCCTTCACCGTAATCATGGCCCAATGCAGTGCATTCAATCAAACGTTGTTGTCAACCTATTTGATCGTATAGTGCATTTGTTATGTGTGTGAGACGAGCTGTCGCGGTAGATTGCAATAGCTTGTAATCATGCTTTTGTTGAATGAATTTGAGTACTCCGCCATATTTACGGTATGATACGTCATAATCTAGGTGATTATTTGCATTGGATGTCTTGAATACGCTGGCGAGGTTGTGTAATAATCGGATTAATGCTATAACAGTAGGTGAATACAAGTTTTGAATATATCGCGTTGCAAAGCCCCATTCAGTGATCCCAGCGAAAGTGAAAAAAAAAATCAAATTGTTACTTTTATAAAACAAATTTAATGAAAACAATTGGCAAAAAACTCAAGAAAACGGCAGTATTGACGAAGTTGAAGCCCCGTTCAAATACATGTAGCTAATTTATATATACTGTCAGTATATACATTACAGATTCACGTAAATGCATTATTTTTGTCTTAAATAGGCCTATACGGTTTTCGGCTGAACCACTAGCAGAGGACACCAAATTTATGTTTTATGACCTTTGACATTCTTTTGTGGCGAGTGACATGGTCAGTTCAATTCACGCCGAGTGTCCTTGACAGGTTTAACTCTGCTTCAGTGGTCATGAAAGAATTCAAAAGATAACCTCTGCCCCAACAATCCCAAGCAATTGTCTGAAACTGCTCTTCGGATGATGTATCATAAGAACTCAGTCGTCAAATGATGATAGTCATATAATGACCAAAAGATTATTACTGACTATATCATTGAAGACTGAGTTCCGCAGTATTGTACAAAATCTGAATTGAAAAAAAATCACTGAATGGGCCGTTAGTTCCCTCCTCTCCTTACACTGGCAATATGAATCAAAGCAACATAAAGAAAAAAATAAATAAAACAAGAAAAAAAAAAAGACAAAGAAAAGAAACAATAAAAGAAAAACAAATATGAAAAGTTCGAACAATATTTGGTTTATAAAATTAATGTGACCGTGATGAGGCTCGAACTCACCACCTTCCGATTTAAAGTTCGAAGCGCTAGTGTACCAAATTCTGATGCCTTACCAAGTGAGCTGTGCTCCTGAGATACGAAATAAAAATAAAATAATACACTGTATACCTGCTTGTGTCGGTAATTGATTTACTCAAATTCCATAATGGTACAGTGCAACAGAGCAAAAATGCCCAAAATTTAAAAGCTATATAATTTATGACCACTATAAAAAAAAAATAAAAATACTAATACAAGGGAATTTCAACGTAAGAATCCAAACAATTAAGTACCAACATGCACAGCATTGTCGTTATATCACATTTGGGTTTTTAACAAAATGTTATCAAACCTCTACTGTGATTGGCAGCTGCACAAGGCATCTCTTTGATAGTTGATAATGGCCATCCATTCAGCAAGTGGCTACTAACTGACCTTGACAGGCTTGAATGAGCACTGTCATCTGCTACAAAACCATCACACTCTAAGACCTGGTCACTCCATAATGCTACAGGGAGCACAGTACTTTGACAATGGAGTGAAAGACTATTATTATTGATTAGGTGCGGATTTTAAAAGTACAGCTCCTATGCGTGTATAGCAAAAATCATGTAACTAAAGTACTAAATGCATTATGCAAAATGCGCTCTGACCAATTTATAAAGCATTTCATTAGCTTTAATTTGACATATTGTTTGACATATTTGGAATTATGGTAAATCATTAAATAAAATATTAATTAATTAATCAATTATGTCAATTAATTAAAAAATTTAATGCAAATATGCATATTTCTCTGACAGAATTGTAGGATTTGACAAGAGCCATCTTTCTTGTAAGTTTGATTCTTATAACATACCGGTATCGTATTGCGTCCCGTTATAGTTGCAGAAAAAAAATACGCGTGCAGGACACACACACCCCCCCCCCCCCCGAGGATCGTACCGTTTTACAATCGTATAACATTCATTGGCGCTAGTAGTAGTAAATTCCAATTTTCTTTGCTTTACCTCACCTGTTCTGCTCAAAATTAAAAGGGGACATATCTGACAGTAAAAGCTTACATTTTATGGAAATTATGTTTAACTATTTGCTTAAACAGCACAAAACAGATAAATCTACTATACATAGGCCTATACATGTATGGTATGCCAAGGACTGTTTAAGAATATAACATTAGATTTATGATATTTACTTCGAGGACTGTTATATATCAAAAATGTGAAAAATATCAAATTTTAATAATTTGTCATAAAATTTGTACTATATCGTGAATTTCAAACAATGAAATTTATTTGATATCAGAAAGACATTCTTCGTATTCAGAATGCAATTCGATATGTCTGATGTGCTCTCATGTCCCACAAAAAATACTATCGAAACGCTCAAAACGCTCATTCCAGATCCCTTAATTTGGTTAATTTTCTTTGTCTTTTTTTTTCTTTTCTTGTTTTATTTTTTTTTTCTTTATTTTTCTTTGATTTATATTGCCAGGGTAAGGAGAGGAGGGAACTAAAGGCCCATTCAGTGATTTTTTGATTTTTTTTTCATCCCGGCGATCGTAAAAATCATCAAAATTCAGATTTTGGATACTAGACTGCGGAACTCAGTCTTCAATGATAGTCAGTAATTTTTTATATTTTGGACATTATTATGACTATCATTTGAGGACTGAGTTCTTATGATCCGAGGAGCAGTTTCAGACAATTGCTTCGGATTATTGGGGCAGAGGTTATCTTTTGAATTCTTTCATGACCACTGAAGCATAGTCAAACCTGTCAAGGACACTCGGCGTGAATTGAAAGACCATGTCACTCGCCACAAAAGAATGTCAAAGGCCATAAAACACCACTTTGGTGTCTTCTGCTATCTAAAGGCCTATGGCTGATTTTGTACCTTTCGTCATTGTCATAGATGTGCTAACATAGCTTGCTAGTGCAGTGGTTCAGCCGAAAACCGTGTGTCTAAGACAAAATATAATGCATTTACGTGAGTCTGTAATTTATATACCGGTTCTGACAGTATATAAATTAGCTACATGTATTTGTTTGGGGCTTCAGCTTCGTCAATACTGTCGTTTTCCTGTTTTGTTTTTTTGCCATTTGTTTTTCATTAAAAAAATTTATAAACGTAACAATTTTTTTTTTTTTCACTTTCGCTGGGATCACTGAATGGGACTTTATAGCGCGGATTATTCAAAACTTGTTTTTACCTACTGCTATATAGTATTAATCCGATTATTACATAACTTTGCCAGCGTATTCAAGACATAGGTTATGTAGGGATAAACTGTACATGGGTATAGAGGCCCTGCATGCTTTTATCGATTGGCTCCAAACAAAGGATTTGAACCGGTGTCCTTCACCATAATCACGGCGCAGTAGCCTACAGTCCATTCAATCAAATGTTGTCAGTGTGCGAGACGAACGATGTATAAATCTGGAGGTCACATTATCACTTATCATGCTTATTGTAAAAAGTTTGTCCAATGCATATACTGTGTGTATTGTTCCCGGGTATTGTCAATGCAGTCAAGCAAACAGGTATTATATTTTGAAAAGGCCGCTATAGTATATTCACATGGGTGTCTTGAATGGCCAATCATATGGGACATAATCAAATTGCAGTGACTGCTTCCTTTGTTACCACATGTCAGTCATCTTGTGATTATTGGACCATGTAAACCTGCCAAAAACGAGCCAAAGTGCAGGCCCTATGTTCTCCCCCATTTTTATTTTTTTGGACAGACTCAAGGGGGGTGTTTCACACCCGTAACACCCCCCTGCGTACGCCAATGATACAAGGTCAGAAACCCCATTGGGTTGTGGGAATGTCTTTAAACATCCTCTGGGTCATTTTTGACTACCTATTTTTAAGTGTGTAGGTTTTATAGGCCGCCTCAGTAGCTAAATAAATGAAAGTTTTGACATGAATGAATAATGAAATCATGACCTCATATTTCACTGAAAAAAATGTGACGGGAAACTAATCATTTCATTTCTAGCCTAACATACAGCAAGGCCTAATATGCACTGTCATTAAAAGAAAATATCAAAAAGCATCATCAATTATTACTTCTAAGCTTCGTGCATTTATCCCTCTGGTATATTAATTTTGCATTTATTATATAGCGCCATCACAATGTTCAACTTGCACATTTTTGAACTTTGACCCAAGCCCAAGAATGGTCCTTTTTTCACGGAGACCAAAAGCTGTATGTTGAGTCCTATGACGTGTTGTTAAATCGACTTAAATCCCATAATATTACAAATAATCCGTTAAAATCAAACACATGATCAGTATGTTAAAAACATATTCTGCACGGTGGTATTATGTTTAATACGATAATGGTTCGAGAAGAAATTTAATTCATTGATTGTAAATGTAATAGTTATTGGCGATGCTTGTGATACATGCATTTGCAATGCATGGATCAGGCTGATCGCTGTGAAGTTATGTAAGCTTTAACAATTGGGGCTATCCTGACTTTTAGACCACGCACCACCGTTACTATATAATGACTAAATTTTTACTTTTGGTCATGTTTTTTTATACTGGATACCAATTGCGTGACATAAGAATTTTTCAAGCAAATCATATGCTTTTAGTTACAGGTTTGGTGCTATAATAACTCCATAAGTTTGCACTAGAACCCAATAAAAGTAGGCCTATATACATTCTGAGAGCATATACTCCGATGATTTCAGAAACGATACAATGTCGAGTCAGTATACAGGGTGACTCATAATAATACAGGGCATGAGGGTGTAACAAACAAAATAGGTCACACCTGAACATACATTGATAAGGTGCGTGAAAGTCGATTTTGAGTTTCCCGTCGCCCGCCCTCACTTCATTTTCTGACCCTCACTTGAATTCATTATTGTGATTTTCCAAAAAATACCGATAAAAAACTGGTTATATTTACAAACAAAATTATGAATATCCCTTATTTTTTGTGGAAAAATCAAAATCAAAACATACATTTTGCTGTCAACCTTGCATGCAGACTCTTTTTAATATACTTTTGAATATCATTTGGGCTAAACATCCATCTTCAATGAGTGAGCGGCAAATAACACATTTTACATGCGTGTTGGTCATATAATGAAAGGCAGAAAAATAAGGAATAATGAAATTATGTGACAGGAAACTCAAAATTGACTGTTAGTGGCCCTAGGCTAATGTAACTTAGGCACTTGAAACTTGATTCTGAGTTTAGCGTCCACCGCCCGCGTTATGAATTTTGTGCCGCGTTTGAGATGTAAAATCTCAAAATAATTCATTATTTTGCAAATTACTACTAAACCAGAAAGAAAATTTGTTCTGCAAAATTTTTAAAACCTTTTTTTTTGTATTGGAACCCTTCAAAAACTATAGAAAGCCTTGAGAAATATTAGATGAATCTATCTAAATATTTTAGCATTAAAAATATACAGGTTTTTGACCCTTGCTCTATCCAATTATTTCAATTATACCTTTGGGATACCAGGATAGACATTGAGAAATCAACCTAGCCAAAATGTTTTTACCAGATTGTTTATGTTGTAAATAATTTAACTAGAGACCTAGTTTTGACAAATTGGTGCCAAAAATGTATTTCATAATATTCTGCATGATTGTTATTTTTGTATTTAATGAGTCAATCCCCCCACCCCCCATTTCCTCCTATCCTCAAATGTATTCGGAGAGGTTAGTACAAATTGGAGACTGACAAAAAGAAGACTGACATGGTATACTTTGGAATACATTTAGTTTGTTTTAAACTTGAAAAACAAAAAGCAAGATAATTATACTTTTATAAATGTTTATGTGTGTTTGTGACATTATATTGCGACTGGCGATACTCAATTAGAATGAACTAAAGCGCATAAGCATTGGTAAGGGGCCGCTGAAAACGAAACCTTGAAAATAATGAATAATGAATAATGAAATAGTTGCCTCATTATGAGCTGAAAAAAATGGGACGCTAAACTCAACATCAAGTTTCAATAGCCTAATGTTTTGACACATGTTTGATATATCTAACTTAATTGCCCATCTAGCCATACAGAACTTTTACCGGTCAAGTACTTCGATTATGTAGATACAGGGTGGTCAAAATTCTATCAATATTTATATGAATTTCTTCAAAACACCCCTTATCTGGCACTGGAGATGCAAATTTTCATGATTGAGGTGTGTAACTAGATGTAAAATAAGCTCAACAAACCAATTTTGAAAGGTAAAAGAAAATTTGACAAAGCGGTTTCGTAAAAAAATGACTTTTCGGATCAAATTTGAGCACGAGGGCGCTCTTTCAGATTTGTCGCAAACTTTTATGTTTTTTTAAAGATGAAGCTTGTCCGATAGAATAAAAGGCACAGGGCTTGAATTTGGAATTTTTAGGGTGCCCATTTCAAGGCCATCAGCAAATCCTTTGCAAAGGCACCAATGCCATTTAGTGCTGAAGAATGCTTTGGAACTTGAAGCAGTGCTGAGGCATCAATGGCATTGGAGGCCATGGCTTTGGTGGCCTTTGTTAATTCGAGCCCTGAAAAGGTATAGTTTGTACTGTTGAAAACAAGTTTAACCTTGTTCAAAAAGTTTAATTTTCAAGATAAATTAGCCATTTTAACCTTGTATAGATTGGTGGTGTAAAACTTAAAAGCCAGGATCGCCATTGGGATGAATCGAATGCACTGATTTGAGATTGTTGATAGCCTAACTGTTACTAATTTGAGACTACTTTGCCACGGTGTCTTGGAAATCTGACAGGAATGATAATTGCCTGGATCCTAAACATGCAAATGAATGTTGCACACACTGCACATTGCAGTAAATGTCATGTGAATGGCATGTATGGTCTGTGTAACGCAACCGGGATGGGGGATGTAGTCAAAGATTGCCTGTCCCATCGCTGTGTGAATGTCTCGTGAGAATCCACGTACCGGGAGAAGCGGTGAATTCAACGATATCGGTGGATGCAACCATACCATGTTGGTGAATACACTGATAGTGCAGTGCATCACGCTTCCAACTGAGACCACACAAAGGCTTGTAATACCACATACTTTTGTCCTTCATTAAATTGTACCTTTTTGGAACAAAAAAACTGCTCCATTGACACTGTTAGTGTACCGAATTTCGATCAGCAGTCTAAATATGCGCCCTTTTAAATTTGCATAGCTAATGAGCTTCGCCCACATGCAAAATGTCTCGCACAATACGTAAAAATAACAAATAAATATTGAATGATAGTATCACAAGTTCACAACAACAATTTGTCACATGCATATCGATTGTGCTGTATCACATAGATGCCTTGCTGTCGGCTGAATTTGGCACCAAAAGTGAAATATGACTGTCAACTTTACACTAAAAACATGTACCTGATTGCTTTTAAAGCTATACAAAGCATTCAAACATTGACAGTTTAATTTACTTACATGTTGCGATCCCGAGTTGCAAAACATGACTCGAAACAGCGATGGAAAAATTGCTGTTACTGCTGAAAAAACAGAGAGCTGGGCTCGCATGTACAAGATAAGACGACACCGGAAGGGTATCGTCATATAATTTATGCAAGTGAATTCCATCACAGGCCTGTTCATTTCTCAGGAATGTAGACAAATTTCCCTCCAACATCAGTATTTTCCACCTTTTCTTATAGAATTTCTATCATATTTGTATCTACTTTTTTCAGGTCGACGTGCAACTCGTTGGTTTAGTTAACACTTGAGAGAGTGGACAAACTGCCAAAATGGTAAGTCCTGAAGTTTAAATTGGCGACGGCCAAGGAAAGAATGTCGTATAGACTAGGGGTAGCACTAGGCTGCATTTGGGTAAGCAAGGGTTCCTGCAGTTTTTCAATCTAGCGCTGCCGCAGACATATATATGCTGCATTTGTGCAACTCTGTCTCACAAAACTCTACTATGGGTCCCTTACTTTATTATTTTCTGCAAGTTCAGGGGTCCCTGCGGACGTAAAGCCATATTGTAACATTAAAAATGGATTTTGAGATTTGACCTCTTTTTCTCAAGATGTTAGTTTTTAATGTCAAATATGTTCCCCTTTTTATTTGAATCGAACATTCACCGATGACAGCAAACTAATGGTACCGTATTCATTCCAATAAGCACCCACTCCAGGGTATTTTCAGTTTGCTAAAGGGTACCATTAATAGTCGTGTTCACATTGTCGGACGTACGCCCGGCGGAACTTGGTCGGCGCAAGTTGCTAGGAGTAGCGGTAGACGCTGCCAGGAGTAGGTGCAGTGTGAACGATGGTCAGCGTAAGTTCCGCCAGGCGTACGTCCGACGATTTACTCCTGACTTTTGTCAGGAGTAGCGAGCTGGGTGTAACCTCCGCCAGGCGTAAGTTGCAATGTAAACGCAGATTACGCCTGGCACCCGGAGTAAGTTTGACCTTTTGTTGGTCAGAACTAAGAAATTACATATCGTGGTTGATAAAGGTCACATAAACACCGGAAGTAGTAGCCAATGTTTACGCTGACCAGAAGTGAATGATTGGTGGAACTAGTCGGCGTACTGCTAGGAGTAGGCTAGGTGTGGATACGCGGTAGGAATAGGGAAAATATTTGGAATTTGGATCAATGTAAGCGTAAGTTTACGCCGGGTGTAACTCGAAATGTGAACACGGCTATTGTTGAAGTGACAGATAGACGTCGATACAATGAAATAGCTGGAGGACTACAAGTCCTGTGTAAACTTGCAATACATTTTCTGTATCAGAAAAGCTGCTAGTCCCAGGACCCATTTATAACATACGTAAATTCGTCTCTAATAAAAGTTCCTTTTTGAAAAAGTTTAAAAGTAAACCAGGTAAAATATAAGTGCCCACCCAACGGTAATTCAATTCCAGCGCCAACATCACCAATGAGTGTCACTCTGTCGATGTATGCTGAGGTTGGTCCTTGGATATGTTGTGACCATCCAGTCGCAGCAAATGTTACAATATGGCTTTTTAAAAATTTGGTTGACAATGATTGGTTACATAAAGTACAAGAGACCATGGTGATATAGAGTATAATATTAAAATCAATTGCATAGCATGACAAGGTCTGGGTCACAATCTTCCACTGTGAGAACATGGTTTTTGTTTATAAAAATAATTATTTTACTGTTGATTTTATTTACAGCCTAAAGAAATCATGGAGATCAAGGACTTCCTCCTCACAGCCAGGAGAAAAGATGCCAAATGTGAGTATGAATATTGACATGATCACTACATACTGCAAGACCAGGGGGTACTCAGTACAAATGACCATACAGGGACGTGCCAGGCCTTGTCTTTTGAAAATTGCTGGTGAGTGACAAATCACTCTCCTCAAAACTTGTCAGGTGAGCTGTAGGCGAGTGATTTTAATCACTTGTAAGTTGTATTATTATTACACCAAATGTAGGCGAGTGATAAAAAGCTCTCCTCAACTTCATTCTAGGCGAGTGATCGCTCTCACTCGCCTCAAAAGACAAGGCCTGACCTGCTGCAGAGATGGGTAGCATTTTCAGCCTTTTGGTACTTCAATGACCCCTTTTTCCCAGGCAAATTTTTGTATTTTCCCATTTTTTTGTGTGTGGAAAATAGCCTAATTTTGACTTTTGGTATCAATGGGAAAACACTTAATTCAAATTCAGCCGAAAATTTTGACTTTTGGTATATCAATGGGTCCAAATTTCTTGAAAAATTGATATGTACATGATGGGTCCACTTTCAAATTCTCACCGGCACATCCCTATAAAACCCGCACTTGAGTACCCCCACCCCACCCCTGTACTGCAAGTCCTTGATACTAGAACTATAAACTAGCCCCTTTATAATATAAAGACGAGAGAGAGAGAACTTTAAAAGTTATCAACTTTTTTGCGGTGTAAACTGGTTTTTTTGTTGTCATTGCCTGCTCTCAATGAATTGCGGCTACAGCGCACATCACAGGTTATAATTAATTATATACTGCGCCAATAAAGTATCCTTACACTTAGAAAAATAATCACAATTTCAAAACTGAACAATATTGGGGTAAATTTGTTTTTTAAATAGATGCACTATATAATCCTGCACATTATGACACCACATTGAATCCAAAGTGACCTCAAGAAGTAAAGTTACAAGCAATTGAATAGACGAAGGTCCAGTTTTAAAAGTGACAAATTGGCCTATACAAAGCGCAAAAAGATTCCAACAAGCAAAACAAAAAGACAACACAGTTTCTTCAATGAAGCGTTTTTTAAAGCAGTTTTTATTTCAGTTTTTACTTCTCTGTACTTTTCATAACTTTCATTTTATTTGTCAGTTCTTTTTGTTTCAGTTTTCTTTTGTTCCTTTTGTTTTAAATTAAAGCCAACCGCATAAATTATCCATTCACCACTCTCAAACCAGATGTCTAGTCTGTGGAGTTTTGAATAGGCCAGTTTGTCACTTTTAAAACTGGACCTTCGTCTAATCAAATGCTTGTAACTTTGCTTCTTGAAGTCACATTGGATTCAATGTGGTGTCATAATATGCAGGATTAGAAAGTGCATCTATTAAAAAAACAAATTTACCCCAATATTGTTCAGTTTGGAAATTGTGCAGTATATTAGCCCAGTCTACTTTTTGATATTAATCAAAGTCCGAATTAAAGATACTAGTTGGCATCAGAGGTCACCTGTCAATCAAAATCGTTTATGGTTTGTTGTGATGACTGAAATTCCTGAACGCACTGGAAAACAGCGTGGACGAGGCTATGGTTAGTTAATCGCCGTCAATCATACAAACCGTCTCAAAAGTTAGGTCTTTTGGTACAATAGAGACTGGTAAATCAATACTGTTGTATATCTATTGAGGTTGAGGTTGTCGATCGGATCAAGGACCTTTAACTATAGCCCTGACTTTGTGGTGCGTAGTGAAGTCAACACTGCATAGCAACAATTTTCTCAAAAGTCACACAAATAAACGAGTCCTCCTTTTCATACATGTTTGCGCACATGCACACGTCAACAGTCAACACACAACTTGTTTAGCGTTGACGGATGCCAAAATCAATGACTTGTTTCTTGTTTTACTTTCCTATCCAGCTGTGAAAATCAAGAAGAACAGGGAGAACTGGAAATTCAAAGTGCGATGTAGCCGCTACCTGTACACACTTGTCATCAAAGACACAGAGAAGGCAGAGAAGCTAAAGCAATCATTACCTCCAGGTGAGAATGTCATGTAACTATGTTATAACTACAAAACCAATAACCCCAACCCATTGTTTGTTTGTTTTTTTTGGGTTTTTGGCTATCGGAAGGAAACGAGAAACATGCCACATGGAAGATCAGGGTTCGAATTCGGCTGTATCGCATAGCAGTTTGCTCCATATTTTGAAGTAACTGCAACCTAATTTTGCATTTGTATAGCACTTTTTACTAGTGCTTTAGTATATGGAAGTATCTTGATTATGAGGAATTAGCCAAAAACTGCTACGCACATTTTTAAATGTGGAAGGTCACCGACCTGTATAACTGAAGACCAAATTAAAAAAACTAGTTTGCGTATGGCATCCTGACAACCAGACCAAAAATGCCGTATTGCGCAGGTCAGCAACCAATCACGCCGCGCCTTTACCTTGACGTCAGATGCAAACCTAGTCTTTTAATTCAGTCTTCGATTAGCCATGGGGTTTCGCTGGCCAGTGATTCCATGAATATATAATGACTTGCGTTGGTTGCATCATGGCATCACATGGAATGCATCCATGCGCAGTGATTGATTTTCATAGTGAGCTTTAGTCAGTTTAGTGAGGATGGGTTAATCAGACAAAAAATGTGAATTTTGGGGTATACACTTGCCAGTTTACATCACCTTTTGTAAATTACTTAACGTCCCTTTACGAGATGACGCAAGCAGGAAACAGAACTAAGTACAAAATCACTACATGGTCTGTTTGGCTTCCTCAAGACAGTAGCATATTGGGATAGATGTGCAATAATAATACATGCCCCATCAATAGGAGATGTGTTTATAGGGTGCGCTCAATTTGTGCCACATCACACGCTACAGGTGCACTACTTTTGATGGCGGGTGTATCGTACAAGGCAGGGGCGTAACAGACCTGACCTTCAGGGGGTACAAGATTGAAAAATTTACCAATTTCTGATCAAAATTTTAGTACTTATGTGCGAAAGCGAAATTGCCGCCAAGCGTTAAACGGTGGGGTCCAGGGGCTCGCCTTGGGGCCCCTGGTGGGGTCCAGGGGAAAGTCCGGGGGGGGGGGGGGTCACAATGAAAGTAGTATAGATCTTCTTCCTCTTTCTTTCCCTTTTCTTCTCCTTCCCTTTTCTTTTTTTTTTTCTTTTCCCCTTTCTCTTCTTCCCTCTTTCTTTCCCTTTTTTCTCTTCTCCCTTCCCCTTTTTTCTTCCCTCTTTTTTTCTCTTCTTTCCCCTTTCTCTTCCCTCTTTTTTCTTCCCTCTTTTTCTAATATCTCAAGAAAGCCAAATGGACCGTCCTGCTGTACAGTTTCATATTGAAGGCTTAAAACCACTGGAACGGCTTATTATTCCTAACCATGCCAAATCTAACGAAGCAAAACCACTGCGCATGCATGCATCCCACATGATGGGATGAAGCAATCACTGGAAGTCATATACGCATGGGCTGGCTAGGGAAACACCTTGGCTGCCTGCCAGCGATGTACTGCTTGGCACGCGAGGGGTCCTGGGGTGAGTCCCTGGGGGTACCAAGTAACTTCTTTTTTCATTTTCTCTCCGTTTTTGTTCCTTTCCGATAGCCAAAAAACACTTCTAAAGAGTGTTGATGTGTGTTGAGTTTAATGTTTGTTTATTTTTGACAAATCACAAGTCATTCCAAACGAGTAATTCTCATTGATCCATAATTTAATATACATGAGACATAAACCTCTGGAACAGTGACCGTGTCCAAGTTCATTCTAATGCAGCCCATATTAAAGACTCTAGATACATACAGTACAAAATCTTCCATTGTGCACTGCACTGTACAGAGACACACTGTCATTAATAGTGCACAATGGTAGATTTTGTATTTTGGGTCGTTGATATTGAAAATTGAATGTTTATGGGCTGCATAAATAGTGGGTCCATGAAGTGTAAACACCCTCAAAGTTAAAATAACCTGTATTTGTGACTCCTCGCCACAACTGAGCCCGGATGTCGCCAATCATCATTTTTGAGATATTCAACCAAAATATTCTGCTTGAAATTAGCTTTAAAATGATGTATATCATGTCTATAGTACTTGACATTTAAGTAGTGAAAAATCAATAAAACAGTCAATAAATCCTTTCTTTCCTATTGTTTATTGTTAAGTTCGATGGAGCATATCTCAATAGTGGCACTGGCGACATCCGGGCTCAGTTGTGGCGAGGAGTCACATTTGTTTAAGACCTTTACAGATTTTCATGAGTAAACGTAATGTTGCATGTTGAGTAACTCAATATATTTTTTTCTTTTCTTTTCTTTGTTTTCAATTTTACAGGTTTACAAGTCAAGGAGATCAAGTGAATGGAATGATACCAGTTTCTTAATGATTAGATCAAAGAACTCACTTGTATGTTATATATATAAAAAGGCAGTTGTAATATTGCAATAAAAAAAAATGAAAAAGTGAATTACGGTAATCCAGATGTTTTATTGTATGTCTTGGAACGACACCGAAAGGTCAGTGACCATTGTTTTGTTGGTCTTATGTATGGCGTAGAGAAAAAACACAATTGAGCAAAATGTGAGAAAAAGCCAGATATGTGCCCCAAAATTGGCAAAGAAAAACAAAACTGCCCTCTAAGTCTATGGATTCAATATTAAAGCAAAGCATTGAGCCGGACTGACCAAAAATAAACAAAATATTTTCCTCGTAAACAAGCTGCAGGCCCCAAAAAAAATAGATTTGTCTCATGTTCTAGATTTAGCCTGTATTGCAGCTAAATCAATCCTAAATACTTCCAACAAGGTCATTGTTTTGAAAATACCCAAAATTGGAACTGTTCAATTGATAAAAAATAAAATAAAAAACTGTATACTTGTTAGCTTTCAAACTCACATGGGACATGAGATATAATCCATTTTTTTCTTTAAGGTCAATATGATTGGAAGAATTTTTGTAAAGGTAGTCATTGTTATCCAATATGCGGAAGGAGGTATTAGAATTAATTATGTCATTTCATGAACCCTAACCCAAACCTCCTTCCGGGTATTGGAAATCAGTGTTTAACTTTTGTAAACTTGGGCTGGAAATCGGGTCAAACTTAGCGAATTCAGTTGTAATGGATGTCGAATTCTGCATACATTGGGCACAGGAATAGGTTTTTTGTAGAAATAAATCTTAAAAGCGAGGAAAGCACTAAAAAGCAAGATTGTGTTTTCTCTCTAGGGTCAATCCACGTCAATTCACCCAGTGAGTTAAACCTGACCTCCTTCAAATTTATTCCAATTTGGTATATAGGTTGGTTTTGGCTGCCAAAGCTGATATTTCAAGTTTGAGCTCAATCGGACTTAAAGCCTTAATGTACGATTTCTGTCAAATTTTGATTTTGTTATTCTTTATTCAAAATGTTGAAATAATATTAGTAATAACTGACGAGAAGGGTTGCTGTCCATTTTAGGTTGAAATAACAAGGTAAAGTGAAAGAAACCCCACTGGTTATTTTGGCCATTTAACACACAGTTCTATGGGAGGACATATCATAATTTTTAGCTGCGGGTAGCAGCTCTATAAGTCACCATATCTCTCCGTTAGTCCGTCCGTCCGTTAATAACAAACGTTAAAAAATGCCCCGAAAATCAAGTGTCCGAAATCGGTTCCGAACACTTTTGATGTCAAGACGCCTTTTTCCCTGAAAATCGTTTGGACATCAAATGTGTCCGAAATCGCTTCCAACACTTTTGATGTCAAGACGCTTTTCCCCGAATATTGTTTGGACATCAAAAGTGTCCGAAATCGGTTTCCAAACACTTTCGATGTCAAGACGCTTTTTCCCGAAAATTGTTTGGAAATCAAAAGTGTCCGAAATCGGTTTCGAACACTTTTGATGTCAAGACGCTTTTTCCCGAAAATCGTTTGGACATCAAAAGTGTCTGAAATCGGTTTCCGAACACTTTTGATTTACAAAATTTGGTAGTTATTAAGCGCCCCCTTTTGATGATTTTCCTAAGCGCCCGGGGCATTTATTACGTCGAATACGGTACACGTTTTTCAACATGTTTCTGAACTTTCCAAATTTTGATATTTTTTTTGGTGTGGATGGAAATACCTTTTCTGGCATTATTTTAAGATGAGCGCCCTCAAAGGTTAAGCTCACAGAGGGGTTACAGGTCAAAATAGGGGTCAAACTTAAACCTGCTTCAACGACACCATAACTGCAAAATTGAATTCCTTGTCCCGCAGCGACCGCTACGGTTACCAACGGTCCTTGTTAAATTATGATAATACTGGAGTACCTGTAGCTGTGAGGGCACTGTAGCTGTATGTGAGAGTACCACCAGCATCAGATAGTGATACTGTTTGACCCCCAATGACCCCATATGACCTCTGACCCTAGATGACCTTGGCTTGATCCCTTTGACCTTTGATGACCTCAGTTTTACTTGAGGGGGCGCAACACTAAATCACTACGCATTTTATGTAAGAACGAAATTCGGCTAATATAGTCCATAGTGAGTATTCATTCATTCATATTTTATTTCCATAAAAATCAAAGACATTACAAAAAATATATAAAAACACGGTACATATGGAGGAAAAGGCTGGAAGACCAAAAAGGTCTGAAAGTTAGCCTTTCCCTGAAATCAAATGAAATTAACAAAATAAATCAACATTACATAACATAACCAAAAGACAAGGGAAGGGGAGGGGGGGGTGCTCACGAAAAAGATTAATTATATTTAGAGATCAGTTTTGTTTTGAATTGATTACGGAAATGTTTAACAGATTTTGAAGCTTTCAGATTTTTATCTAAAGAATTCCAAAGAATGGGACCTCTTGTACGTATAGCATGATCAGAAAAGACTTTCTTATTTTTGGTTAGATTTAGGTCATTTACATATCGTGTCTTGTAGTTATGTATGTCAGAACGTTTGGTAAAATAATTATCAAATGAACAGGGCAGCTCATTTATAGAGTGCCTGTACATGAATGTATGAGATTGTAGCGACCATATCTACCGACATGTTCACTCTAAATCACTCAATATCAGCTCATATGAATTCGACAAGTGTCTTCAATGATAACATGCAGAAAAAACCGGACATTTTATCTTAAAAGCAATTCTCTGTGGCGGATGAAGACAACTTCCGATTTTGAAATGTGAGTGGTGAATTTAGTATATTTTTAGTCTATATTTTGTGCACCGCGAAATAGCGAAAAAAGTCAACGGTCATCGATATATGCCGACAAAAGTTTTGGAATCTACAGAAACAGAGCTTTAATTTGATACCAAATTTATTTTGCCAAGTATTGCAGGGACGCCAGGAATGGCGCTCGAAGTAGGCCAAAATCACACGTTATCCTATGGGGCGCTTATTTAGTGTTGCGCCCCCTTGTAACGGCCGTCGTTATGAACGCGTTCTTTTTACATTCTTCGCGTAAAATAAGAAATGCGCGTCATGAAATGTGTTCTATTTCAATCATGAAGATAAACAAGGATTACGAAAAGTCACCCTGATGAATTATTATTGGGAAAAATGCTTTATTGGCCGAGCAGGCGCCTGCAAAGTCTAGAAATTGTATCCAAAAATCTTCAAAAACGCTCAAAAATGGGTTTTAAAGTTAATAGGCATTGTTAATCTGCATGAAGCCGTTTTGCTGCATATTCAGTAGGCCTATGCAAAAAGATCATAATTGTTACTACTGAAACAGGGGGGGTGTTTGTACTTCACACTCATTAACAAGTGCTTTCCAAAACAAAATGGCAAGACAGATAATCTAGAAAAGAAATTAAACTTGGTTCAAAGACGTGCTTAAATTGTTGTCTGTCACTAGTTTAGTGAGTTTTGTGCAAACTCTCGCATATTGGAGGAAAAGTCGAAATATGCGATTTTCCGCGTTTCGGCACTGATCTTTAAAACAACATTTCTCTTGAACGAAATGTCGCAGAGACATGAAATTTTCGGTGTTGAGCTACAAATTTTCTCTAATTTAATTAATGAGTGACAAATGTGACTCCTCGCCACAACTGAGCCGGATGTCGCCAATCATCATTTTTGAGATATTCAACCAAAATATTCTGCTTGAAATTAGCTTTAAAATGATGTATATCATGTCTATAGTACTTGACATTTAAGTAGTGAAAAATCAATAAAACAGTCAATAAATCCTTTCTTTCCTATTGTTTATTGTTAAGTTCGATGGAGCATATCTCAATAGTGGCACTGGCGACATCCGGGCTCAGTTGTGGCGAGGAGTCACAAATGTGGATTTTGAAAACTAGTAAATCCTTATAAAGGGGCGCAACACTAAATGACTACGCATTTTATGTAAGAACGAAATTCGGCAAATATAGTCCATAGTGAGTATGAGATTGTAGCGACCATATCTACCGACATGTTCACTCTAAATCACTCAATATCAGCTCATATGAATTCGACAAGTGTCTTCAATGATAACATGCAGAAAAAACCGGACATTTTATCTTAAAAGCAATTCTTCTGTGGCGGATGAAGACAACTTCCGATTTTGAAATGTGAGTGGTGAATTTAGTATATTTTTAGGCCATATTTTGTGCACCGCGAAATAGCGAAAAAAGTCAACGGTCATCGATATATGCCGACAAAAGTTTTGGAATCTACAGAAACAGAGCTTTAATTTGATACCAAATTTATTTTGCCAAGTATTGTAGGGACGCCAGGAATGGCGCTCGAAGTAGGCCAAAATCACACGTTATCCTATGGGGCGCTTATTTAGTGTTGCGCCCCCTTGATACATCCGTTTGAAATTTAGAAATCATTTTCAGCTATGAATGCTGGGAAGACATTGCAGTCCTTGCAGGGAGTGGTGAAATCTTCCTGTTCCTGGCATATTGAGAATTTGTTATACCATGTTTAAGCCCTTGTATCAAGGATTCCACCCACCAAGTCTGTGCCCGATCAGACAAAGTTTGAAATTTGACCCCCTCCGTACTGACCTTTGACCTCGGTTGACCTCAATGTTATTTTGCGCATATATTCCCCTCGTAGCAAGGATTCCGCCCACCAAGTTTGAGCCTGATCGGACAAAGTTTGAAATTTAACCCCTCCATAATGACCTTTGACCTCGGTTGACCTCAATTTCATTTCGGGCATATATTCCCCTCGCATCAAGGATTCCACCCACCAAGTTTGAGCCCGATCGGACAAAGTTTGAAATTTGACCCCTCCGTAATGACCTTTGACCTCGGTTGACCTCGATTTTATTTCGGGCATATATTCCCCTCGCATCAAGGATTCCACCTACCAAGTTTGGGCCCGATCGGACAAAGTTGAAATTTTGACCTTGACCTCCGATGACCTTTCAAACTACCCCATAAACGTGGAATACCCGATACCTATAATGAAAGACAAAGATAAAGACAATTTATCGCGTCTGACGTCACCTGTCAATCAAACTCGAGCACGGTTTGTTTACAAGTGTCGTGATGATGACTTGCTGAACGCGGATTTATAACCGGGCGCCTTATTATTAATTTCGCACCTTTCGACATGCAAACCATCTCAAAAGTTAGGTCTTTATAGTAGGAAACTTTCTTTGGTGAAAGCACCATGTCCACAATGCCTAGAAAAGCTGCTTTTTGCCTTATAAAAGTACGTATTTTTCGCCATTTGCTGCTACTCCTTTTCTCCGATCAGCACCAGATAGATCGGTCTTCCTTTTACGCGCTGATTAACCTGTGTAAACCAATCAAGGATCGTAATTGACAGTGACATCAGACGCGATAAATTGCTTTTATCTCTGTCTTTAATTATATCTATATCCGAAATATCGGAGCGATGCGTCGAAGCGCGGCGAAACGCATTGCCGGACGCGTAATTTCTTTCTGCAACCATAATGGGCCGCAATATATCACTAACCGCATAGTCCGAGGCAAGGTTCATTATTGTCAGGGTTAGGGTCTTAGGGTTAGGGTCTTATGGTTAGGGTTAGGGGTTAGGGTTAGGGTTTAGGGTTAGGGTTAGGGATTAGGGTTAGGGTTAGGATTATATTCGTATTTATTATACTAGTAATAGTATATTGTGTGTATGCAGTTTATTCCGTAATCAATAAGTATCATAAACAAACACCTTTCTGGCACAACGAATCATAGCACAGTCGTGTAGGCATTAGACTATGGATACAAAGGTTGTGGGTTCGAACCCCAGGTAAACCGTTATAGAATTTTAATTCTACCGATTTCTTTTTATTTTATTAAGTAAGAGGAAATAATAATGGTAATAAACTCGTGTTATATCTAGCCTCATAGGCCTATTAATTACATGTATGTACTATGTGTTATCGCATTACGGCCCATTATGGTTGCAGAAAGAAATAACGCTTGCCGGACACACAGAGCTTATTATTTTATTAGTATAGATGTCGAACTTTGCTCTGTTGACCTACAAAAGTCAACAAATTTGGACGATTCCATTTAGGTGCAAGTTGGGACGTGTGTAAACATTACAATTATGCAAAAAAATCAGGTTTGAAAAAAATTATCCAATTTCATATTATAAGATCGTACATTATGGCTTTAAGGTTATCCCGCTACTACCGGCCCAATTTTTGCGATTTCTGCGAAAAATGGCACAGTGGCAGAGTTTTCAACTGTCGTAACCGTTCGTCCAAATGAGCTGAAATTTGTGTCATTGGTAAGCTAATGCCTTAAAGAATCCAAATCTGTCATTATTTAATAAATATGAGCATGTTAAAATTGTATAACCTTTTGCCCTTTATTTTAACCTGAGACCATAATAGGTATTATGGTCTCAGATTTTAACATTGAATTTGACCTTGTGGATCATGTGACCCCGAAACAAAAGTTTTACTCCAAATTCCACAGGCTTTTTATTGTCAAAATCCATGTTATCTAGTTCAAATGGCATACTCTTTCAATATTTTAATAACAAAACTTAAAATGTAAAAAAAATAAAAAATCCTGGCGCCGCCAATTGGGCAGCGACTTTCAGACGGGCGGAAAATTAAAAATGTTCAGTCCGTCTGAATACTCAGTACGCCACTGACCAGCCTCTATTATTGTCAGAATGGTCGACTGCAGAATAGTGCAGATCCGTCGGATAACGCTTTTAAATGGGAAATGGACTTTGCTGCTTGGATGTCACGATGAGGTTAGCATTTATTCCGTATTGAAAAGCGTCTTCTGACGGATCTGCAGTTCTGCACTCGACCGGCTTCTGCAATGCATACGGTAGTCCCGCTAAAATTAGTCGATCGATACATATTGAAATCAGCACAATTCAGAGATACACCGTTTTGCTCTAAAATTAATTTTCTCGGTCAAATATAGAGCAATATTGTTTTTCTTCAATAATGTCAGTTAAAAACATAGTGCTTGGCCATACACTAAATTAAAAAAAAAAATCTTGGTGTTAAAATGAGTGTAAGATTTTTGGCCCCCACACATGTGTGGGGCTTATGTTATCATCCAGATGGTTGCCTGGTTCTTTGTTTGTTTCTTTGTTTGTTTCTTTCTTTGTTTGGCTGTCCGGGCGGAAGCAAATTCTTTAATCCACTGTGCAGCCCGAACGCAATAACGGATCAACTTCAAACTTGGTACGGTCATAGGATATGGTAGCCTGATGTGCTGTATAGTTTTGTGACATGTTATTTGCATATTTATGAATATTAATGAGCTTATTTGCATATTTTGCCTACATTGTCATTAATCCACTCTGCAGGTTCAACGCAATAAGCGATCAACTTCAAACTTGGTTTGGTGATTGGATATGCTGGCCTGATGTGCTGTATAGTTTTGTGTCATGTTATTTGCATATTTATGAATATTAATGAGCTTATTTGCATATTTTGCCTACATTGTCATTAATCCACTCTGCAGGTTCAACGCAATAAGCGATCAACTTCAAACTTGGTTTGGTGATTGGATATGCTGGCCTGATGTGCTGTATAGTTTTGTATCATGTTATTTGCATGTTTATGAATATTAATGAGCTTATTTGCATATTTTGCCTACATTTTCATCAATCCACTCTACAGCTTAAACGTAATAACCGATCAACTTCATTATTATGTTTTCAGGGTTATTAGGAGTTAAGAAAACCTAATAATGATAATATTAGATGGCTTATTTCGCATGATACCATAACATATCGGATTCGTCATACAAATATCGAACTCGCCGTTGGCTCGTCCGATATTTTTATGACTCATCCGATATGTTATGGTATCATGCTCAGCCATCCAATATTATATCAAACTTGGTTTGGTGATTGGATATGCTGGCCTGATGTGCTGTATAGTTTTGTGTCATGTTATTTGCATATTTATGAATATTAATGAGCTTATTTGCATATTGCATATTATTTGTATTTACAAACCTGTGTTATTTACACACCTTTGTGTGGGGGCCACCTTAATTACGAACCGCGTAATTCTAATTGATTTTGGCAGGCCTCAACTTCGCCCATGAGCTTTTTTCGGAATTAATTTGTTTGTGTTTCAAACTAAAAAAACTAATATAGTTCGCTAAAGAAAGATATTTCCCACATGTAAGGCACATCGTGTGGGGATATATCTTATAGTTTTGTCATAATGTCCAAGCAGTACTTCATTTCTAATATAACCAGCAGAAATAATCGATATTTCTATTGTGGCTTGCAAAATCATCCATCCATGGGTATAGGGGCCTACATCCGATTTAGATTTTGACAAAAATTGGTAAAAATTTAAAAATGGTGCAATCAAAACCGAAATTCTGATCGACTGAAAACTATGTCATACAGCCCTATAATATGCATGTGCTTTAGAAAGTTGGGAAATATCTTTCGTTAGCGAATTATGTTACTTTGAAAAGCAAAAACGTTGACAAAAAAAAAAAAAGCTCACGGATCAAGTTGGAGTCTGTGAAAAGCGAAAATCGTATACACTAGAAGCCTAAATTTCACACCTAAATTTAACATCAGAGGTTTTAAAAAAAATACAGTACCAAGCATTATAGTTTTCTTCTGACATTTACCGAAGAAATGAAAAGTATTGCTTTTAAAACATATGACCGAGAAAATTAATTATGGAGTGAAAAGGTGCAACTAAATATTTGCTAATTTCAACACCAAATTCGATGTTTCAAGGGCCTAATTAAGTGACTGAGCGGGTCTTGTTTAACAATAGCCATCGACTGACTAGCCTTCTGCGTGTGAATACGGCTTATCTTCCACGGTTGTTTGATGTATATAGAATTGGCTTCATTTTTAACTCAATGCAAACTATAGATCGCGCTACTTATCCTAAATCATATTCCTTTATTTGCAAGGGGTAGGTGATTAATACTGCTATTAAAACACCTGGAATAGATGAAACAAGCAACAAGGAAATTTTATAAACATATTTTATCAAACAATAAAAGGAATTATTTGTATTAAAAGCTTGAAAGAGTAATTTCCAGTAACTAAATAGCGCCACCAATTTTGTCATTAATAGGTGCATTTTATATCCGAAAAAGCTTTAAAAATGCTATAAAAGTGAATAATTTTGTAAATGAGGGGAAATTAAAGTTGAGAATGACTCAAAAGCATCTGTATACGTTAGCATGATATAACTTTTAGCTGTTTAAGCCTAAAATTTGGTTGTACATGATGTTTTGTTTGAAAACTAATAAATGATCCCATCAAACAACCGTGCTTCAGGGGCGTAACTAGCTTTTTTGGTCGGGGGGGGGGGCGAAATAAAATTTCGGGGGCACAGACAAAAAAAATACAGTTGCATCATACATTACATAGAGACTGTATATGTCTTCGAGCTTCAAGGCTTTATTGGGACGATATGCGCTCGTAGCGCGCACAAATTTGGTATTACACTATTTTCGCCCATTATCAGGATGGAAATGGCTTTATCTTTACAATGTGGGCAAAAAAAATTGTATTTTACACTATTTTGGCCCATGATCGGGCTGAATTTTGGTAAAAAATGGGCTCCTTGCCCCTTATTTTTCCTTTGCCCTACTGATTCTTTCTTTCATTCTTTGTCGGGGCACCCCCCCCCCCTGGCTACGCTACTGCTTAGCTTGGACCATGGAGGTCTCTACTACATCTATGCTTGGACTCACACCACTCCACGCCATACATAAATTCTCCCAGTCACATTTCCCCAATATGAAATTTTTTAAAGTAAAATTTTAATTTTACTTCTTTTAAAGTTTGGCAGAGGCGGGGTTCGAACTCACGCCCAACCGCTTTGGCTATCACGTACGGTATACCATATGACCAGCGCCTTAGACCGCTCGTCCACGAGGGACTTGATAGTGTCATTGTGAAAATTTAAACATATATTATTAATAAATCGCAACTTCATTACTACATCATATTTTGGAATTTTATCGGCTTAAAACATTAATGTGTATTATAATAAAGCTACCATTATTTATATTGTTGAATTCTTAAGCGCATAGAGACAATTAATACGAGGGTCCTATGAATAGGCCTACATACACAATACATAAAATCCATTTTGATATCGGCCACGTGCTCTGCTGTGCAATGCATGTGGTTTCCCGTAGTGTGGCGGAAGTTGTATTACGAAGTGCATCCGAACTCCATTTTGAAGCAAATGCTTTTGACAAGGCATTGGATTGTTCCAGTTTGCATCCTAAATCCACATTAGACCCCTAATTTTATTTACGAAATCAAAAGATTAGATTATCATAACAACAAAACGGTAATCTTTTGTCGGGTCTAATGTGAAAATTACATTAAAAAATACAGTTTTACAGAATTAATTTTCACTTAATTCCAAAAAAAAAATGGCGTATATAAGATTGAAATAAATTCCCTACCTTCTATACTAGATCAATTGTGACGCAAGTTGTTATCAAAAATTGTTGTGATAGATGTACAGTTAATATTCACATATTCCATTACCTATCTGATGGTACAGTTTTTACACAGAAAATATTTATTTGAAAAACCTGCCACTCGGCTTTTTCCGGAAAGGTCACAGGGTCGCCGTGACCTGTGCAATAATTACAATTAAAATTTTTCTTATTCTAACAGCAAGCGTTTCTAAAATGCATTATGGCGAAATGTGGTGTAGCTTGGACTAAGCTCGTCATTTTGAGGTTGCTAAAAATAAATGAAGCAATCGATCGCTTTTATAGAAGTTATACAAGTTACCCGGGGGACGGGGGTTACAACAATGAACGTCGGGACTGTTCACGTTTATCATCGGTATTGGAGGTGGATCCTTTTAGATGCAGTCTGCAGACGAAATATGAAAAAAAGTGTCACCTGTCGCATATAAACCTTTAACAAAATATACAAGATATAAAATTTGGCTCCAAAATAAAGTTCGCAATACATTTAATAAATAATAGATAGGCCTACTACAAATTAGTGGTGGAAAGTCATTTAGGCTAATTCAGTTTTATTTGGTTAAAACTCAATCAAAATAGATAATATATAGCAAAACATTTTCTTTAAAAAACGTTAAGTTTTGCAAAACATATTTTTTTTACAGTACGATTTTTATCATTTATCGTGATGTTAATTTTATAAAAAAAACATTTTGGTAGTGCTTTTAATACAAGCTATTTTAAAACGTTTTTATTATATTTATAGAGCCCAATGCCCAATATTATACTTCTTGATAATCAAAGCAATTTAAATTAATTTAATTATGCAAAACAATAAATACTTTATACGGAAGATATCTGTCCTTTTAAACTCCCCTTTTGTGGTGTCTCCGCAGCTGCACTTTATAATTACCGGTACTTTATTTTGATATTATTTTGATCATTAGGCCTACATATTATTATATTGTCAAACCTGTATAAATTTCGTTATATACCGTACATTTGCTCAAGTGTAATTACTGACGGATCCGATTAAAAAAAAATGAAGGTTACCACTCAACACTACAATAATGTGGTACCCCCGGCAAATATACCATAGGCCTATAATAGGACATAAAACAGAAAACTCTTTTCTCGGAAAAAGAACAGTACTAGTACATTCTACATTGACCCGTTTCCGGGGGCGTTTGGTTTAATTGTATGAAATCGATTGATACAGAATTGATTTTGAGCCATTATATTTATAGCCTTACCATTACGTAACAATTGACGTGCCTGTGACTCATCAACGCCCCCTGTTCTTGACCTTTGACATAATTGCCTAATTGACTGACAACATGACGAGTATCAAGAGATGAACAGTCTAAGAGACAGACAGCACAGCAGTTGAGCACTGATAACCCATTGCATCAAATACTGTAGGCCAAATATGGGACATTTATGAGGAGATGTAACGCAAAATTACACTAGGCCTATTTATACCGCTAACATACTCTCACCATGGACTTGAAAATAGCCTGAAATAGTTCAACAGGAAAAACTGAGGTCTACCGGAAAAATATTTTCTTAGACCAGACGATGGGAAACTGAACTGCATGCAAATTGCCAATGAACAGTCAACTCATCTTCAATGTATAAATTGTATTTTTACGTCGTTGCATATCTGAACTTCAGCAGGAACTATACCATAAATGGTGAGTTGTGATACGTTTAAGGTGGTACTACACCCCCTGCTAAATGTTGTGACTAATTTCGCATTTTTCTCAAAAAATAACTTAACACTGGTAACAAAAGTTACGTATATTATAGGGGCAAGGAATCCAGTTACTTCACTGAAATTTCAGTGATTCAAGACAAGTGGTTCATGTTAAGAAATGACTATGAGGTAGTCCTACATTCTAGCGGTAGGCCTACCTCTTTTCTTATCATAAATAACGTACCGCTTGTATTGAGTCACTGAAATTTCAGTGTTATAGTAACTGGATTCCTTGTCCATATACATAACTTTTGTTACCAATGTGTAATTATTTTTTGAGAAAAATGCAAAAATAGTCACACATTTATCAAGGGGTGTAGTACCACCTTAAACAAGGCTTATGTTTAGAACTACATGTACCATAGCTTCCGTTTCTTATTTATATGTTATATTAATGATGTAATTCAGATGCCACTTTTCAGGTTTTTAGAGTGCCCTAATTGCCACGTGTTTATTCAGTTTTTGAGGTTCTCGGCTAAGGTTTTACATGCAGGGCCCTCAGGGTGGGTGTGTGGTGAGGTAGGAGGGGGTATTATAGAAGTTTGTATATGTGCCCGGTTTATGCCGGGGGCACATCAAAAAAATTTGGTGGGTATGTTCCCCCGGAATTTCCCGATGGTAGGTCTTTGGGAGCTGACGTATCTTCAATAAGAAAGGTCAAAATTTTCAACTGATCGTCGGCTTTTCATCCCACCTACATACACTTTAAGTATAAATCAGCAGATTTGTAAAGTTTACTTCGAGTACTGTTAAATATCAAAAATATCAATTTTTAATAATTTGCCATAAAATGTGTATTACATTGCGAATTTCAAGAAATCAAAATTATTTGATATCAGAAGGTCATTCTTCGTATTCAGAATGCAATTCGATATGTCTGATGTGCGCTAATGTCCCACAATAAATACTGTCCCAACGTTCATACCCCATCCCTTAATGTCACACCGCCAGCTTTTTTGGGGTATATACTGTATATTTAAACATGTTAAAAATAGGTTCGACCATAGATAGTGAAGGAGATCATCTCCTTCACTATCTATGGTTCGACCGACTGAGAGTTCGCGATTCTGGTGTCTGCGTGAAATGTAGTTTTTACAGGACACTTCAGCGTTTCTTCTCCCGGGATTTCATCTTGATTAATTGGGTTTTTTTGTTCCTGAAATTTACGCATTATTTTGTTATTTTCAGCCCAATATGAGCTTTTTTTAGCATGGTTTTGCGTTATTTTCCTCTTCTTCACAAATGGTCAGGTTTCAGGTCTGGATATTTTTTTTTGTTTGTTTTATATATTTTTGTTAAGATTTATAATTTTAGACACACCCCGTGGGCAGATATCAGAATCTATTTAGCATAATATACAATATTTTGAATATAGATTTGCCATGTTTACTGTCGATATCATACAATGTATGTTGTAAGCATAATGAAACCATTGCCAATCATCACAATAGGATTAATATGAAGATTAAAATATTTTCTATAGAAATATGTCATGGGGATCAAGTGCATCTTGTGGCGATGTAGCTAAAAATAAATCTATCAGTAATCGATCGATGTATTTCCGCGATCTGGCCGCATGTAGCCAGAGTTCCCCTTGCACAATAATATTATAATAATACTTGCATGTTAATTATATAATATAAGATTTAATAATATGAAGAATATGACATATGTATGGAAGTACAGTACATTGTACACGTAGGCCTATACATGTAGATACACCCCCCTTTTTTGTTCTTCAAAATCACCATTATATTTGCATGATAAATGAAGAAAATCGTACTGTAAAAATATGTTTGTTAAACTTTTTCAAACTTTTAAATAAAACACCATGACAAGTTGCAAACTTTTTGGTCACATTTGAAAAATAATGTTCTTGATTAACATGATTGTATAACCCCAACATTACATATTACAAATGACATCAGTATTAACTATTATTACCATTCATTGTGTACTCATTTCAAGCCGGGATATTTTCAAGTTAAGGGATCTGGAATGAGCGTTTCGACAGTATTTTTTTGTGGGACATGAGAGCACATCAGACATATCGAATTGCATTATGAATACGAAGAATGTCTTTCTGATATAAAATAATTATCATTTTTGAAATTCACGATATAATACAAATTTTATGACAAATTATTAAAATTTGATATTTTTCACATTTTTGATATATAACAGTCCTTGAAGTAAATTTCATAAATCTAATGATATACTCTTTAAAGTGTATGTAGCTGGGAGGAAATTTTCAACTGATCGTCGGCTTTTCATCCCACCTACATACACTTTAAGTATAAATCAGCAGATTTGTAAAGTTTACTTCGAGTACTGTTAAATATCAAAAATATCAATTTTAATAATTTGCCATAAAATGTGTATTACATTGCGAATTTCAAGAAATCAAAATTATTTGATATCAGAAGGTCATTCTTCGTATTCAGAATGCAATTGGATATGTCTGATGTGCGCTAATGTCCCACAATAAATACTGTCCCAACGTTCATACCCCATCCCTTAATGTCACACCGCCAGCTTTTTTTTGGGTATTTACTATATATTTAAACATGTTAAAAATAGGTTCGACCATAGATAGTGAAGGAGATCATCTCCTTCACTATCTATGGTTCGACCGACTGAGAGTTCGAGATTCTGGTGTCTGCGTGAAATGTAGTTTTTACAGGACACTTGAGCGTTTCTTCTCCCGGGATTTCATCTTGATTAATTGGTTTTTTTGTTCCTGAAATTTACGCATTATTTTGTTATTTTCAGCCCAATATGAGCTTTTTTTAGCATGGTTTTGCGTTATTTTCCTCTTCTTCACAAATGGTCAGGTTTCAGGTCTGGATATTTTTTTTTTTTTTTTTTATATATTTTTGTTAAGATTTATAATTTTAGACACACCCCGTGGGCAGATATCAGAATCTATTTAGCATAATATACAATATTTTGAATATAGATTTGCCATGTTTACTGTCGATATCATACAATGTATGTTGTAAGCATAATGAAACCATTGCCAATCATCACAATAGGATTAATATGAAGATTAAAATATTTTCTATAGAAATATGTCATGGGGATCAAGTGCATCTTGTGGCGATGTAGCTAAAAATAAATCTATCAGTAATCGATCGATGTATTTCCGCGATCTGGCCGCATGTAGCCAGATAGAGTTCCCCTTGCACAATAATATTATAATAATACTTGCATGTTAATTATATAATATAAGATTTAATAATATGAAGAATATGACATATGTATGGAAGTACAGTACATTGTACACGTAGGCCTATACATGTAGATACACCCCCCTTTTTTTTTCTTCAAAATCACCATTATATTTACATGATAAATGAAGAAAATCGTACTGTAAAAATATGTTTGTTAAACTTTTTCAAACTTTTAAATAAAACACCATGACAAGTTGCAAACTTTTTGGTCACATTTGAAAAATAATGTTCTTGATTAACATGATTGTATAACCCCAACATTACATATTACAAATGACATCAGTAGGCCTATTAACTATTATTACCATTCATTGTGTACTCATTTCAAGCCGGGATATTTTCAAGTTAAGGGATCTGGAATGAGCGTTTCGACAGTATTTTTTTGTGGGACATGAGAGCACATCAGACATATCGAATTGCATTATGAATACGAAGCATGTCTTTCTGATATAAAATAATTATCATTTTTTGAAATTCACGATATAATACACATTTTATGACAAATTATTAAAATTTGATATTTTTCACATTTTTGATATATAACAGTCCTTGAAGTAAATTTCATAAATCTAATGATATACTCTTTAAAGTGTATGTAGCTGGGAGGAAATTTTCAATTGATCGTCGGCTTTTCATCCCACCTACATACACTTTAAGTACAAATCAGCAGATTTGTAAAGTTTACTTCGAGTAGGCTACTGTTAATATCAAAAATATCAATTTTTAATAATTTGCCATAAAATGTGTATTACATTGCGAATTTCAAGAAATCAAAATTATTTGATATCATCAGGTTATTCTTCGTATTCAGAATGCAATTCGATATGCCTGATGTGCTCTAATGTCCCACAATAAATACTGTCCAAACGTTTATACCCCATCCCTTAATGTCACACCGCCAGCTTTTTTTTTGGGTATTTACTATATATTTAAACATGTTAAAAATAGGTTGACCGACTGGAGAGTTCGCGATTCTGGTGTCACGTATCTGCGTGAAATGTAGTTTTTACAGGACACTTGAGCGTTTCTTCTCCCGGGACTTCATCTTGATTTTAAAAAAATATTCCTGAAAGTTACGCATTATTTTGTTATTTTCAGCCCAATATGAGCTTTTTAGCATGATTTTGCGCTATTTTCCTCTTTTTCACAAATGGTCAGTTTCAGGTCTGGATATTTTTTTTAAAATATATTTTTGTTAGATTTATAATTTTAGACACACCCCGTGGGCAGATATCAGAATCTATTTAGCATAATATTCAATATTTTGAATATAGATTTGCCATGTTTACTGTCGATAGCATACAATGACAACAATGTATGTTGTAAGCATAATGATACCATTGCCAATCATCACAATAGGATTAATATGAAGATTAAAATATTTTCTATAGAAATATGTCATGGGGATCAAGTGCATCTTGTGACGATGTAGCTAACAATAAATCTATCAGTAATCGATCGATGTATTTCCGCGATCCGGCCGCATGTAGCCAGATCTGCAGTTCCCCTTGCACAATAATATTATAATAATACTTGCATGTTAATTATATTATATAATAGAAGATTTAATAATATGAAGAATATGACATATGTATTGAAGTACGGTACATTGTACACGTAGGCCTATTATAGATACACCCCCCTTTTTTTTTCAAAATCATTTTCAACTTCACCATTATATTTACATGATAAATGAAGAAAATCGTACTGTAAAAAATATTTTTATTAAACTTTTTCAAGAAAATGTTGCAAACGTTTAAATAAAACACTAAAGTTGCAAACTTTTTGGGCACCTTTGAAAATGTTCTTGATTAAGGGGTGGGTGGTATGAACGTTTGGACAGTATTTATTGTGGGACATTAGAGCACATCAGACATATCGAATTGCATTCTGAATACGAAGAATGTCCTTCTGATATCAAATAATTTTGATTTTTTGAAATTCGCAATGTAATACACAGTTTATTGAACAGTACTCGAAATAAACTTTATAAATCTAATGACATATTCTTAAAGTATATGTAGCTGGGAGGAAAAGCCGACGATCAATTGAAAATTTTGACATTTCGTATTGAAGATATGGATTTTTTCCCCAAAACACCAACAAAAATTAGGTCTTTTTGGGAATAAAATCCATATCTTCAATATGAAATGTCAAAATTTTCAATTGATCGTCGGCTTTTTCCTCCCAGCTACATATACTTTAAGAATATGTCATTAGATTTATAAAATTTACTTCGAGGACTGTTATATATCAAAAATGTGAAAAATATCATTTTTTAATAATTTGCCATAAAATGTGTATTACACTGCGAATTTCAAGAAATCAAAATTATTTGATATCATCAGGTCATTCTTCGTATTCAGAATGCAATTCGATATGTCTGATGTGCTCTAATGTCCCACAATAAATACTGTCCAAACGTTCATACCCCATCCCTTAATGTCACACCGCCAGCTTTTTTTGGGGTAGGGCCAATTTACTATATATTTAAGGCGATTTAATACCCTGATTTTCATCAGTACCCATCTTCTTTTTTTTGTTGCAAATTTATAAAGTATATAAATATGTTCATCATCTCATGTCCTGAACTTATAAAATATCTCTACATAAAAAGTGGTTTTAAACCATTTTAGAAAATCATTTTAGCCCTATATATTTTTTTTGTTTACTGTATCCTGGTAACTGAGATGTGTGTTTCATAACAAACCATAATTTATTCTATTGAACATGTCCAAGTAGAATACATGAATAGAATACATTAAATCCTTTGTTATACTATCTATAGAAATATACTCACTGATTATAACACTGAATAAATTAAATAGGCCTAAATAATCTCTTCCACATACACAATTTAATACTACACCATGTATGTATCTTCTATAATATGTTGTTAGGAAAAGAGATTAAAAAAGGCTATAAGGTCATCAAAGGTCAGGTTATAGGTCAATTGGTTCAGGTCAAATTCAGGCATCAATTTTGAATACATGTGATAGTCTGTGATATCATACATGTCATAATGAGGCATCAATTTTGATATTTTGTCTGTTACTGGATATATAATGGAAATGTGTGAGGTGGATATACTAAAATACCTTGGGATGTAAATGGTGAGTACAATTTAGATTGCCTAGTTGAGTTGGATTGGGCAAATAAATATAAAATAGTTACCAAAATCACAAAAATGAAGCTTACGGAAAACTACCTAATATGGTGGTATAGGTGACAAAAAATACAATCTTTTTCAACATTGCTGTAGTGTGGTTGTGGTAACCTGTTACCTATGGCTTAATTAAGTTTCAGTGACATAGTGTTGCAAGTTCAAAATACAAAATATAGCTCGACATTGAAAATAGAAGCATTTTAACCGGTTCGTTTTTTGATAGTTGTGGAGCACCAAGTTCATGAAGTCATAAAAGAAATCAGGGACCACTGATTCCCATTTTACATATCAACACTATTTCCCTAATGTGTTAGCAACACATATCCAAAATTTTAACGAAATCCGTTGATAGTAAGCTTTCCAAAATGAAGTGAATTTAAATCATCAGTGATGTACCTCCTTTTGGCTTCGATCTTCAAAAGCATATAAGCTTCATTGATACCGATGCCACCAATAAAATGAGAAGATTTGCCCCTTCATTTTGCATACCACTTTGTCCAATTTTGTTTTGTAATTTCTTCACAAAATGCAAAAAAATGCAAAAAAAAAATCAATGGGTGTAGTACCCCCTTAAACATGTTAAAAATAGGTTCGACCATGGAAATAGCATGGAAATAGTAGATACAATATTTTGAATATAGATTTGCCATGTTTACTGTCGATAGCATACAATGTATGTTGTAAGCATAATGATACCATTGCCAATCATCATAATAGGATTAATATGAAGATTAAAATATTTTCTATAGAAATATGTCATGGGGATCAAGTGCATCTTGTGGCGATGTAGCTAAAAATAAATCTATCAGTAATCGATCGATGTATATTCCGCGATCCGGCCGCATGTAGCCATATCTGCAGTTCCCCTAAACTAAACTAAAGTCTTGCACAATAATAATATAATAATACTTGCATGTTAATTATATAATATAAGATTTAATAATATGAAGAGTATGACATATGTATTGAAGTACGGTACATTGTACACGTAGGCCTATTATAGATACACCCCCCTTTTTTCAAAATAATTTTCAACTTCACCATTATATTTACATGATAAATGAAGAAAATCATACTGTAAAAAATATTTTTATTAAACTTTTTCAAGAAAATGTTGCAAACGTTTAAATAAAACACCATGATAAGTTGCAAAGTTTTTGGGCACCTTTGAAAATGTTCTTGATTAACATGATTGTAACCCCCAACATTTAGGCTACAAATGACATCCGTATTTATTATCATGTGTAGGCCTACTCATTTCAAGCCGGGATTTTTCACGTTAAAAAAAAAAGTCACACCGCGTATACAAAAGAAAATAAAACTATCATAGAAAACACTCAAAACAGTAGTATTATGCCTATGTAATAGTACGAATTTTGAAAATGGGTGAATTTAATCAGAAGATGTCGCGTTTTCAAGTTATTAATTATCCCATTTTAAGCCATTTTATAGGCCAACACATGCACAGAGCTTAAGCCCGGGGCGTGGTGGTACGTGTATGTGATGGTCACGGGTCCCTTTCCAGATTCTCAGGCATAAATAAGACGCACATTTGGATAATGCTCCAATTCTTTGAGCCTGAGACTGTGAAAGTTGTAGTTCTTGAGCTCAAATTGGGATTTATTTTAGCTACACAGCCTATAATATGGTCCAATTTTAGTTCACTAGACCTGCCCCCCCCCCCCAAAAAAGGTACAATTTCAGTTCATCAAGCCGCTATTTTGCTCCAAAATCAGTTTTATAGTTCCCAAAGTTCGACACATCCTATACTCAAATTTAAATTGGGTGCCCCTGGGAGCCAAAGGTTTATGCTCAAGTAACAAACTCAACCGCCATGTTCAGCAAAAACCCAAGACCAATGTATTGTTATTTTCACGTTATAAAATCAATAATAGGCCTATTGATGTTCAATTTCAATGTCAGGTTTGCTATAAAAATTCATTTACTTGACGACAGATGAAGTTGAGCGTTTATAGAATGTTTGATCCCATCTCCAAAATATAAATAAATAAAATAAAATGAAGGCATCTGCATGGAGTATATTTTACACTGATGTTATAGACTATAAATTAAACAATTATAATCATTTCTTGATTTATTCTTAATCCAACAACACGTGTTACTTCATAATTAAAGTTGTCAAAATGGGGGAGGGGACTTGTCTCTCCTATCTGAAAACATGGGGGGGCATGGCATTGTGTATGCCTGCAGGCATTTGCGACGGTGAAGTACAAAATGAAGTTATCTCGTGGTTCATTTATCAATGATCACATTTTCTAATAAATAATGAAAGCTTTGTCAAAGTGAACTGAACCCCCGGGACTGAGCCCTCTTTCTTCCATGGTATGATACACGTATCACGTATAATATGGTAATAATAATAAGCTTTGATCATGTAGATGGGAGACATCAATAACATTGTGTAGATATATTAGGGGTCATTTTGTAGAGTTTGGTTCCAAGCGGCGCTAAACTCCAACGACTGTTTTGTGTAATATTTATTTGAAGATGTTCCTAAGCAGGGATGCAAATTGTGCGGGAGCGGGGAGCACCGCTCCTAGGAAATGAGAGTCAAAATTGAGGAAATAATGCCATGGGAAGAACAATGAAAGAGAGGAGGGGAAAAGAGGAAAGAAAAAGAAGAGGAGTGAGGTAAAAGGTAATAGGGGAAGGCTGTGAGGCAGTGAAGCTACTGAATGGAAGAGAGGAAATCTTTAATTAAAGACACTGGTTGTGCAAAATTTGGAGGAATTCACATTATTGTTCAAGAAATAAGAGAAAAAAGAGCCAATGTGTTGGTGTTAGAATTCAGTGGTAATGGGATATTCAGGAAATTACAATTCATCACCAATTCCATAGGAGGTATTCAATGTAATTTAACAGGAAAAAAAGAAGTTGGATGAAGGCGGTGGAAAAAGGGCATATCTGAGGAAATTTACAGAGAGGCGGCAATTATATCTGAGGAAATTTATAGAGAGGCAGCAATGAGGATTTTATGGGAACAAAAGTCATGATGGAATTCAGTGTATCAATACTAATGCCACTGAGAAGAGGCAAAACTGGAAAATATTGAGGAAATTTAAAAAGAAGAACCATAAAGCACTGAACAAGTTGTGCTCCCTCTGACAAAAAAATGAAAGAGCCTCTGTCCCACCAAAATTGACCCAAAACCAGTGTAAAACACCAATTTTTTTGCGCGCTACGCGCGCACATTGTCATCGTACTAGCCTTTTTTGGAAGCTCGAAGACTTAACATAGAGTTGCTCTAAAATACAGGCTATGTTAACATTCTCATCTTTTGAAGTACAGAATAAAGCTATTTTATGCATGGTACGATTGAGGAAAAACCTTGCTCCTGAGGAAGAATTCACAATTTGCACCCCTGTTCCTATATAGCAGTATAAATCCACCTTGCCAATCTAATACTAATAATACATTGGACCACAAGAATAGTTATAACAAGTTTTTGGTTATATCTTTAAAAAATGATTACAAATCTCTTTAACCTCCAACATGCGCAGAATTATAAAAGAAGTTTTTTTTTCCAAAAGGAGCTATAGCAGCCATTTTAAAACTTTACATTGGAGAATTTGTAGGGGACGAAATGATGTTGAAAATAGTTAAAAATAGTTAGAAATAAGCTAGAGTTATAAACATATCCATTCTAATCGTTAAATGTCATTTAGAAATATTAAAATACAGGCCTACTAAAAATGTGACGCACGGCAGCTACTGAATTTAGTGCCTTTTGGAAACAAATTCTATTTGTTGAAAATGCAAACTTAAAAATGTAGCCGCACTCCATCCACGCATGCGCCGCGAGTATTACACGAACTTCACACGGTTGACTGACAAAATGTTATCTTCAGTAGATAGCACAAGACACGTGTATCAAGTGAAGCATTATTTATTGTAACGAAAACACATGTAAAGGGCGAAGACCCCGTTCCTGCCGTCCATCCGTGGTTTGGCTGTCTTGTGACATGTTGTTTTAATCTCACCGTGTTACGATAGAAGCCGATTTGTTGGATTTTCGTGCATTGGTGTTTTACCTTGCATAATTATGCAAAAGATGCAGTTCGGACATTTACTGTGTGCAATAACCACTGGATAGGCCTATTATTAGTTTACTGTTGTTCAGGTAAGTCGGAATGCAATTATGAAAAGACGCGTTTCTTCAAATTAGATTTAAGGTTAGATGTCTAAAATAATATTCAACACGAAAAAGAAAATATATTGACAAAACAAAACATATTGACAAAGAACTAGGACCCCTTTAGAAATAAGCCCTTCTTAGGGCTTAAAGGGTTATCCTATGCATATCTGCAATTGTATTGTAGGCCTATATTGTAATTTTAAATGTAATTTTAATATCCTTTTTATATTCTATGTTTTTTAATGTCAACTCTGTATATTGAATGATGTGCATGAATAAACTCAAATCAAATCAAATGTTGGAAATCTTACGAACACTGTAAGTGTTACACGTAGAGCGTGTTTGTAGTGACTGTGGGCCCATTCGGAAAGAATATACTGCAATAACAATTGATTTCGCAGTACTTATACGCTAATATAACGAATAATCTGGCTCACTATAAACACGCTCGTAGAGTAGGCCTATATAGAAATGCATTAGTGCATGCGTATTTGTATAGGCGCTAAAATAGCAATGATTGATTGATAGTAGGCCCTATGCACTTTTCTTGATTTCGTAAAAATGCAAGATGATCAACAAATACCTTTTGTACAAAACATGAAATAAATTAATACATATCTTATCACAATCTACTTGATGATTAAATTCGACAGACCGTCATAATTTTTTTCCAAACCTGATTTTCTGGCATATTTGTAATGTTTACACTTGTCCCAACTTGCACCTAAATTGACTCAGCAAACATTGTTGTGTTTGTTGATCAACAGAGCAAAATTCGTCATAATTCATGAAATTATGACTTTAAAACTACGTGTTAAACGGCCGAAATAACACAGTGACAGTGGCGTGTCCGGGGGCTTTGGGTGCTGCAGCCCCCCCCCATCACACACATGTGGAGTCTACAATCTCCCATGACATTCTGTAATCGGCAAACTCAAGCTCTCACATTTTTATACTCCAGAAAACCAGAGATCTATTAATAAACCACGCCGTTTTTTGACATGCCGGTGCACCAGTAGGGGTTCTTTCACTTTACCTTGTTATTTCAGTTCAAAATGGACAGAAACACCCTTCCCAACAATTATTACTATATTATTTCAGCATTTTTGAGTAGGCCTATCTAATAACAAAGTAAAAATTTTAAGGAAATCGTACAACAGAATCCATTCCGTTGCCAAGGTTGCTGTTATAGTATTTCTCCTCCACATGCTATTCAATAAAATCTGATTAAACAGGAAAGACAATAACCTCGTACTAATGTTAATGTTTTTCGTTTGAAACGGACGAACACGATGACGTCAAAACAAGCTGCTTAATTTCACAATTCAAGGGTTTTTGTTTTTTTAAATCTTAATCGTATCTTTGGTGTGGCGTTGAGAAAAGAAGCCCTGGGGATTTCGAGTTCAAGTAAACCTGTGATTAAATCAAACACATAAATACTCGCGCAGGATGTATTTTGTTATCATCATGCAGAAAACAATAGGATTTAAAGGTATGGGTCACAATATGGACACGGTCCTACACATAATTAAACAATGATAACATGATTGTGTATTGCGCACAAAAGGTACCGGTATCCGGGGAGGGAGGGGGGGGGGAGCACATCAAATTTTGGTGGGTATGTTCCCCTGGAATTTTGAGGTGGTATGTCTTTGGGAGCTGACGGCGTGCCGTTAAAAGGGGGTCTTTTGGAGCTGCGAACCGGGCTGCGAACATGTAAAATGGGGACTTTTGGAGCTGCAGCTAACAATCAAAATCAAGGGTCTTTCGTTGCTCTTTGATTGAAAATCGCCTAAAAACAGAAACATGAGGAATGAGCAATATTGGGGTCTTTTAGATCTGGAATAAATGTCAAAATCAAGGGTCTTACGGAGCTCTATTTTGGTCAAATATACTTAAAATATACCATTGGGTGCATTATTTAATCCTGCACATTATGACACCCTATTGAATCCAATGTGACTTCAAGAAGTAAAGTATCAAGCATTTGATTAGACGAAAGTCCAGTTTTAAAAGTGACAAACTGGCCTATTCAAAAATCCACGGACTGGAATTCTGGTTTGAGAGTGGTGGATGGCTAATTTGCTATATAAGTTTGATTTGTTTGTTACAATCTTTTCACCTTGTACATGTTGTACAGGCCACCTTGTCTGTCACTTTTAAATGCGACCTTAAGCCATTCAACATGTTCAAATGCTTGTAACTTTGCTTGTAAAGGTCGCAGCAGATGCAAAGAAAATGCATCTATTGAAACATGAAGTTTACTCAAATATAGTTTAGGTTTAAAACTAGGATTTTTTCAAATGTTCGCATACTTTTTTTTGCGCAGTATATACAGTATATTGGCTTCAACAATGGGTCTACATTGTCCAATGTCCATGTCATTATCATTTTTGATTTGAGTATTTTTTTTTATTTCGGTACATTTTATGGGATCGGAGTAAACGACAGCAGATGGGTAATTCATCTGAGACAAGTTTAATTATGAACCTATCGAACCGTGCTGATGCATTACAGTATCCGTATAAACTCTTTAACCCTTTATGATATCTGGCAACCTGTTAAATATTTCTCGAAAAATTCAGTGGCAATGACCTGTTAGACCATGTATAGACCGATCCTTGAGGTTTCCATTTTAGTGCGCACAGTTTATAGGGCCAGGGGATTCACATTATCATAATAAAAAAAAACTTTAAAGAAATCAAAGAAGTTTTGGAGTAAACATTAATGTAGCGTAATGAAAAAAAAAACTGTGATCCATCAAAAAACAAACTTTTAATATAAATTTTAAATTTAGCCTCAATTCCCAACAGGCAATATAGGCTACGCAGTTATTAACCTAGATGTATCATTCATTCGTCGACGTCAAATACATAACTGTCTTAGCACATATACAACATTGTACAAGTAGGCCTAGATTGTAAAGAGATGGGCTATCTCATAGGATATACTCACGATAGTGCAATAAGGATATTATCTACATTTACATGTATATGATTTTATATAGTGCTATCGACTGTGGTATGTGTGATATAGACATAACATAATTTCTTGCTATCTACTGAAGATAGGGCTGTATTACATGTTATGTTTACGCATCGTGCTATCTACGGAAGATATATATGCTACTGCTATCTAGTCCATTTTTTGTATCTACATGTACTGAAGATCTATAGGTCCGTTTTGTATGTATGCACAGTGATATCTACTGAAGATATCGCGCTATGTTGTATATGTACATATGCATAGTGCTATCTACTGAACTTAGTGTTGTGATGCGTGTATGCATGAGTGCTGTCTACGGAAGATTTGGATGTGATACTTCGCAATACATAGGCATACTGCTATATACAGCATATTATTAGTAAAAGGTGTGGTTGTGATATTATTTGTTGCGTCATGCATTACCAGTATATAAAGATAATTAGGAATCTTGAAGGTTGGTATAATAATAATAATTTTAAAAAATGAATTGAAAGAATCATCAATCAAGTTGATGAGCACTGTGATGTATTAATGATATATGCATGTAAGACGTCATTCATAATTCATTGGAGCTCAATTTGTTTTCAGGCCAAACATCTGTCGCAGAAATAATGAGATAATAATGAGGCATTTTGTTTTAAATCGCCTTTAATTTGCATTAATCTTACTCACTGATACCGGATGTGTCCACTCCCGCTTCTTTTTTTGAAGCCGTTTCAATTTTATCTTTATTTTTTACTTTTTATGAAAACAATGTTTTAGATAAAGGTGTATGCTTTATATACCCTTGGTTGTATACAAGAAACACTTCAGGAAGATTCTGTGATCGTTAGATGGACCTACCTATACAGAACAATAAAATGAAAAAGGTCTCTATAGGACAAAATATGGGCATTTACACCTATCTTTTGATAAGAAATACAAAATAAAAAGCACCTACTCCTCCTTTTGTTCAAAAACCCGTACGAGAAACATGTCTTTACTTTTACTCGGCCTGTTAAATATAGCATGTCAGGGATACATATGACGGCAGCTTGTATGTTTATTGCGCATCGGTCAAGATCGCAAGGTCTACCAAATAGCCAAATCAAATCTTTTATTAAAACATTAGACTGGTTCTATTTTCAAAAACTCGCGTACCAATCGGCAAGTTTACGTAGTATTATATGCTGAACTGGTGTCTGCCGAGCAGTATTTTGAGACCGTCACGTTACCCTGACCCTCCCAGCCCTACAGGATCGTATAGGGGCAAAATTATTTGTATTCCAATAGATATAGTGTTGTGATGTATGTATGCATAGTGCTATACCAAAGATAGGGCTGTGATATTTGTATGCATAATGTTATCTACCAAAGATAGGGTTGTGATGTTTGTATGCATAGTGCTATCCAGTGGCGGCGCCACGGGGAGGCTTGGGGGATGCCCCAGTCAGAACTCTCCCCCGTTTCCCCAGTAAAACCCAAAATTACGAAAATGTCACCTTTTTGCGGCAATTTTGCGCAAAATTTGTTGATTTTACCCCTCGCCAAGAAATTCACTTTGCAAAATGCCCCCCCGGAAAAAAATTCCTGGCGCCGCCACTGGTGCAAACTACTGAAGATATAGTGTTGTGATGTATATGCAGAGTGTGATCTACCGAAGATCGGGTTGTGATGTATGTATGCATAGTGCTGTCACCCGAAGATAGGGTTGTGATGTCAAGTATGCATTATAGTGCTATCGAAGTTAGCGTTGTGATGTATGTATGCAGAGTGCTATCTACCGAAGATAGGGTTGTGATGCATGTATGCATAGTGCTATACCGAAGATAGGGTTGTGATATATGTATGCATGGTGTTATAGGCCTAATATCTACCGAAGATAGGGTTGTGATGTATGTATGCATAGTACTATCTACCGAAGATAGGGTTGTGATGTATGTATGGATAGTGCTATCTTTACCGAAGATAGGGTTGTGATGTATGTATGCAGAGTGCTATCTACCGAAGATAGGGTTGTGATGTAGGCCTATGTATGCAGAGTGCTATCTACCGAAGATAGCGTTGTGATGTATGTATGCAGAGTGCTATCTACCGAAGATTGGGTTGTGATGTGTGTATGCAGAGTGCTATCTACCGAAGATAGGGTTGTGATGTATGTATGCAAAGTGCTATCTACCGAAGATAGCGTTGTGATGTATGTATGCAGAATGCTATCTACCGAAGATAGCGTTGTGATGTATGTATGCAGAGTGCTATCTACCGAAGATAGGTTGTGATGTATGTATGCAAAGTGCTATCTACCGAAGATAGCGTTGTGATGTATGTATGCAGAGTGCTATCTACCGAAGATAGCGTTGTGATGTATGTATGCAGAGTGCTACCTACCGAAGATAGCGTTGTGATGTATGTATGCAGAGTGCTACCTACCGAAGATAGCGTTGTGATGTATGTATGCAGAGTGCTATCTACCGAAGATATAGCGTTGTGATGTATGTATGCAGAGTGCTACCTACCGAAGATAGCGTTGTGATGTATGTATGCGGAGTGCTACCTACCGAAGATAGCGTTGTGATGTATGTATGCAGATGGTTATCTACTGAAGATCAGTGTTGTGATGTAGGCTATGTATGCATAGTGCTATCTACCGAAGATAGATAGTGCTGTGATGTATGTAGGCCCAATGCAGAGAGCTATATAGGCCTACTGAAGATAGTGTTGTTATGTTAGTATGCATAGTGCTATCTACCGAAGATAGGGCTGTGATGTATGTAGGGGAGAGCGGGGAGTGTTAGCCCTAGGGGCAGGTTCGCCCACCTCTTGTTTCTCAGCACTACGGCTATCGGGGAATTTGGTGATGGCAAAATTAGGTGACATAGGTCATTATAAACTTCTCATATTAGCTACGCAACATATATGATGTGTTCATCGAACTGCAGCCAAAACAAAAAAATTACACCAAATCGTAATATTTTTCTTGCATTAATAATATTGTATTATCATTGATACATACAGATGGTTTTAATGGAAATCTGTATTTGGAACGTATGGAATTTGTTAAAGATTTAATGCAGTTATAACTGAACTCCTTATTCGATTTGTATTTTGCATACCCTGAAGAAAATACAAAAAGTACTCTGCCCTTAATGGATTTTAAGTGTTGACGAAATATTTGGTAAAAAAAATGTAAAAAAAATAGTTTATAATAATATTTTGAAAACATTTTAAAAACATTTTAGAAATATTGTTGCAGTGTGTTTTCATATAAAACGTTTTCATGACCTTTATATAACCCGACATTTAATGTTATTAAAATGTTTTTACCAAAACCCAAACCCAAAATATAACTTGTTTAAAACGTTTTTGTTTTTGCTGGGTAGGGGTGTGTGTGCACCGCGTGCGAAACCAGGAGTTGAGTGTTTTTACCAAAACCAAAACCCAAAATATAACTTGTTTAAAACGTTCTTTAAACGTTTTTGTTTTTGCTGGGTAGGGGTGTGTGTGCACCGCGTGTGAAACCAGGAGTTGAGTGTTTACAAACACAGGAATTCGAGGAGGTTAGACACAAAAAGCAGTAATTCGAGGAGCTTCTCAAAGTGGAGAACCCTATAGGGGGGGGGTAGGACGTCCTTTTCTGGCATTTTTGCCTTCGATTCGAGGAGATCCATAATTGTATTTGTGCTAAGTTCTCCTCACATACGTCCTCATATTCCTGTGAAAACTCCTCGTTTTGTATGTAGAGTGCATGTGTACAGTTTAACACACTTCACACAATATGCTTTTCTGTCTCCTCGTTTAGACTACGAGTAGAGTTGTGTTCGTAGTGCTATCTACTGAAGATATGACTGATGAGTGAATGTACAGTGCTATCTACTGAAAACCAGTGCTGTGATGTGTGTATGCACAGTGCCATCTATATACTGAACATAGAGCGGTGTGATTTGTGCACGCATAGTGCTATCTACTGAAGATAAGCTGCAGATATGCACTGAAGATAGGTCAGTGTTGTATATGTATGCATAGTGCTATCTACTGACAATAGCACTCAGTGTTGTATGTATGCAGAGTGCTATCTACTGAACTGTTGTGATACGTGTATGCATATTAGTGTTGTCTACCGGTACTGAAGATAAGGCTGTGATACTTCACAATGCATATTGTTATGTATACAGTATAGTATCTTTTAAAGGTGTGGTTGTGATATTATTTGTTGCGCCATGCAGTACCAGTATGGGCTATGAGTCAAGGAATCTTGAAGGTTGGTATAAACATAAAATGAATTGAAAGAATCATCAATCAAGTGATGAGCACTGTAAGAACGAAATTAGTATGTAAGACGTCATTCATAATTCATTGGAGCTCAATTTGTTTCCATACCAAACATCTGTCGCAAAAACGGCAGATATAATGAGATACTAATGAAGCATTTTGTTTTAAATCGTCTTTAATTGCATAAATCTTACTCACTGATACCGTCGTAAGCAGGATGTGTGTGGGTGTGGGAATTATTTCTGTAAAGTTGCAAATTACAGCTAAATGAAAAACAACAACAACAAACTTGATGACAATTGATACACACCCCATATAGAGGAGTGTGGATTTCCGGATCGAAAATCTTAAATTTGAGGTGCTCATTTCGGACAATTCCGTGATTTTTTTACTTTTTTACATTTTATAGTATTTCCAACATTGGTAACTAAATTCTAGACGTTTCTGTGAAGCAAGCTTGGAAATACAGACTGTCAGACATTAATATTTGTACTCCTTTTTTTGTAGTAGCCCATTGTAAATCAACGTAGCTTTTTAAGTATTTGTCTTCGCATTTTACATGTTTTACCTATAGTTTTAGGACTGGTTTGACTATATTTGGGATTTGGGGTCATAACTTGGTTTTTGATATTGGAAACCTATATATGAACACTAGGAAACGTGTTATTTTTAAGCCTATATCAGGGATATAATTATATGACGGCAGCTTGTATGTTTATTGCGTCTGATCGGTCAAGATCACAAGGTCTTTGTTTAATCAATGCTTGATCAATGTCTAAAGGACAAGGAACATGGAATACAGGGTGTCCCAGAAAAAATTACCGGGCGAATAAATTTGGACTTAAGTCGAGGAATAGACATCGAAATCAAAATCAAAAAATGAAAATAAATCAGCGTGTATGCCATCTGATTCTGCATCTTATACGCTAATTTTACTGGAATCGGTTGACTGATTGCGGTACATAACACACGCGTCAATTCACTTCATTCCAAGTTTGAAAGAAGATCATTCAATACAATGCGTATTGGGTTTTTTTAACAATCTGTTTCTTGCAAAACAATAATAACCTGCACAATATTGAAAATGAAAGCTTGCATGTAAGATGGTGCTCGGTACTTGTAAATATCTTTTTTCGTTAATGTTGATAAAAATGTTGCATAAAGAATTATTGCATAAAGAATTCCAGCTGGCTTTAAAATTCTCACAAACATTAAGAAATTGTAATGCAGAGTTTAAATCTTTTAAAACCTAAACATTAATGTTGCACGGTATCAAAAATCACACGTAATTGCTGTAAGCACTTGATCATTGTAATTCTTGGCTCAAATGTTCTTTGGAAAGTTAAAATAATAACATATTTGCACAACCTAAAGAATTAAAGTTGGAAAGCTTACAATTGCAGAATTCAAAGTCTTCTTGGACAAGCTGTTGTTCATCTTCAGTGAAAGCATGAATAACATAGCACCGTCGGGTTGTAAAATAGATAATGCTGACTAAATTTAATGAGATACACAAACTTTAGGAAGCGGTGACCGAGTATGAAAAAAGCACCTGTTGATTAAGGGGGTACTACACCCCTGGCCAATTTTGAGCCTATTTTTGCATTTTTCTCAAAAATGATAGGCATTGGTGACAAGTTAGATATGTATATTATAGGGGCAAGGACTACAACTACTGCACTGAAAATTTTATTTCAGCACAGACAACAGTTGTGGAGTTACAGTCAAAAATGAGGGAAAACCAATATTTGATCAATAAATCAATAACTACTTGTCTTGAGTAACTGAAATTCCAGTGTAATAACTGGATTCCTTGCCCCTATAATATGTATAATTTTTGTTACCAGTGTTTTATTAGTTTTTGAGAAAACTGCAAAAATAGTCATAAATTTATCAAGGGGTGTAGTACCCCCTTAAACTTGGAATGAACTGCATTGCTGCACGCATTATATAATCGTTAATTTCTTTGCAACCACTCAATTGAATCAAAATAATACTATTTTCTATGCGCCACATTTTAAATTTGTTTGATTCGGATGTCTATTTCTCGACTTACGTTCAATTCTATTTACTCGGTAATTTTTTATGGGACATCCTGTATGTGTTCATACATCTATCAAATCGAATCTACTATAAAACACTAGACTGGTTCTTTTTTCAAAAAACTCGCGTTCCAATCGTCAAGTTTACGTAGTGTAGGCCTACATGTTGAACTGGTGTCTGCCCGCGGTGTCTGCCGAGCATTTTGAGACTGTCACGTTACCCTGAAAAAAAAACCCACAAATAGCCCTACAAGATCGCACAGGGTCAAAATTATTTTTATTTCAATTTTATTCCACTGTGATGTGAGATGTATATTGTATGCATAGTTCTATCTACCGAAGATAGTGCTATGATGTAGGCCTATGTATGCAGAGTGCTATCTAGCGAAGATATAGGGCTGTGATGTGACATGCATAGTGCTATCTTCTGAAGATAGGGGGGGTGTACATGCCGAGTGCTATCCACCGAAGATAGTGCTGTAGTTATAGTAGTAGGGGAGAGCGGGGAGTGTTCGCCCTAGGGGTAGGTTCGCCCACCCCTTGTTTCTCAGCACTACGGCTATCAGGGAATTTGGTGATGGCAAAATTAGGTGACATAGGTCATTATAAACTTCTCATATTAGCTACGCGACATATAGGGACGTGTTCATCAAACTACAGCCAAAACAAAAATTTACACCAAAACGTAATTTTTTCTTGCATTAATAATGTTGTATTATCATTGATACATAAATACAGATGGTTTTAATGGAAATCTGTATTGGGAACATATGGGATTTGTCAAAGATTTAATGCAGTTATAAACTCCTTATTCGATTTGTGTTTTGCATACCCTGAAGAAAATACAAAAATGTGCACAAGGGGCTCGTTCGCCCTTTTGAGGATGGGGCATGTTCGCCCTATATCTTCCCCGGGTGGACTTACCCCAAACTGGAGGGCGGACCTGCCCCATCAGCATATTATGCAAAATATTGATAATTAAACCATTAAACAAGGTAAAACTACTGAAAAACATGTTTTTTTAAAGTTATGTGATATCGGTATTACTCATACCACCGTTTATGTCCTAATCCATTTTTCCCCTAAGTTGTAAACATGATACGTTTAAGCTTACTTTGGACCCCTACATTTTACCCTGACCCAACCCCTGCAACAAATTTAGTGACTCCCCAGATGAGAATGAATGCCCTGTATACTCTTGCTAAATGTTTGCATTGAATATGTTATTGTTATGCAATGTTTTAACCTTTTTTGTGATTAGGGTGAACTTACCCCACCATATGGGCGAACCTGCCCCAATATGGGGCAAGTTCGCCACTTTGCAAAACTTTTTTGTTTGTCCTATCCTGTTGCTATTGTAAGGCCTATAGTTCTGGGATTGTGGCCGAATATAGCTAAGACATAGGGCTTTCACATAGGCTAATCAGGTCATCCCTAACCTTAAAATTGACATCGCTAGGCTGGTCAGAAAAAAATAGGGCGAACACTCCCCGCTCTCCCCTACTATCTACTGAAGATTGGGGTGTGATGTGTGTATGCAGAGTGCTATCTACCGAAGATAGGAGTATGATGAGTGAATGCATAGTGCCATCTACTATAGGCTGTGAGGTGTTTAAGCAGAGTGCTATCTAGCCTACTGAAGATTGGGCTGTGATCAATGTATACAGAGCTGCTTGTATGAACTAAAGATAGGGCTTTTATACATAGTGCTATATACTGAAAATATCACGATTTCGTTTCACTAAACATACCCAACCATGTACACTTTAAAAAAAAAAGTTTTTTTCTTTTTATTATGACGATATACCATGTACTCTAAAAATGCTATCAATCTTGGAATGGCAATATAATTCCGTCTAGGGGTTTTAAATGTGGTTTCACTTCTGTTCCTGTAATTACAAACTTTGCATTAAACAAAAATAAAAACATGGCATAAGGAGTTGTGATAACATACTACGTCTCGTAAGAAGTGAGTAGATAACATTAGATAACGACAGCATGTAGGCCTATTGGCCCTATTGGGAATTGGAAATCGGTTTCACTTTTACTTCCACATCGGATTCAGGCTATTTTAGGCCTACATGAGAGTCGACACCCAAGGGTCTGCTGTCGCTTCGTTGTTTGTCATTTGGTACAATACGTTCACGGCTTTATGTTAGGGGTTCAAATTCGGAATTGATGAGGTATGTGGACGTGTTCAGATAAGGTAATGCTGGTTTTATATTGTCCTGACGCTTGCCGTTGAGTGCCGGCGTGACTTACACGCGTATCACAGACAAACGGACACAACATTAGGTTTCACTACCTAGAGAGAATTGATCAAAAATTGAATTCCCTCCTGAGGTTCGTAACTGTCAATGAGTTGACCAGATCATAAGGATGTCATTATAGCTAGAGGCAGTTTATAACACAAATGGGTCAATGAGTTACATAACAATGACCTTGTGTGGTATTTGGTTCCCAGGAAGTGAGTTTTGTCTAAGGCAATTTGTGGTTAAATGTTGATCCCTCATGACTACAAGAGTTATATTACCTTCGATTTGGTTGAAAAAGGAGGTGAGACATGATCAAATCTCCCCAGGTAACAACACGTAATGATCAAGGTTTATCATTAACTGATCACACAGCGGCAAGCGACATGAAAGTTTGACAGTGGCATTAGAGTGACTGGAAGCCAAATTCCGAGATTGGTGTTTTAGGGTAATGGCTCACTGAGCCACTAGTTTTATTCTTCATAATTTTTAATATTCGTTTTATTTCTTTTTTTTCTCTTTCAGATTCACTACACCTTACTTCACAACAATGCCAGTCAACGAGTCCGTTATTGACAGCGCCCCCGGTCGGCCATTGGAGGTCCAGATTACCTTAACCATCACCCTCGCGGTAATAATCATCCTCGCAATTTTTGGCAACACACTAGTGTTTATCACAGTTCTACGTTCGTCCAAGTTACGCAGGCAACTCTCATCTATTTTCCTGCTGAATTTAGCAATAACCGACGTTGGCTGCGCCCTTCTTGTTATGCCGTTTGCTCTAACATCTGTATGGCAGAATACTTGGATCTTTGGTGATTTTTGGTGCGATGGTGTGTGTTTCTTCAACTATTGCTTCATCATAGTTTCCATGGCAACTCTTGCTTTAATATCATTAGATCGGTACATCTTTGTGGTTCATCCGCTTCGTTATGAAAAGCTCGTCACCAAACCCAGGGCAATCGCTGCCTGCTGTTTAGGATGGGTGTTTGGAATCGCGTTCGGGGTAGCTCCTGCAGTAGCTAACTGGGTATGGTATGATAACAGTGAAATTATCTGTGCTATTGACTGGGAGAATGAGACATATTCAGTGGTTACGTATACCGTGACAGCTTTTGTGATCTGCTTCATGATTCCAATTATGGTGATGTGTTTTGCTTATTATCGCATATATAAGGTAGCAAGAAGTCATTCAAATAGGATCGCCCATCGCTTACAATCAGCTAGGTCACATCGTAGCCAGGATGGAGACTGTCAACGCGGACGACAATCAGTCTCCAGTGGCGTAAGATCAGTCAGTAAATACAACGCAAAAGCCATCAAGACTATATTAATCATGATCATCGCTTACCTATTATGTAACACACCGTTCTCACTAACAAAACTGATCAAAGTTATATATTCTGATAATGAATCGGTTCCACCTGGCGTGAATACTCTAGCTTCATGGCTCGCTTTTGTTAATCCGTGTTGTAATCCAATCATTTATGCCATCAATCGCGAAGAATTCAGAGAAGCTTTTTGCAGAACGCTGTGTTGTAAAAAGCTTAGACGAAGGTTACTCTGGAGCTCCCAAGGCGAGTGTGAGAGAGCAAGTGCCGCTCCGTCAATATCGCAACAGTACAGAATGTCGACGCCTTCTGTCGGACTCCAATCCATGAAGGTAGAAACAAGTGACTCCCATCCAGAGATATATTATTCAGACACAGAGTCTATCATTTCCAGTAGAAGACCAAGTGGTCGCGTGACGCCTAATTCAATGTCACAGGTTTCAATCAAGCTACCGGGGAGCATATCGGATGAGCTCAACTTTAAAAATGTTTTCAATGATTTAATAGATCGCAAGTCATCGATAGTAGAAGAAGCTGATTAGACTGATGTCCTCATTGGTCAACCTTTTGGGATCACAAGCGTAGCACAATATAACATGCTCTATTGTAGACACCGTAAGATTCAGTCTAGAAGAGAACCGGAAGTGAACCATGGGACATACGCACTGGTGTACATTTATAATGCGGATTCTTTCAAAAGTGATGAGAATTGGACGAAACTATGAGACTTCCTCATTTCTATGAAATCCAATGTGACAGGTTGTTAACATGATTATATACTCTTTAAATGTAAAAGAGTGAAAACCTCACTCCCCAAAAGAGTGGTTCACTTATAAGACCACTCAAAAAGAGTGAAATGTGTTTTATTAACTAAATTTATAAAACCACTCAAAAAAGAGTGAAAACCACTCTGGAAGAGAGAATTTCAACTCGTTCAAGGAGTTAAATGAAGGACAACACATTTTTAGAGTTGTCCTTCATTTAACTCCATGAAAGAGTTAAAATTCACTCTTTTGGAGTGGTTTTCAATCTTTTAGAGTGATTTTAAAGTTAATCATTCTTTTGGGGAGTGAGTTTTTCACTCTTTTACATTTAAAGAGAATTAGTATTTTTCATCCAGTTGGATGAGAAAGTATGCCCCAATCTGTCCCACCGGGTTTAAAGTATAATCATGATAATAGAAACGAGAACATTTTCAATTCTCATCGTTTTGTCCAATTGTCAACGCTTTTGAACGAATTCTCATTTTAAATATGCACTAGTGACGGTATTTAAAACAATACTGTTGTTATAGAATAGTTTCACTATAACATTATAATAACAACGTATATAATTATATGAAACCGAGAAAGATTATGTGGTAAGCTTTGGTAATACTTAGTGTGAACAAGTAATTGCCTCAAAGTAATTGGTGGACAAAGTGGCCCTTCAAAATATTTGATGTGATCAGCCGAGGCAAAATCATCTTGAAGTCTGACATATTCAGTTTTCAGTTTCTTATGATATTGTAAAAGAATTTTCCAAAGCTATATTTTGCAGAATACCCCAATGGAATTGGACAAATAGTTCAAAAGATTTGAGCATTTAAAGATTCTCAAAACAATAGGAAACAAAAGGAAATATTTCCTTTGTTTGGATATATCTCAAAATCAATGTTTCCGGCTTTCGACTGATTTTCCTTGATCACATCACATAATTATGTGTTGATACGATACGAACAGAATGAACATACACTGGCCAAAGTGTTGTAACATCACTGATGTAGCCTAAACAAGAATTAGGCCGAGTAGAGCATTCATCCAATATCCTGTCGAGTTCATATACTATAAGCAGTCCGGTCCGACTGCCTGATCAGGAAGTACTGCCGAATGAGGCAGCATGTTGCCGAGTCAGGCAGCATGGTATCCCACAATGCAATGCTCTATTTCAAATAGAGCATCTTTTAATATACCGTTATTTCTTGGTTTAGAGTAAAGAAGTACGTAAAATATATAAATGTATCAATGAATGTACAATTAGTAGTGATTTTTCATCAATTTTAGTTAAAATAAAGTTAATTTGCATCAAATTAAAAAAAAAACCGTTAGAAATTGTTTTGTTATTTAAATTATTTTCCTCCCGGTGGAATTTTTTTTCGCCCGGTGAAAAATTGTCAACTTACATGTAGCTCATGTGTGTCAAAGTAAAATGTCCACCGATCTTTTATAAAATCACCATGAACAATTTAGTCCTTAGTCTGTCAAATTCGGAAGGGTTACCAAAGCCTGTGTTGCCTGACTCGGCAACATGCTGCCTGATTCGACAGTACTTCCTGATTAGGCAGTCGGACCGGACTGATAAGTCATCACAATGGTCATGGCAATGTTCGCTGCGTAAAATGGGATGAAGGGTCCATAATATTTTGACACCATGCGCGCATTCCAGTGCTTTCTATATGCAGAATAATGTAGTCATACATCCGTTTGAAACAGAGACGAAGAAACTTTAGTCCACAAAATGTCCAAATGCCTTTAGAATGGTCGCCATAATGTGGTTTAATTTGTTTCCGCAAGATATCAGGAAAATAGTTACGGAAGAAGGTTGCCGGTCGACGGTCTTTCACGGGTTGGGGGCCGGGGTTTGGGAAAATGTATAGTCTTTAAATGGTTTGAGCCTATCAGTTCTACACTAAGGGATGAAATCAAAACTCGACGGCCAGTTCCGGGCGGTTGGAGCCGGTTTTCATTGTTTAAAAGAATGGAACGCGGTTCGAGTTTTGATTTCACCCCGTAAGGCTGCGATCACATAGAAGTATACTATTCGGGTATACGATGCACGTTTTGCCGGTGCACGCGTATAGCTTAAATCGAGCAAGGTAATTTCATAGTACCGGGTCACATAAGAGCTATTCGAAAAGGCCGTATACCTGCGTATAGTTTAGTATAGTGGGAATCGTGCGTGTTCGATTTTAGTGCAGCGTATACCATCCTAATTTTAAAAACCTAAACCATATGTGGGTAAATTCCTTTTTTTAATAGATGCACTATCTAATTCTGCACATAATGACACCTCATTGAATGCAATGTGACCTCAAGAAGTAAAGTTACAAGCATTTGATAAGACGAAGAAAATGGGTAAACTGACATACTCGCTATCCGCTATACGAAATACGCTCATTCGATCAGGCTGAGTTCACATAGTATACTCCTATATGAACTCAGCCTGATCGAATGAGCGTATTTCGTATAGCAAATACCGTATACCGTATACTTCTACGTGAACTCAGCCTATAATGGACGAGTTTTTGCTTAAATGGATTTGACGATAGGACTTTTCATGTGTCAACGCTGAATAATTTATGGTAATATATATGTTAATGTTTAACGGTGCTATATATAATTGACATTACCTACTTGTTTTTTTAAATGTTTTTAAGCATATGAAAATATAAATAGAACAGTCAATGTAATTAATTATATCGAGGGTTGGGAAACAGAAACACTTAACTCGCATTGTTGTGAAGTAAGACTTGCTGGTTCTCAACCGTCGATATTTTAGCTGTTGACGTTGAAATTGTACTTTTTTTTTATCTACTCAATTAACGTGAAGTTTATGTAGTACTACATTGTATGCATACATGTATGGATGTATTGTAATATACATGTAGATGCACAAAATAACAGCAAATGTTATTAAGGTTATTAATTATTTTAAACTGTTGTGATTTGGTAGTTCACAGCATCTTACGAATGGTAGTGAGCTTTGGCAAAAACTGCATTGCTCAATTCATAGCGAGCGTGTAGAAGAATTAAAATATCACAGGTATACTTTTATAGGTGCTGCGGTTCTTGCGTTACGTTGTAAAGAGGTCTGAAACAACAACACTTTTGTAAAACGTACATAACTCATTAACAACAATAAATTAAGCAAGTTTGCAAAATATACGATTTGTAGAATGAACTTTTGCAAAGCATCAATGTGTTAATTTTCAATAATATATTGATCTAGATAATGAAAACCGATTTTTAGGTTGCTTCGACCAACAATACCTCGTCTACCCTCAACGGTGATTAATGTGTCCCAAGCTAGGGCTCTATGACCTTCTATGTAATATTAAATCAGGTCTAAGAGGCATTCGTTCTTACGCTTTGTTTTTGTGAGGTTGTTTATTTTACCAACCATTTGTGATATGATGGTCGTTCAGGACCGAAAGTCTTTCATTTTAGTCAGCATTATGTAGACTGTTAAATGTTACATCAAATGATACACTGTTAGAGCGTTGGGTATTCTTTTACCCATCGTCGGGTCAGCCAGAGAAGATATTTTACACTTCTCACAATGCACTTCTTCCATTTCAATTTTCTGTACTGATTTGCTATCTAGTGCAACATGGACCAATAGGGCCTATAGGCCTATAGTGACGAAAAGTAGCTCAATGAACAGAGCACATCCAGATCTTGCAAACTATGTTTATTTCTTGACTATAGACCATGTTTAGCCAATCTATTCTCAACACCAAACAAAGGTAATCTGTACAAAGTCACGAGAGTGTGATTTGATAAAATTAGGTCGATGCGTCATGTTGCAAAGGATTCTGGGAAGGGTAAGGTATCTTCCCTGCGGGTCAGCTATGTTACGGTAAAACATTCTATTGAAAGTTACACAAAATTACCCACAGTTGATTTGTTCGACGTTTCCCCTGCGTTTTTACAGTGTAAATGGGATTTTCCAGTTGAAATACATACACTGTGGACGACATGACCCTTTAATCTCCCACACAGGGAGTGTGAATTTCAAATGATTCCACTTGAAATCTACACCCCGAATAAACACATCAAAAGAAATAAGTCCCCCTCTGAACATGTCGTCATAACATTGTAAGGTTTCGTTTCGTACCAATAAAACTAACTATGAAATAATTATATGACTGTTTACTAAGTGCTGTGTGAAAATTGAAGGCAAAAACTGCCCTTTTCAAAAGTCACAAAGTTTGTGACAAGCATAGATGCTTGTCACAAAAGTTGATTCATGGCTTTTTACCAGAGAAGATGTAAAGAAAGGAGATAGATCCAGCTATCCTCAAACAAAATATGTGTGTTGCCGCTCATTCAAAAGCAATCACGCTATTTAGGTTTAACAATAAAATACAACAAAAGGGTTCGAACCCATGACGGGTGTGATACACAAGTTGCTGCTTACTAGTTTTAGGGAAAGGTCAGTGTCTGTATACCATCAATACTATGCATACCATGCATACAGATCCTAATATCCAGTTTATTTCAAATAAAATATGACCGAAGTTCCATGGCAAATAATAATTTTGCACGCTTGGTTACGCTTTCAACCTCTACGATTTATGATACAGCCTATTTTCAATTATCAAAATATCTTTATTAGGTTTGCAGGAAATGACAGGAAAATACATAAAACAATAAAATATAGATTATCAAAAATCATCCCTTTTCTAACAAAATCCTAAAACACTCTCCTAAATAATTAATATACGTTCCAAAATGGGCGGATTTTCTTGGAATCTTTACAAAACTACATTTCTTTCTTATAGTATCCACGTGTGGCATCCCTTCAGAGCAACATCAGGTACTTAACACACACGTGTCATACTTTCAAGGATTCTATATAGAAACATTGGATATGGTTTCAATTCTGGAGTGAAAATTAATCAACCGTAGTCGGCAACACACATCACATCAAAGGCTACTTTCAAGTAGATGTGTAACTACTTGAGAATAAAGGACTATGATTAAGTGCGACAGGGTTACTCAAGGATATAATTCCGTTCTCCCTCCTTCTTTTTCAACTTTCCTGCTTGTTACTAATGGAAAACCCCATGTATTTGAGTGCAGTTTAAAATCCTCACCAAGTGAACATTTACTGTAATGTGTATCGATTCTTGATCATTCAGCCATGCACATCCCCTTGGTGCAGAGTTCAGCACAGTGAGTTGTAAGATGGCCAGTTCCATTCCTTGTCCCAATATGCCTTGCAGTTAACAAGCATAGGCCTACTTTGTGACTTTGGGAAAGGGCAGTTTTTGTCTTCAATTTGGGTTCATTCAGCCATGAAGTCATGGACATCTTTCATTTTCACAAAACACTTAGTAAACAATCATATAATTATTTTTAAGTAAGTTTTATTGGTACAAAGTTTTACTTTACGATGTTATGACGAAATTTTCAGAGGGGGACTTATTTCTTTTGATGTGTTTATGTTATGACATAAGGTTTTATCAATTATAATTATTATATCAACTCAAACATGTCATTGTGTTGTGATCAAACAAAATCAGTCTGAAGTCGAACATGATCAATTTCAGTTTCTTTGTTAACAACATTTGCAAAGCTACATTTAGCAGACAACCCCATTGAATTTGGTCGACCGGTTCAAAAGATATGAGCAGTTTTAGAGTTTCCAAAACAATAGAAAACTAAAGGAAATACTTCTTTTGTTTGGTTATATCTCAAAATCATTATTTCCGACTTGTGACTGATTTTGCCTGATCACGTCACCTATACATAGTGCATTTGCTCAACTTTTATTTCTGTTATGGGTTGCGTAATGAAGTTAAACATTGTTTTAGCAAGATCTTTCTTTAATAAGTTCATTCTTTTATAATAAACTGAGCTCAAAAAGAAACTTATAATTTTTCACAAGGTCATATCTTGAAATCCTGTCCATCAAATTGAACCAAAATTACACACAGGTTTACGTGAATACTCTACTCTTAACACATGTCAGTAATCAAGCAGTTATCCAACTGACACAACAGCAAAATGCACTGACATTGAACAGCTTCCTGGACCACATTCACAGCCCTGTTTCATGAAAAAAGTGTATGAAAAGCAGAAAGCAGCACCGTTTTATCATCTGTGCAAGGATCTTGTGTGCATTCTCACAGATTTTTTGTGCTGTGTGTCAAATGTTGGGCTGTGAAAGTGGAGGAAGTCCAGGAAGCTGTCCCATGACAGTGCATTTTGCTGTTGTGTCAGTTGGACAACTGCTTGGTTACTGACATGTGTTTTGAGTAGATCCTGTGTGTAATTTTGGTTCATTTTGATTGACAGTGTTTTAAGATATGACCTTGTGATTCACAAGTTGTAAAAAAATATAAGTTTCTTTTTGAGCTCAGTTTAGTTTGCGCATTTGTATATTAATGCGTGAATGGTATGAACGACCCTGTTTTAAAACCATTTTTTTAAAGAACACACATGCACACAATATTAGAATTAGAAACATATTTAGCATGAAAGTTCATCTGTGTTGGTAGACTTCATAATTGGAAATTTAAACTTATGATCTCAACACAAAATTAAGACGTACCTCAAATCAGTGACCTTTTGGACACTTGACCCCAAAACCCGGTCGTACACTCTGGGTAACTTGTATCGGCCCCCTATGGGTAACTTGTACCGGGTTTTGGGGTCAAGTGTCCAAAAGGTCACTGATCCCAAACTTGGGTTGCCAATCTCCAGATGAAGGTCAAAGTTGTGACCGAAAATTTGAGGTACGTCTTAATTTTGTGTTGAGATCATAAGTTTAAATTTCCAATTAGAAACATATTTGTTAAACCGGTAAATTTATATTGCTGGTATAAGTCATTTTTCTGGGGTTTTAACGGAATGTTTCGGCGAAGTTTCGGCGGCTTTCCCACGTTTTTACAGAAATTAATGTTTTGAATTTTTTTTATCGAAGAAAGAGTTTTTAAACGGCCATTTAACAGGTTTTAAAGGGCCATTGAGAGATTAAAAAAACCCAAATTAGCGCACACGTGTTATTGTTGAGCACTATTACAGTTTGATCAGCTCTTAATCGACAGGCTAATATCAATATATTTTCTTTTGAGAATTGCCTTGTGACAACTTGTCAGAAGTATCACAAATTATTAATTAAAGTCCTATACTTTGCCTATTTTATTAAACACACACAATATATACCAGACATGTCAACTATATCACGCTTAATATGGATCTATTTTTCGGCGTAGTGGTAAAAAGCCTAACATTTCCCGCCGATTACGAGCTGATCAAAGTATATGTGCTAATCCCTACCATGCAAATTACCGTCAAGATTATGTCGCCGTGAGAGAGATGCGATCTATAGGTGGACGTACACTTTCAGGTGTTTTTTTCTTCTTTTTTGTCTATATTTCTGAAAAGTAAACGATTTAAGGGCATTTCCCTGTTTTATCCATCATTTTAAAGAGGAAGTTCCGCCAGAGCCGGGCGCCAGAGCAGTTCTTCTGGAATGAACCAAACCAGCCTGGTTATCAAATTAATCAGTGACAAGGTTATCTCTAAATTTAACAGGTGCTATTTGACGTTTTAATGTTATTACATCAATTAACACCTGTCAAATTCAGAGATAACCTTGTCACTGATTAATTTGATATCAGGCAGGTTTGGTTCACCCCAGAAGAACTGCTCTGGCGGGGCTTCCTCTTTAAAGCGACGGACGTCAGATTTGTTTAGGTCCTTAACTGATGTATGTTTGTACGCATTTTAAAACGTCAGTATAGAGTTGTGTATTTTAAACATGCTTTGAAATAAACGTGGATGTTCCATATCTCAAAAATTGATCAACTTTAGCTTCAACTTACTTGTGACATTATTGTTGCCTGTACATATCATTATAGTCGAGGATAGAGATCATTAGCCTTTTAGAGATATGGCGGGCACAATAGGATGGCGCTTAACAAAAGTCTTTGGAATTTGCCGGGTTTTACCCATATTGAAGACTGCCCTCCTATTGTGTACGCCATATCTCGAAAAGGCTAATGGAAGACCCTGTATATTATACAGGGTCTTCCATTAGCCTTTTCGAGATAACCGTGAAGTTGTGTACTAATCTCATTTTATTGCTTCAAGTAGAGGTGGTATGTGGATTCAGAATCATTCTGACGGGTGCTGCCAAGAGGGCACGCTTGAGCAGATTGTGGTCAAAAGCCACATGCGGATAACATTTGAAAATGTTTTGATCAAGTTAACATATCACAAGTTGTTCGCCTGATCCCAAGGAACAAAAAACTCAATGGTCATGTTTTTCAGGATGCATATTTGGTTGAGGTATAGCTTGTTACGAGTCGTACTTGACTCAAGGCCAAGATCACCTTTTACCCGATGTAGTTTCTAATACCACATTGGTGAAGGTTTTTAAGCTTTTCTATTTTCATGACGAACTTCAAGAGTTCAAACCTTTCTAAATCATACACTCACTCAGCAACGACCAGGAAATCTTGAGAATACACGCTTCTTGTTCCATAAACATCTTTAATGTCACCATAACTTACTCTATATGAAGCTATTTGAAGTGTTTTTGAAGGTTAAAAGCTCGTATGACTTCCCGGCATCTTGGCTGAAATCTAGGCAATCACCGAAGGAACGATGCATCGATCAGCGATCGATCACTAATCAAGGCGCAATGCCATCGATGCACCAAGCAAGGCTCATTGCACTAGGGCGAGCAAGCAAAGTGGGGGATCTGACACTAACATCCCGGCCCCTTAATTGACAACTAAAAATGACAATTACACCACCTTAATACAGTGTAACAGCTAAAGTGTAATCATACACAAAATTTGCACCTGAAACAAATTTCACCAATATGCCAGTAAGTCACAACCTAACACATTTACATTACATGTTATCAATCACTAATCTTTGAACATAATTTCTGAAAACATCAGTTAAATCAAAAAAGATTCTACATGAATTTACTTTAATTCAGTAGACGTTGGCCTTTTAGCTTGCATCTTTACAATGCCACACCACAAAATGATCAATTAAAAACAAAATATTGTCTAAACAATGCCCAAGGTGAGTTGGTAGGGCAATATGAAACAATTTGGCCACTTTAGTTTTGATGTAAAACACACATAATTGCTCACTGATGTCTAAAATCACAATATCCAGAAATATTATCTGAATCAAATGAATGTTGTAGTTTCACTGAGATGATAAATAGTACTCCACATCTTTTAACATTGGAGTAAATCAACTTACTGCAAATCACATCATGCAAATGGTTGTGACTTCTGATTCCTAGCTGCAAAACACTGTCCACATGAACAAATTGAGCAAAACAACCAAGAATAAATACTTGGACAACTTGACTTACATTATCCCATTTTGGACTAAGCCCACACTACTATCAGGAGTCATTTTCATGTGCATGTAGTTGATTGCAGCATTTAGACACAATTTGTCTTTTAAAGCAGTCCTTATTCTGCAACTTCCATCCAGCTGGATTTACTAGTCCTTTTAAAGTTCTGAGGTGCATTACTAGTCCTTATAAAGTTCTGATGTGCATTTACACATGGGTTGTGAACACTTTAAAATCAACCAATGGATGACTAAGAGGTGCTCACACTTAAGTTTTTGTTCCTGAAAGAGAAAGGGTTGTACACACTTTAAAATCAACCAATGGTTAACTAAGAGGTGCATACATCTTAATTGTGCAAGACGAAACCATGAAAAATTGTCATTACTATGACATCATAATTTTGTAAACAAAGGCAGTCAGCTCTGGTTGCTTGACTACTCTATATATTTGCTTTACCTGCATTTGTAATTAACATGTTGTTTAATAAAGCAGAATTGACAAAACTGAATGTTTTTGTTTTGTTTTTCATCAATTAAAATGAGTGAGTAAAAACCCACAGCAAAATGCAGTTACTTTCCTGCCACAATTTACTTGTTTCACAAATAAAGTCTTCTTGTTGACATTAAACAGTTAGATATTCAAACAAATCATAAATGTGCCCATTTAAATTCAAAAGGCAAATTTCAAATCTTGACCAGATTTGTTGGTCATGAAATTTAAATGGAAAATGTTGTTTGAAAACAAATAAGATGACAGTTTTGTGCCACCTGTGGATCTAAATTAAGATCCTTTCATTTGAATCATTTGACTCCATAAATAATGCTAATCATAGCATTAGGCCTTTATCAAAATTATAAAACAAATCACCCAAATTAAGGTGATACATGGAGAATTTACACCATGTTTTTGATAATACGTAATTACGTATAATGAAAGTCTTGGCTGTGCGACATCAGTTCATTGCTTCAAGAGTCACATCAACTGGAATTGGTTGCTCCAAGAGTCACCTCAACTGGAATTATTGTCATCTTCTTGACACCAGAGTTACTACACCAGCTGTCTGCAGTCTTCTACTTGACTTTCTCATCAGCTGTCTAATTATCTAGGGGTAACTTCAGTTTACTTGTCTTCAGTCTTGATTTAACTTGTCTTGAGTTTTCCAGTTGACTTCTCTTGACTTGTCTTGAGTTTTCTGACTTGTCTTGAGTTTTCTGACTTGTCTTGAGTTGAACTGTGGCAGACTGAAATAGGTCCGAGTTATCGTCGCAACAACCAGCAGCCCAAATCCGTAGATTCGCCTGACCGATCCTTGATTATACCCCAGTGCTATTTCAGTTTGCTGGTTTTCATTGTGTAGTTTCAATTGTTACTGGTCTTTGCCAGTCTCATAATACATGTATATTTATATAGTTTCATGTTACATGCATTCAACTTGATTGATCTTCATGATTCCTGCTCCAAGAGTAGACATAATTTGGTCACTGGTCTTGTCAGCAGAGATGTTTTAGTCCGGATCTTTGCACTGCGTACAAGCCCCTGATCGCCTGTGTGGACCTCCTCAACCTTGCCCATTAACCAAAGGTTCCTTGGGGAAGAACTGTCTACTATTAGGACTATGTCTCCAACATGCAGGTTTCTTTGTGGTTTTAACCACTTTTGTCTCATCTGAAGGGTGGGTAGATACTCCAAGATCCAGCGCTTCCAAAAGATACTGGCCAAGTATTGAACTTGTCTCCAACGTCTTCTAGCGTAGAGATCCTTCTGATCAAATACTCCTGGCGGCATAGAAGCAGTTGGTTGCAACAGCAGCAAATCATTTGGAGTGATAACGCTTAAGTCCTTGGGGTCATCTGAAGTCTTGATAAGCGGTCGACTGTTGATAGTCGCTTCAACCTCACACATAAGAGTGTGAAGTTGCTCTTCACTCTGGCAAGTTTTGAGATGTTGCTCTGTGAGAATGCTTTGTAGAATCTTTCTAATGGTTCGTATCTGTCTTTCCCACAGGCCACCAAAGTGTGAAGCTCCTGGGGGATTAAACTTCCAGTGTATACCCTGGTTTGCAGTAAATGCTTCAATTTCTTCAGTCTTCCACTCTTCCATGGCCTGCTTGAGTTCCTTATTCGCACCCACAAAATTTGTACCATTGTCTGAGTACATAACTTTCACTTGTCCTCGTCTACTAATGAAGCGTCTTAACGCGTTGATACATGAAGCTGTATCCAGAGATGCGGCGACTTCAATATGGACAGCTCGACTGGCGAAACAGGTGAATATTGCGCCGTATCGTTTACGTGTAGTTCTGCCAACCTTAATTTCAAAGGGTCCAAAGTAATCAACTCCTGTCTTTGTAAAAGGAGGATCGTCAGCTTGAACACGGTCTGCTGGCAAGTCTGCCATCTTCTGGTTGCCAACCTTAGCTTGAACCTTCTTGCAGGTTATGCACTTCTTCAGTAAGCCTTTCACTTTCACTCCTACTTTCACAATCCAATACCGTCTTCTAAGCTCGGCAATTGTGTGGTTTCTACCCTGGTGATTTAGCTTCTTGTGAGTGTACATTATCAGCAAAGTTGACACATGATGATGCATTGGTAAGATCACTTGATGCTTAGCTTCAGTTGGGATCCTTGCATTGCGAAGTCTTCCACCAACTGTCATGAGACCTTGATTGTCTAATTCTGGATCTAGATTCAGTAAGTTACTGTTACTGGGAACTTGTTTCTTCCTGTTGTCATTTCTCAGGTGCTCTTGTTCACCAACAGCTTTCTTGTTATTCTTATCTGTAGTCGCTGGTCCCTGAAGAGCCGACATTTCACTTTCATACTCTTGCCGTTGCACGAAGCTCAAAATGGCTACTTCTGCTTCTTGTAGGTCAGCTGCTGTTAAACTTCTTGATTCTTCAGCTTGCTGGTTAGAAGGACCTCTAACTCCTTGCAGCAGAATTTTCTTCAAACGGAGCCACCATGCCACTCCTCTCTTCAGACCTGTCCAATCTGAGTAGTGTTCTATCAGTTTATTGACTGTCACCTTTTCTGTTGGTGTTAACTTCAGGGTGTTGACGACCACTGGTGAATCTGGTGCAGATTCTTCTTCTGCAGTCTCTTCACTTGTAACTATCACTGGCCAGTCCCTTTCTGATTGATACAGGAAGTCCGGCCCCTGTAGCCATTCATGTTTACTTAAGAGCTGCTGTACAGAGAGCCCTCTAGAGGCGTGGTCCGCTGGATTCAGTTCTGTAGGCACATATCGCCACTGCGTTGGATCCGAACCATCTCTAATGACACTCACTCTGTTGGCTACAAATACTGGGTACCGTGCACGGTCGTTCACTATATACTTCAATACAGTTTGGCTGTCTGTCCAAAACACAGTACTGCTTACTGGTACCTCGAGTTCTCTCTTAAGCATATTGTCTACCTTCACAGCCACGGTAGCTGCGGTTAATTCCATCCTTGGTATGGATATCTGCTTGATCGGCGCAACTCGTGCCTTGCTCATCACCAAATTACACACCACTTCTTCATCATGATTGGTTAGTCTCAAATAACTTGCTACGCCATAGCCAGACTCACTGGCATCACTAAAATGATGAAGTTGAACTGATGATGGCTCTTCAAACCCCACAGGCTTCCAACACCGCGGGACACAGAACTCTTCTAACCCTGGTAGACTTGACTGCCACTTAATCCACTGGCTTCTAATCTCCTCTGGAATTTTGTCATCCCATCCTATTTTCTTCTTACATAGTTCTTGCAGCATTTGTTTGGCAGGCAAGATGGCAGGACTCACAAATCCCAAGGGGTCATACACAGAGGAAGTAACAGAGAGCATTCCTCTTCTCGTGGCTGGTCTGTCTTTGATGTCTAGTTTGTATCCAAACATGTCAGGTTCCATGAGCCACAGCATTCCTAAGGCCTTCTGACTTGGGAGAGATTCATCAAAATCCAACACCTTGGTTTCTGCTGATCTTTCACTGTGTGGAATTGACTCCAGCACAGACTTGCTGTTGCTAACCCATTTTGTCAGACGAAATCCACCACGTCCACAAATATCAATCAGGTCCTGTGCAAGACTTGTGGCCTTCTCTTCTGTTGATGTTGACCTGAGACAGTCGTCTACATAAAAATTGTTCAGAAGAGTATCAATAACTTCCACATCAAACTGGTCTTTGTTGTCATGGGCGGTCTTTCTGAGTGCATAATTGGCACATGCCGGTGAGGATGAGGCGCCAAAAATATGCACATTCATTCTATAGTCTTCTAATTGTCTTGATATGTCGCCACCTGGCCACCACAGGAACCTCAATAGATCCCGATCTTCCTTCCTAACTCCAACCTGGTAAAACATACTCTCTATGTCTGAAGCCAAGGCTACCCTTTCTTGTCTGAACCGCAACAATACACCCACCAGGCTACTGGTGAGGTCAGGGCCCGGTATCAGTTCTTGGTTGAGACCTGTACCTCCATATGTAGCCGCACAGTCGTAAACTATACGCAATTTGGCTTTCTGTGGATGATACACCGGGTGGTGTGGAATATACCAGACCTTTCCATCTTCTCTTGCTATCTCACCCTTTGGTATCTTCTCGGCATATCCAGCCTTCACTACCTTTTCCATAGCATTTGTATATGCTTCATGAAGTGATGTGTCCTTATTAAATCTCCTCCTCAAGTTATCAGCCCTTTGCTGAACTAATTGTCTATTGTTTGGTAATTTGACGTCTTCATTCTTGAAGGGTAGCTTCATTTCATAGTGTCCATTGTTAAATTGCACACTGTCATCTGCCATACAAAGGAATCTTTCATCTTCCTTTGATCTCCCCATGCGATCGTCGGATAAGATTTCATTGAAATCATGATTGTACATTTTTCTTATCTGCTCTTCTACAGTTTCTGTAGCCTGGATTCTATTTACAGACATTCTGGGGCTTGCAACTTCCCTTTCACTCCATACACTGACCATCCTAACAAGGACTTCACTGCATAGGGTCCGTCACCCTGACTATTGATGACTTCAAAAGGTTCCATGGCCTTATGGATATTGTTACCAATCAGAATGTCTATGTGTCTCTCTTCTAATTCTGGCAGATTAACATCTTCCAGGTATGGCCAATCTTCAAGATCTTCCTCTGTAATGATGTCTTCTGCATTAGCAGGGATCTCGTCTTGGGTAAACATTTCTGGAATATTAATAACATTCTCTTCATCAAGATCTAAAACCTCTAAATTCTTGAGCAGGTGAGTCTCTGTGCTTTCCTCTCCTGTGATTGTTTGTATCTGCACATGGGTTCTTTTCCCTTTGAGGCACAAAAGATTCCTCAGCCTTTCAGTGCAGAACACTGCATTGCTTCCATTGTCCAGGTATGCATAAGTGCGTGTTGAGGCGTTGTTTTCTGGTGATCTTACCACCACCGGTATGATGGAGGGATTTGATGAGCTGAAATTCTCACTTGTCAGTCCACAATTCACATGATTACTGGGTTCTTGTGATTTCTTGTCTTCCTGTGATTTACCTTGTTGACTTACAGTTTGTTGTTCACTCCTTTCTCTATCAAAGTGCAACACAGTTGGGTGGGTTTTACTGCATTTCTTGCACACCTCCTTCTTATCACAAGATGCTTTGCCATGCCCAGTTCTTAAACATCCAAAGCAAAGTTTCTTTTCAAAGCAAAATGTGGACTTCTCCTTTGGACTGAGTCTTTCCAATTTCCTACATTCCACGGTGGCATGCTTCTTATTATCACCACAGTATGCGCAGTGTTCAGCTGAGTGTTGGGCTGCACCTGTCGTAAATGCTCTTCTCCTTTGTATTTTGTTCTCAATCTGCTTACCCTTGGCCTTGTTTTCATCTCTTATGTTACCAAATGCAGGGTTGGAAGCTATCTGTGACAGCCTGTCAATGAACTCCACCAGGTCATGGAACATTACCGTCTTCTGTTTCTGTTCAATGTCAAAAACCTTAGTCCTCCACAAACCTTTCAATCTAATTGGCAGTTTTCCTACCAGGGTCTGCAAGGTGTGTGTGTGATCAAGTTCACCAAGTCCCGTCACAGCTCCCATCATATTTAAGCACTCTGTCAAGAATAAGGAAAACTCATTCAGACTTTTGCCTTCGTCTTTAACATCCGGCCATTCTCTAGCCTTCTTCAAAGCTGCCTGTGAAATTTTATGTCCATTGCCAAATCTTTTTTGCAACAGTTCTTTGGCTTTCTTGTAACCTTCTTCTGGGTTTACATAGTGCAGACAACTATTCACCAGTGTCTTTGCTTCACCGCTTGTATACAAGCATAGGTACATCAATCTATCTCTTGCTTCCTCCGTCTTTTCCTCGACACCGTATTCAAATGATTTTATGAATGTTGTGTATTTCAGAGGGTCCCCATCAAAGGTTGCAATTTTTTGATGTGGTAGTGATGCTCTTACTTGTTGCTTAATCAACAATTGCGTGAGCTGGGTTAAATCATATTGTTGCTGCTGCTGTTGATTAACAGGTTGAGGTAGCTCTGATTGTGATAGGCCTACATGTACTTGTGATATTTCAGCTGGGTCTCTTTGTTTTTTCATTTGTGTTTCACCGTTTTCACTGGTACCACCACACACTGGCTCGCTGTCTAACATAGATGCTACTAAAGGCTCTCCTACATTGTGAGTCTTGTGTCCACTCAGGCGTGAAGTTCCACCTAGCTGTAGATGAAAACTTTGCTCCGGCTGGACCGGCCCCTGTTTCACGTCATTTGAAGACACCGCTATTTTTGGTGATTCTACTGTTTCACATCTCATGCCTCTTTCACTGGTTGACATGAAATATTGCTGCTTTATATCTATTTGGTCTACATTGGTCGAGGCTGACAGCTCCACCGGAGACTGCTTATCATTTGCAGCGTCACTATACACACTATACATATCTGTTTCTCTTGGACTTGGTTGCAGCTTCATTTTTGACTGCATTTTACAAGAAAGGTCTATTGGTGGCGTGTTGTTCGAGGGATTTTTGTTACCTGCAGCTTGATGTAACATTTCTGACTCAAATACGCCATGTTCACTGTTGCTTTGAGACAACCAACTTCTTACCGCTGACAACCTCTGTGCCGGTGATGGCTGTCCAGTGTCTATTCCTAATCTTGCAGATGCCCCGACCGCGATGACTCATGTATTTCTTCCAGTGCTGCTAACTTTGCATCTTCTACCTTCATTTCAGTTCTCATTTCAAACAAGTCCTTTTTGTGTTTGATTTGCATCTCCCTTCTCATTAAATCTAACTCCTCCTCTTCTATGTGTACCCTTTCTTGCAATGCCTCTGCACGACATATCATCTCCGCCTTTCGTGTCACTGCCCTGCTCTTCTCTAATTCATAATATGACTTGACACTCTCATGTCTACTCCCTGATCTACAGGATCTACTACTTCTTCTACTTCTGCTGGTAGAACTCATATTCATAGGCCTTCGTATTGTTCGCTTGATGCTATTTACGTGACGTTCATTTACAGAGTTTTTAACTCGATGTAGTTTCTAATACCACATTGGTGAAGGTTTTTAAGCTTTTCTATTTTCATGACGAACTTCAAGAGTTCAAACCTTTCTAAATCATACACTCACTCAGCAACGACCAGGAAATCTTGAGAATACACGCTTCTTGTTCCATAAACATCTTTAATGTCACCATAACTTACTCTATATGAAGCTATTTGAAGTGTTTTTGAAGGTTAAAACTCGTATGACTTCCCGGCATCTTGGCTGAAATCTAGGCAATCACCGAAGCAACGATGCATCGATCAGCGATCGATCACTAATCAAGGCGCAATGCCATCGATGCACCAAGCAAGGCTCATTGCACTAGGGCGAGCAAGCAAAGTGGGGGATCTGACACTAACACCCGAACTCACACGAATGCACAACACAAATACACTGTTTGATTAAGCTAACAAAAAATCTTAGTCTTTAATCGAAAGTAAAATATAATTGGCACAATGACAATAAATGCATATACAAAATAATCAAGTATAATCACTCTTTTAACTAATTAGTACTTAGCCAGCATTCTGCATCTTGATGGTAATAGAGTTCTTGTAATGTTCTGGACAGCTGATGTATAATCCTTATCTACTTCCTGCGAAAATCAGCGAACCCATTGTACACTTGCATTTATAAATCATTGCGTATAAAATCCCCACACGAAAATGGTGCTGCTTTCTTCCAAATACTAAACTCCTTGCGTCGTTCTCCAAACACGTTTAAAACTCCTTGCGCCGTTCTCCAATACTAAACACCTTGCGCAGTTCTTCAAATCTCTTTACTCCTTGCGTAGTTCTCCTACTTGATAGACTTTAGAAGCTTTGAATCAGTTATCAGCATGACGAAGAAGATCACAATAAATTCCTCCTTTTCGGGATGTCTCCACACTATCTTCTCCGTTCAGCGGCTAATTACTTAATATAGCACCTTCGCTATAATTTTTTCCAAGTTTCCTTTGGCGTTATCTGTTGCTCTGTTAAGCCTATGCTTAAAATTGGAGACATAATCAAATAAATTGATATCTGATTTCTCATTCAGCCACTTTTCTTTCAACAACTTTAAGGGTCCGCGTACTGTGTGTCCAAACACTAACTCAAAAGGACTAAATCCTTAAAAGTTTCCTGAACAGTTTCCCTAGCATTAAACAACAACAAGTGTACTCCCTCATCCCAGCCCCTCTATGTCCTGATCATAGTTTTTCAATGTTTGATAGAACCTTTCTAGTGCACCTTGTGATTCTGGATGGTATTGGTAAGCACTTGAGGTATACTGCTCTATACCTAATTGACACACGTCCTGCTGAAATACTTCAGAAGTAAAGTTTGATCCTTGATCTGACTGTACTGTATTGACTTGGGGAGCCCCACAAATGTGAAGAACTTGGTTAAAGCTTTCACTATAGTCACTGCTTTAATATTTCTCAATGGTATGGCTTCAGGAAAACGTGTTGACGCGCACATAATTGTCAAAATGTATTGGTTACCTGACTTAGTCTTTCGTAGGGGCCTATACAATCAATAATAACCCTACTGAATGCTTCATCAAAGACTGGAATTGGCTTCAATGGAGCAGGAGGTATTGTCTGATTTGGCTTCCCTATTACTTGGCATGTGTGACATGTTTTGCAATATTCAGAAACATCTTTTCTGAGAGTGGGCCACCAAAAATTTCTCGGAATTCTTTCATGAGTTTTCTTAACACCCAAATGTCCTGCCATGGGACTATCATGTGATATGTTAATAACTTCAGTGTGGTAGACTTTTGGTACCACCATTTGGTGCACTACCTTCCACTCTTCATCGGCAGGTGCATCCGATGGGCGCCATTTTCTCATTAGCATCATCTTGTTTGTAAAAACAGACAGAATTTTGTTCTGCTTCTTCTAGGGTAAATGCCCTTTGATTGAACTCTTTGAGTTCTGGGTCATTTTGTTGCTCCACAATTAGCTTGTCATGATGGGTCTTTTATGGTTTCCCCAAGTTGTTCATGCTCAGAGGCCGTGTCATTTTTAGAGCTCTTTTTATCCCCTGGAGAAGGAAGTTTGTCTTCTTTCTCATTCAACTTTGACACTAAAGTGTCTTCCAAATTGTAGCCTAAGTCATCAATTTGGTTGTCCTCAATTGGTTCTACAGTGACCCTCTTACTCATTACCCGTGTACATGCAGGAAATATCTCCTTTTCCTCACTATTATCTTCCTGCAAACAGGGCTTATCTGTAACTATTGGGTCAGGAAATATTTTTCCCCCTGCCAAATAATTTCCTAGCAGCATGGACACGCAATTCATGTCTAACTCCTATGGTTACAGGACCAGAAACCAAGTCAGATGTCAAGTCAATTTTATGGAGAGGTACACTAATCATTTCCATCCCAATACCCTGGATCAAAGCATTACCTGCTGAACTATCCTCATTAAAGGCTTAATGTACGATTTCCTTCTAATTTTAAGTTTGTCATTATATACTCAAAATGCTGAAATAATACTAGTAATAATGATCGGGAATGGTTTCTGCATGAGCTGAAATAACGAGGTAACGTGAAAGAAACACTGCTTGTTATTTTGGCCGTTTAACACGCAGTTCTATCATGTCTATGGGCGGACATTAAGTCATAATTTCTTGAATTATGACTTTATGTCGAACTTTGCTCTGTTTACCTACAAACACAACACATTTGGCTGATTCCATTTAGGTGCAAGTTGTGACATGTGTAAACATTACAAATATGCCAAAAAATCAGGTTTGAAAAAAATTAACCAAATTCATATAAGATCGTACATTATGACTTTAAAGGGCAAAGTTCATTCCAGAATCACAGAACGTGTACAACATGTGTCTCGCACAATCTTTATGGGCTTTGGACTACCATATCACCAAGTGATACTACTCCATCTAACACAATTGGTTCACATTCCTCACACACCTTTTCTGTGTCACCTCCCTTTTGTGGGAATTCTTGTTTCTTGATCTCACTGACTTTTTGTTTCTTGGACCCAAGTGACACTGTACATCCTACAGTATTAGCAGTAGATGGTTACTGCTTTTATGAGTCTTGTTTGCCTCTTATTAAATAACACTGGGACATTGTATGTCCTTGTCTCCTACAATAGTTGCAAGTTACTTTGGTTTTTAACCAAGTTCCACCTTTTGGTTTAATCTGAACTCCATGGCGTCCCTCTACCTCCAGCACTATGCTGTGAATTAGACCGAGGTTTCCCTTCTTGTGTGCCACTATGATTTGCTCTAGGTTGATTACGGCTGAACCTGTTTGAATAAATCTGTTATGACTAAATTTACTCGTATTCAATTTGTGAGCTAAGCCATAGTCGTCAGCCATCGTTGCCGCCTCATTTAGCGTTTTAATTTTGCTAGCGCTTTCATCCAAATGGGTTTTAATGTCACCGTGGACACATTTCTTGAACTCTTCTATAAGAACCAACTGCCTGAAGTTGGCCGAAATCATTTTTGACTTCTTTTGAACCAAGCCACCTGTCAAACATTTGTTCTTTTACTCTAGCAAATTCTACATGAGTTTGATCTGCTTTCTTTCTTGAATCTCTGAACTACGAGGTGCACCCCAAATAGTTTTATCCTTCATAAAAGCGCACACGCTTACGCCCAAACGACCTAAGCTAATCGTAGATCTATCCTTTGCGCTTATTTTAGTGATCAAATTGTTACTCCAGTACCTTACCCTGGGGTAGGGCCAGCCGTCAAAGATGACCATAGAGGGGGTTGGTAAGGCCCACCATTGGTTTCTACAGTAAAATCAATGATTTCATTTCGCTTGTGTAAAATTATTCCAAGAGCTACTGACTTTATACTTGTTAGTTAGGCAGAAATAGTCAATTCCTTTTATATTGAGGACAAAATTTGGTGAAAATCGCATTTTTGTAGAATTTTTAGCCAAAAATCGATTTTGCCTATACTTTTATACATAGCCAGAATTTCCCAAATTTGCATGAGTGCCATCGCATTATGACGTCATATCGACATTTATGTGGGGAATGTTTGTACTTATTTTGGTATCACTGGATATAATCGTAGTCCGTGTTACAAAATATGGTTCAGTAGTTCTCGGGTTGAGTGACTGTTTAGTTTCTCCAATATAAGAGGAGTCTGTTTCCTTTCCTTTTCCGGACATGAAATACCATACACAATGTTGCTACGTTTGTCCTTTTGAGGTTTGTCTTTGACCTTGACTAATTTGTCACGGAGGGTCTTAGTGGGCTTGAAAGATGTGTAGATGCCAAAGGTCTTCAAAGTCTTCTTAACCCTCTCTGAAAGGCCAGGATGCAACATAAAGGTATGGTAACGTGTGTTGAGTTATTAGTGAATTGACTGTTCTGTGCGCTACTTGCCAAGGTCTGATCTTTCTTTGTCTTATATAGCTTTCTGGAAAGCCCAATTTGGGTAACCGCAGGTGCTAAGTGATTTTTGTACGTAATTGAGTTCCTTAACTTTAGTTCCTTGTCGCTAATGAGGTGGTCAAATATCTATGTATGCTGACGACACAACACTCTCCGTCAGTGGTAAAGACCCCCAAGATATATCTGCTAAATTGTCTTCTAATGAAGATAATGGTCCATGTGAGTAGGCTTTCTGTATACTGTAGAGGTTAGGCTGCCAACGGTGTTGCGGTGAACCAAACAGTCAAGAAAGGGCAACTTGATATTCTCACACTCTTCCTGTGTGAACTAAATGTTAGGATCAACGCTGTTGATGTACTTAAGACTGTTCAGACTCACTTTTGCTTATCGCCACAAAGGTATCGTTCACGTATCGGAACCACAGCTGGGATTGCCGAGGTACTTTTTCAGAACCTCTTGTTCAAATGCTTCCACGCATATACTACAGATTCACAACAATTGGACTAACACTTGATCCCACTGCACAAGTAAATTGGCCATTGTGTGATACGTGGTTTTGAGACCGAAAGCGTAACTAATTCCACAATCTGTTCCACAGTAAGGTCAATGCTATTGCTAAGATTGGAATGCTTGTCTAAATTGTCTCTCTCTACTTGTATTGCGGCGTCCGGTGGTATAAACGAATCTCATGAGCCATGTCATGGTCAGGATTTGGTCGGCCATTACTGCACCAAACTGGTGTTTTGACCGCTGTGCGAATAAAAACCGCCTAACGCCTAGAGAAGATGCAAGGACGAGGAGGGTTAATAGAGGTTATCCGTGTTCTATAAGCTGCATATCCTATCAGCGACTGCTATACCTTGTTTAGGACTTTCAAAAGAAATACCTGCATGTGCAACCATGACTGTTTCAAAATAGCCCGCCAAAGTCATGCAGGTAACTCCGAGGTCGTGTATTGAATTGATTTGAATGAGGAATACTACACCACTCCACGCCATACATCAGGATAAGTTGCAATTTGGTTTTATTTGGACACAATAGTCGAGTTAACTAAACTCGAGTCGTGTTATTATTCTGAAAAAAGATCGTACATTAAGGCTTTAAGTCGAGTCGAGTCGTTGTCCTATTTTGAGAACAAAGAGGAGAACTGGGAAAGGAGAGAAGAGAGAGCAGAAACATTAAATTGCACGAAGGTCTATTTGAGTAGGCCAAAGTCTAAAAGCAGAGACGGATCAAGTTTGTGGAATGGGGAGCTATATTCTTCTATAATATTCCGGCTTGCTTTGAAGGCTCTTTGAGTCTGAATGTCCCCGTTTTCTAGAAGCTCGGATCCGCCCTTGACCATGTAAACAAACAAAAATATTGTTCATACTTCCATAAATTTTACCTTAAATGAACATCACGAACCTTAAAAAGTACAGGCCTGATAGAATAGAATATTGTAAATATTTAGTTTCATGCCGCTATGTGATGGTTGAATGAAAGTAAACATAACCATTACCTTGAAATGCAGTGTCAACAGAGAAAATGGATCTCATATTCCCCCAAGTTAAAAATTCGATACTCCTAAATATTATCATAATTAAAGTATGCCTCGGTCGGTCACACAGGGTTTTTGATAGAGTTCTAATTTTTAATTTTCGACTAGTGGTATAAAAATATATTACATAAATAACATGGATATGGTATAATAACAAAATATTATTTATACTACCGAAATGTAAACATTATAAACATGCCGACACGGGAGCCAATAACATTCGTCTTATTGATGTTCATTTAAAAAACAACATGAGAACTCAATAATCAATAGATATTGATTGCTTATACATAACACCTGTAAAACATGAATACAGACTACAGACTTGACATTTAGTATGGAATATTTTTTCACAAAATTCCAAGACTGGTCTGGAAGGGGTCTGCATAAATATTACGGGATAAATATTAATTGGAGTGTGTCGGGAGATGGTGTAAAGTATTTTTTGACAGAAAATGTGCTTTCCATTAGTTGCAATTATGGTTCTCATAATTTAGTGAATTAGCCTAAAATGGCGGATTTAGGGAGACTGAATTTGATTTTTGTGGGGGTTAAAATTTCTGAATTTGAGCAACATTATTCTGATATTATCTAATTTATTGAGGTTTGAGGTGATATTTACTGAACCTAAATACCAATAAGTGTTCGTCAGACATGAAATGCACTTGTAACCTACAAGTTTTGTAAGTGGGAGGAGCTTTAAAAATATGGCTCTGAAAAGTGGTACGCACTCAGAAATTTTTAATGGCCCCCTGGGGCCAAATGTTATAAACTTACTGTACACAAAGAAACAGCGTGAGTTCATTGGACAACCAAGAATCCGCGCAGTTGTTTTGTACCTTAAGTTTATAACATTTGACCTCAGGGAGGCCATCAAAGTTTCAAGAGTACGTACCACTTTTAAAAGCCATATATTAAGCTCCTCCCATGTTAAAAAAATCGGTACATTGTTAGTGTAATTCAGCTGTGATGAACGCCAGTTGGTGACGAAGTTAAAAAAATATCACCTCAAACCCCTATAAATTTGATAATAACAGAACAATGTTGCATAAAGTCCGAAATTGTGTCCCCCACAAAGCTCAAATTCAGCCTCCCTAAATCCGCCATTTTAGGCAGATTCGCTACATTATGAGAACCATAATGTAAACTCATGGAAAGCACATTTTCCTTCAAACAATTATTTTACACCATATCCCGACACACCCCAATTAATATTTAGCTCAATCGGGTTATGCAGACCCCTTCCAGACCAGTCTTGATATTTTTCGAAAAAATATTCCATACTAAATGTCAAGTCTGTATAACAAAGATTTTTACCACTGAGATGTAAATATTCACATATGCCGACACGGGAGCTAATAACACTCGTTTATCATTAAAAACAATATAAAAACCTTATTCTTCTTGTAATAAATATACAAATCGCAAAACATTTAAAGCACGAGTTATTTCACCCCTGTGCCTATATCCTAAACAAAAACAGATATGTTATAATCGGAACCAGCAGACCTCATTTGTTAATAAAGACACGATTATTCAAAACCCAAAAGGTACATGGTTAATGATTCGTAAAGCAAAAGAAACTTATTGTAAGCAAAGTGTGTCCCAAAATGCTGGTGATTCTAAGATGATGTGGAAAGCGCTTAACGATATTTTGCCTCACAAAGCTTCTCCTAGTCCCTCATCAATCACTATTGATGACGAGGTGTGTACAAGTGTTAATGATATTGCTAATGGTTTTAATAAGTACTTTACAGGTGTTGCTGCTAAACTTGTTGATATGTCAAAGGTGGTGATATGTCAATTAACAACTTCAGGCCAATTGCCATCCTTCCTGTTGTGAGCAAAATCATTGAAAAGGCTGTTCATAAACATTTGTATCATTATTTAAGTGAAAACAAGCTGATTAATGAAAATCAGTCAGGTTTTAGGCCTTTTCATTCTACTGAAACATGTTTGTTAAATATGGTTAATGATTGGACTAATAGTATAAATTCTGGTAAAATAATTGGTGTTTCGTTTATAGATTTGCGCAAAGCATTCGACACCGTCAATCACGACATATTGCTCAGTAAACTTAAAAATTTGGGTGCTTCTGCCACTGCACATGAGTGGTTCAGTTCATATTTATCGTGCCGCACCCAGAGAGTGTGTTTTAAAGATACTATGTCAAACTCACGCCCTGTTTCAACAGGTGTCCCCAGGGCAGTATACTAGGTCCATTGTTTTTCCTTATATTTATCAACAGTATGAACAAAGTAATTTCCCATGGTCAAATATCTATGTATGCTGACGACACAACACTCTCCGTCAGTGGTAAAGACCCCCAAGATATATCTGCTAAATTGTCTTCTGATCTTGATTCAATAATGAATGGGTTGAATGTTAATAAATTGTTTTTGAACACTGATAAGACAAATGTTATGTTGATTGGAACTGCGAGTAAGTTAAGGAATGTTAATGAGAAAGATTTTTCTGTATTTGTTAATGGTAAACAACTGGAAAGAGTAAGAAAGGCAAAATGCCTAGGTGTTGTTGTTGATGATCAGTTAAAATGGCATGATCAAGTTAATAGTATTATTCAAAAGGTTTTCTGTAAGATTGGGCTATTAAGACGTCTGAAACCTTTCCTTGAAATTGATACATTAAATGTTATTTTTAAATCGTTTGTTCAGCCTATATTTGACTATTGCAATATCTCATGGTATGGTCGTTTTAAAGATGACAGTTCCAAACTTAATGTTCTTCATAAACGCTGTGCAAGAGTGATTTTGAGCGTGAACAACTTAACTTCATCTGATTTCATGTTTAGAATTCTTGGTTGGGAACGGCTTCACACTCGTAATGATTATTTTAAAGCACTAATGGTTTATAAATCTCTTGATGGCCTGGCGCCACATTATCTTGCAAAAATGTTTAACCATGTATGTACAACTCACAATGTTAACACACGACAGGCTGCTGCTGGTCAGTTGGCTTTGCCACCTTCAATTCATGGATATGACTTAGAATGTTTTAAATCATCGTTCAGTTACAGTGGTGTAAAATTATGGAACAACATTGAAAATGATATTAGAAACTCAATAAATGTGCAAACTTTTAAACGGTATTACAAAAATGTATATTTTCACCAGTTTTAATTAAATAGTGTATAATGTAAATAACATCTTGAAATATATATGTTACTGAGTTATTATGTGTTTTATATGATGTTTTTATGGATCAATGTTCATTTAATAATGGCATGTGAGTTTTAATAATTATTGCAAACTGTACAAATGTATTTGAGATTTATATTCTTTTAATGTATCTTTTAATAATGGCTTGAGTTGTAAATTGTATAATTATATTTCTTTGTAATTCTCTATAATTATATTCCTTTTATGTATTTTGCAGGGCCCCGTGTTAGACCAGCTTCGGCTGAATCGGGCTACCCTGGGTAAACATGTTGTAAATAAATAAATAAATAAAATGGGTATAGGCAACAAGAATCATTTTGTATATCAACCAAGTAAATATCTGTAATATTGATCGATATTGATCGATTTATCATTTTTGGACTTACAGCCTTCTTGCGCTCGGATTACCCACATGGATTCTTTGATGCGGCGTGCCCCCGAATCACATTCTTTGTTGAGGATTTTGGCGCCGTCCCAGTTGATCACATGATTATGCTGAACTTCGTGGTCTGCGATTGCTGATTTGGATTGTTCGCTTTAAGATTGTTTTCTGGTTTTTCTAGTAAAGATACCTTTACTTTTTGCTACTTTGTCCGATTCCTTCTTATATATGTTCACCCAATCTGGTTTCAAAACGACGACCTGTCTCACCCACATAAGTAGTGTCACAATTGGCTCCAAACACCATGAACAGAGATGAGGGGCCATTTTCTCAGTCACGTATACGATCCACTTCTGGGCGCTAGTGCGCCCACTGTTGATGACCAATCAACCAGAAGGAAGGATCAAGTACCATCACTCCGATGATGGCCTTCGACCAAGATGGCCGAAACTGTCAGGTCAGTAAAATTAAATTGGTTTTGACAAGAAAAACATTCTCTTAATTGTATCACACAAACCTGATGAATTTCTTCAAGAATATACCACTTGCTTAAAGGCTTTAACTCTTTTTCTGTTTAAACCTGTTAAACCAAATTGTTTAAAAGAAAATGTGTGCCTTTAAACAGATATTGCTTAAAATCGTAAACTATCTTTCTTAAACAGTGCAATCTTAACTTCTGAAATAAGAGTGTAGTTAATCCGGTTATTACACCACTTCTACGGCGAATTTATGTTATATCTGATCATTTCTGCAGGCCAATCAAATTAAGAAAAACAAGGGATTAACCCACCACGAATTGCAACCGAATCCATTTAATCACCATTCATTTCAGAAAAGCATATTAAATAACACATCAAAAGTCCCTGAAAATCCCCATAGTGGAACAGTGCCTAATTTGCATAAATCCAAAATGGCCGCTTATGCAGGGGTGAAATTTCAAAGTTGGTCCAATCTTGTTAACAACCATACCAATGTATTACTCTCCTCATAAGGATTCACTACCCCTAAATAGGTAAAACATCACAAGACATAACGGGAAATATCAAGGTATGACGAGGGATATTGCACTGATTAGTTTCGCATTTGAAAATACACTGTTACGAGCCGAATGACTCAAGACCAAAATCACCTTTTACCCAAATTCACACAAATGCACAATAGCAATAATCTCCATGATAAAAACCTGGAAATTCTGTTGTTGTTTTTAAATACACAGGGTGTCTCTGAACGACTTGTATCGTCGGGGTATTTTATCGCCAAAACTAAACATAACTAAATAACTGATGTGGTTAATGAATAAATGAGCTATCACATACTATTTGAATTGACCACACCGTTCTTAAAATATAAGAATTTTACGAAACACTCTACATTTTCAAATCTTTCCACAAATTCAAATATTAATCAATGATCTGTATTCGGAGTGCTAATCACCGCGCATGAGGCGTCTATTGCCATTGATAGATATTTGACTCTGTTGAATGGATTGAAAATGAGGTACATATAGTTTCGTAAAATTATTTTGGAGTGGTCAATTTTAAAAATTCAAAAGATATGTGATAGCTGATAGCGTCATGGCTATGTTTGCTTTAGATGTTAAAATATTAAATTGTGGGACAGGCTTTTATGACGGGAATTCATAACAATTAGTGGGTTTTAGCGGGTTCGCCGTCGGACAAGTTTAGAACTGTCAACTTTGTCAAGCTTTCGTCCTGAAGAAGTCAGAGCTACTCCGGCGAAAGCTTGGTAGTTCTGTAGAGTGTAGACAATCGAACCCAGTATACAATATCGTTTCAAGAAACTGTTGGTGTAGTAGCAGTTCGTGATAAAGTAGCAGGGCAGTGAAGCGCAAACTGCATTTCGCAAACTCTATGAAACAGCAAAATATGACATTACAGCTGAACTTGAACTACTTCTTGCTTAGCAGCGTGCTTAATTGAAAGTTGAGTCCATGCATAATTTAAAACATAAAAAAGGCTTCGGCTATTATTTGATTTAAGTCCGTGACAGTTATAAGAGCTAGTGGAATTTTATTATCAATTTATGGTATTGTTGTAGACGTTTACTACAAGGAATTGTGAGAATGCAGGTTATTTGTATACTACATTTTATCACGAGTAACCATGGTAACGTTAAAATATGCATTTTTTTGTGATATTGCAGATATAAACGGAATTGAATATAAAAAAATGAATGATTTTCAACTGATCAAGATGGACAAGTGCACACTTTCAAAGGAGCAAATGTTCTTTTATGAGGTTTCATTTTACTACCAATGATTATTTGTTGTCCTAGTGAGTGTACTTTAATCAACGGTGTTATTGACACGAAGCTGCATAAAAACAACACTAGTATGTTGTTGCAAGCCAAATATTTAATTGTGTTTATATGATTATAACATCATACACATTATTTGATTTAAAAACAAGTATTTAGAGAAGAGTCAAAATAAGCTTACTTCAGAGCAGGAAACTAAAGCTAGCGATGAATTTTATACATTAATTTTGAAAAAAAAATCGGAAAGCATTATTTTATTCAGATCCAATAAAATGATACTGACACATATACGTATATTTCAATTCCTGTCAGGATATTGTTTATCCAGGTACTGCTGTTTTTAGATGTTTTTAGAGCCGGCAACACTTTTTTGTAAGGTTTTGATGACGTCACCAAACTTTCTTGTTGCCGCATTTACGAAAGTATTGCCAGTTCTAAAAAACATCTATAATAGGAACACCAGCACCAGAGCGAACAAGATTCTTGACACGAATTAAAATATATCTTGGTTAGTATCATTTTACTGAATCTTTCTCAATGAAATGAACTATCGGAAAGCAATTTTAAAAGACTGTAGACGTCAAACCTTGGAAAAATAAAGTAAATGTTGCTGCAAATATATGCCACAAAGAAGACGCTTTTTATGAAAATATACTTTGAATGGTTCTATTCACTATGTGTGATAGTAAAGCAACACCGTGATTGATATCAACCGGAAAACAATGTTAGAAGACTTTAGACATACAACCTTGGAAAAACAAAGTCATATTGTTCTTTTAAATGAACTACAATCGGGCCAATTTATATCACAAACAAGGCGCTATTCATGAAAATGTAGTTTGAGTTCTTCTATTCACTATGTGTAATACTAAAACAACATGGTGATCAATATATCACTGAGATGAAGAAATAGAACATTGTGATTTTCATATATATATTATCATAAGAATACCACAATGAGCACAACCAACCAATCAGATTGGCACTGATCATGCAAAAAGGAATAGCAGCAATATTTGTAATTTTCTGGGTCATTTGCACTACGGACTGATGCGTTAAAGGAGGCTATATATTGACGTTTAACTTTCAGTGAATTATCTGGAACCTATCAAACTACCTAACTAACTCTGATTTGACTCCTGCATTAGTATTGTGTTTTGCAAGGATTTAGTATTCACTTGCAAAAGAACAGGATATGTTTCATGTTGGAAACACTTTATAACATGCATAATGGAATTTCAGATTGAGTCATAAGCAACATCTGCACATTGAAATCTGCTCATAGTTGCCAACTTTTATCAGCATTTTGCAGTTATTTTATCTGTTCTTTCATGTGGTATTACTTTATTTGTCGGAAAAAAATCAACCAGACGTGACTGACGCGTATCAAATAAATGAATTAGATTCGTGGACTCGGAGTTATAGACTAGAGCGAAGTATCAAAATTAATGTGTTGATCGTTTATCGGATTCAACCTGTAAATAAAGAGGAAAGAATATACTAGAACAGATCGTGAACGATTGAACGATAGCGTTGTTTCTTCACTTGAGCAAAAAGGGGCTTTACCTTAACATGTTGTAAATGAGGTACAGGTATCAGTGTCCTTTGTTATACGAGTAACAAATCTAAGTTGCATCTTGCCTGGTTTTATATACAATTGATTTTCATGAACTGACATTTAATAGATATATACAATAATGTTATATGTAAATATATAAATTTCCAAACTTGTATGCATTTGTGTTAATGATATTGTTGCGTTGAAAATTAATAGAAAATTAATGTCATTTATTTTATATTTATTATATCAAAACGTTTCCTCTATATTTAATTTTTAAAAAGTAGGTTACATTTTACGAGTTTGTATCATTCGCATTATTCATTACCGCAAAGAAAATGGATCAAAATCGTGGAGCATTTGATTCACATTTAAGTAACACTTCTTACGACGAATTCGTCAACGAGTCAATTGAATTGAATACATCAGCTCAAGTCCCATATGACATTCCAGACTGTCCGGCACAAAGTGAATTAACTATTCTGTACTATTGGCCAGATGATTTCATCGAAGGTTTCTTTATGTATAAACCGACGGATAAAGCCTTGATTAGCATGGTTTTGCCGATATTTACGGTCATCGGATTGTTGACAAATATAGCCTTTCTGCTGACCATCGTTCGAGTTCGTGAAATGCGAACGTTGACAAACTTTTATCTCGCAAACCTTGCTTGCGCTGATTTGATGTTCATCATGGCCACACCTTTAATTATTTTCTATAAATTCATATGGAACTCAGAGTTTGACCGGGGTGTTCCGTGGAAAAATACAATAGAATGTGCCATTTCATCAGCTTCACCTCTCCTCCCTTACTTCGCCTCCATTAGCTTGGTTACTTTGATCAGCATTGAGCGATTTCTTGCGATTTGTTTCCCGTTGAAACATCGAATGGTAAACAACAAATCGCGAACGATCACATTGGTCACAGTAATGTGGCTTACGGCTCTGCTGTTAACGTCTGCTGTAGCACCAGCATGGGGAGAGCATAACCTGTATTGCGTTGTGTGGCCTATAAAATATCAGCATCGTTTACCGACTCTTGTAAACTTTTGCGAACCAGTCTCTCCTGAGTTTACTGAAATAGCAAGTATCTTTCAATTTGCACCGTTCATCGTGGCTCTTGTTCTCAATACAGTCTTGTATGCTTTGATCATTTACCGTCTCAGCAAGCGAGACGTTGGTGAAAAGGGGGATGGCGTAAGTAACCAACAGTCTCAGGCAAATAAGGTGCGGAATTCGGTAGCTCGTATGTTGGTGATCAATGGTATAGCTTTCTTCTTATGTTTAATGCCATATCAATTCATGCAAATGTATTACTTTTTTGCCCGCAATTTCGGTATAAAATTAAATGACGAACATATGTACATAGTCGGATGGTTTGGGCGATGTTTAAACATCTTGAATTCGGGCATAAACCCACTTATTTACAGCGCAACTAATGCGCGATATCGCCGAGCACTTTTTACTGTTCTTGGTTGTACCAGGAAAAAAGGTACTGCGTCAAATGCGCTGACTGTGAGTACAGTTACATATTCAAATGCTAAATCTTGAAAGAGGAACGGTTTAATTGTATGTACATGGTGGGTCACAAAAGTGCAATAGGGCACAGAAGGCATCTTTATTTTGGTTGTACCTGGTTGATCGTTAATTGTAATTTTTAATGCTTTATATGAGCTACATTCATTAGGACCTTATTGATTCAGAGTTTCCTGCTGGAGATTTTAAAAAAAGGATGATGTAACTTTTAGTTACTAATTAACAATTACTTATTATTTTCTTTATTTTGGAACTAGTGGTCACAGTTAAGAGCACACATTTTAAGAGCACACATATTTGGCACTGCGGATTTAATGATATTGCATGCAATTGTGGCTGATTTATACATTGATAATAATGCAGAATTGCAGGGATGTTCTTTGTTTGTTCAACATCATAGTTAAGATGATCAAAGTAAGAAAATGGCAACTTAATATAATTAAAATTTTATTTAACCGAGAAAATGTCTAGTAAAAATCAAATAATTAGATATTTTGCCATTCCCAATATTGAGTGTGGGCAGAAGTAATAAAATCAAAAGCAAGTGCGAAGGGCCGTAGTGATATTGTGCTAAAATAATAATTGATTCGAATGTTTCGTTTTGTTTTTATGAGCCTTTTAGTCAAAGGGGAATATAAATTTTGAATATAGCATACTTCATTTAAAGTAGATTAGAAAAAATTGCCATTTTTTTAAAACCCCATTGACATTTAAGTAATAGGGAGTTCCCACAGATTATTGTATTTGTTCTTGTTTGTGAAAGAAACATTGTGACTTGTTATTGCCACATTTACCTTTACTTTAACGCTGTTTATTTTTTTAAAGTTTTAATAACTGATTGAAGAAACGTGCACGTTAATAGGCTGGTTTTTCAAATGTTAAACGGAAATGCGTTTGAACTGAAGTGAAGTGAATTGCAAAATATGCAGTATCAGCTGTTACTCATGACGTCTGTTACTCAGTCGGCACCACGTGGAGGTATGGTTATAATGAAAGACAAAGATAAAGAGAATTTATCGCGTCTGACGTCATCTATCAATCAAACTCGAGCCCGGTTTGTTTACAAGTGTGGTGATGATGACTTGCTGAACGCGGATTTATAACCGAGCGCCTTATTGTTAATTTTACACCTTTCGACATGCAAACCATCTTAAAAGTTAGGTATTGATAGTAGGAAACTTTCTTTGGTGATGGCACCATGTACACAATGCCTAGAAAAGCTGCTTTTTGCCTTGTAAAAGTACGGACTTTTTCGCCATTTGCTGCTATTCCTTTTCTCCAATCAGCACCAGATAGATCGGTCTTCCTTTTACGCGCTGATTAACCTGTGTAAACCAATCAAGGATCATAATTGACAGTGACATCAGACGCGATAAATTCTTTTTATCTCTGTCTTTAATTATAGAGCTGCCCGCCAGTTTAAACTATACCAGCTCTACAGATCTCGCCGAACAATAGGACTTTGCTCCTCATATGTGCTGCATTAGGTCAGGAACGATATAGTTCTAATTCTTTGTTTGAGTCAATAGATAAAAGAGTAGTCCTGCATAATATTTTATCATTCTTCAAGGCTGCTAGAAGCGGCACTTGCTATTCATAGCGTATCCAGATCAAAGTTGCATCAACGCTGCTATATACGGTGATCTTGCTGAGTGCAAGTGCTGGAAACCTCTCCTCTGCTGATGGGTTATTACGCTTTTATGTGCCGGTTAGTTCGGTCACATTTTACGACGTTGGTGTGTTTGCTTTGATTATACTGTATTTGTAATATTGTATTTTATGCAATTGTATTATTTGGTAAAATTCGAAATTGTATGACATATAATTTTGTATATATCTTGTAATTGTTATTCTAAGATTTGCTGTAGTAGATTCAACATTTTATACATTACACGAGGAAACAATGTGGCTCTACATGCTCAAATATTATAGCTACATAGATATTATAAAATCGTGATGCATGCCTTCTTGTTATGGACGACAATTCGATTTCGATACTATTGTCAGAAAAATCAATTCCTGTCTCAAATGAATAGGCTTTTATTTTCGAAAACAAATCATAGAATGATAGAACTAGTTTCCGTTCAGTGGAGACCTTGTTTGTGGCACCCACAATATCTTTCCTCAACCAATGAAATTTATCATAGGTTTGCGTTGCTAGTAGAAAAGTGTCGCACCTTACGAAGAGCTTTCAATTTTACCGTATACGTGTTCAATTATGGAACAATATCATGTATAAGAAACATTGCACGGTTTTCAAGTTCAGTGGTTTCGAGAAAGTAGTTTCTATAAAAGAGATAGAAAAGGTTTCGAACCGCAGAATGAACGGCTCTTTTCAGAGCCACCGAACTTTACCAAAAGACCGATATGGTTGGTATAATCTTTTTACCTCGATATTCACAGTTTTGAATATTATTAACCAAAAAGCGTGACTATTGGTTATATTATAAATACTTCTCTTTAGAAACCAAGATAAGGTTTGACTATAAGGGCTATCAGTATATAATTAAGAATTTCTCAGCGGAAGAATTCCTAATTTAATAGAGCAAGGTTTAATAAAGAGGGTGTTTTTGCGTATATATTTTTGATGGTTGATATAATTATATTAAATTTATAAGTTTATAGTTTTCTTACTCGCAATTTGCTAAAATGATATTTAAAAAGCACGTATAAGTCTATAATTGTAAGAGAATTGGAACATTTTTAATGTTAATAATTGCAAAACGCCGGCGGTAGAGAAAATAAAAAAATTAGTATTTTATGAAATTTACGATTTATGTATAGAATACAATGGTGGAATACAATAGATTTGAAGTGTAAGTAGACTATCCGTTATTATTTATGTCTTTTTTTAAACTTCGACCGAGTTATCTAATTTATCGATCAATTAATACAAACTAAGGAAAAATATAATTAGCACTATAGTCCTACATGATATACAGGTATCATGTCTCCTGCGAGTGCCGATGTTTTGCTCTTCACTTTGTCAAATTGTCGATAAAAAATATTGGGCCAACCTTTTGGGCTGTTGAACGGCAAAATTTACCTTTTCTGCAGCCCCCTGTGTAGGAGCGCCACGGTACGCCACTGAACAGATGTAACTCTTGGTCTTCCACGTCTTGTTACCTTGTTGATCACAGGAAATATTGAATATCAACGTTTCAATAATTATGTGATTAACTAAACAATGACCACGTGTTAATAATGACAATTTTTAGCGATTATCACATGTTTTGACAGTATGCTTCGACTATATAAATACGTATTTAGAAATACACACGTGGCCATCTCCATGCTGCCATAACAGCTTCAAGAGACCTATACGTCATCCTGTACATTTGAATGCAAAGAGGTAAACAGAAGAAGACTAGTACTGTGCAGAAAAAATGTCTATTTTGTTCAACTTTCTGATCATATTGTAAACGTTCCCGTTAATAAATATTTTTCCGTCGGCAACTTTCAAAATGTTGTTTTTGATCATATATTACAAATTTGGAATCCCCTCATGTGTAATATACTTGCTATTCAATTAAGGTTACACGAAGAGACGTATAAAAAACGTATAAAAGACGTATAAAGTTGTTCTCTAAAACAGAGTTTTCTCAGTAATCAAATGTCGCAGCGAGTGAAATGTTGGTGCATTGGATGTAGCTTAACATTTTTGTGTGTGTTATATACAAATTTTTAGAATAAATTTGAAAATCCTTCGTTTAAAGCCTTTTTACGCATCATGTTCACAAGATCAAAAACGCGTTCCATGACGTTTTTTTTCAAATGTGCGCCCCGTATAAATCCACGCCGAGTGATTGTTTTCTTCTTTTTCGTATTGTACTACAAATCGATCAAAGAAATAATGTTGCCATGGGGAAGAACCAAATACAGTACCGATTAAATTTTAAAAGCCCGTTTTGGGGGAAAATTTTGGAGAATTTGCTTGAGAAAAAGCTGGTTTGTGAAATTATCGATATCTTGATTACGGGACGTTAATTTAGACATCTGAATACCTACATTATTTCTCAACATTCTGCCAATTGCTATTCCATTTGATTTTCACTCCAAATTGAAGCTTGTTTTGCAAAAAACGAGGTTTTTCTCCGTCGGGTTTGTCCAAAATTTCAGCGGTGACATGCGTGTTTATTCTAAGAGCCATTATGCGGACGCAATTGTAATCACGTCATTGCGTCAAATTATAATTAGATATCCCTTTCGCCAATCAATTGCGTAAGGTGATGGGTGGCCGAGCGGATAGAGCGTTGGACTTTGAATCTGTTATGATTAATTTTTGTGGGTTCTCATTTTTACTTCTGTTCTTCCCTCTTTTCTTTCTCCTTTTCTTTTTTCATTTCTTTTTCTTTCTTTCTTTCTTTCTTTCTCTTTTCTTTCTTTCTTTCTTTCTTTCTTTCTTTCTTTCTTTTTCTTTCTTTCTTTCTTTCTTTCTTTCTTTCTTTCTTTCTTTCTTTCTTTCTTTCTTTCTTTCTTTCTTTCTTTCTTTCTTTTTTTTTATTCACTATTTCTTTATTCTTTCTTGCTCCTTTCTTTTATAGCTTTTGTATATTTTATTGATTCGCTGACTACAGTGATTGATTGTTTTTCAGTTTATATAATTCAGAAATTTGTAGGCCTGCTAAGTCTGTCTTGTTGAATATTCCCAAATTCGATTTACAAATAATAATTGCTTTGTGATGTTATTTATTTATTTCATCAAATATATCAAGGCTCTATAAATTTAATATTAACACATTTTCTAGACGGCGTATCTTCATGAGGCGGGCATAGGGGCCAGAGGAAGTGCCCCCAATCGATTGTAAAATTTATAAAATCCTCATGAAAATTGCCGAAAACGGCTTGCTCCGTAAGCGCCGGTCTTTGCGTAGTACGCTCGACGCAAATAACTGTGCGTACCCAAGTTGGCTCTCATGATCGAGAATTAAATATTTTGGCTATAATCAAGCTGGAGTTATTGACGAAAATGTCAAAGGTTGGAATTTGGGCTCCATAGGAGAAAAATATCTCAAACAATGTCTTGTTTTAATAATTTAGAAAATAAATAGTTTGCACTACCTACTCTGTTTTGTTACCATGGTAACAAGACGGAAGGAGTTACTGACCGATCAAGTCCAATTGATATTGTCGCATTTTCCCCGCGTTATCTATAGTAACGAATGTCGCACATAGTGAAAAACTATATATTTTTCTGAATATTTATAGCAAGACCAATATTTGACACCATTGTTATCAAAATCGGATAAAATTTATTAAATAAACAATCCCAACAATATGGAGCAGCTTGGAAGACGAATGACTTGCCTATTCCAATTGGGAGCAGAGGCGGATTTAAGGAAAATAATAAAATATCCTGGGAGCCTAATACTAAAGAGTTGAAATCAGGAGCGCCCCTAGCAACTCATGGTCTAGAGCCTGTCTCTAGCAACTCATAGTCCAGAACCTGTTTAAAAAATAATTGTGCAAGTGAAAAGCACCCTCTTTGGCAATTAGAAAATACCCCTGTTCAATTTACTTGTTTTAATCTCGAGATATGTTTAGTTAACAACGAAAGGGTAAAATCACATTTGTGCCACTTTTACTAGGGAAGAGGACTGTACATGTAAATCAATGATAACTGATGTTGATGTATCTAATGTACTCCCCCCTTCGGGTCTCGTGCATTAGACGCATCAACATCAGCGCGCATGCATTATTTTGTCTAATTTCCCTCCCAACAAGTAATACGCGTTCATTAACCTATAAATGTGCAATATTTGTTTGTCTTTTAACATGTCTTGAGTGACAAAGAAAACAGTATTTACTATGATAAAATCATTGACATGCACATGTATTTAATTTTACAGCAGAATGTGAAATATTTATCTGTTAATCTGTGGAAAAAGAGAATCATTATACCTGTTCTATCCATGATAAAACAGTAAAAATAGTAAAAACTATTTTGTATTGGTGTGTAATTGACGCATTCTTTTGATTTCACGAAGGAACTCTTGATAAACTTGATGCTATCATTGATTTACATGTACAGGCCTCTTCCCTAGTAAAAGTGGCACAATTGCGATTTTACCCTTTCGTTGTTAACTAAACATATCTTGAGATCAAAATAAGCAAATTGAACAGAACAAACAGCATTTGAGATCTAAGACTATGCCCTTGACGTTGATGTAAGCATCACGCCACAACAGTATTTTCTAATTGCCAAAGAGGGCACTTTTCACTTGCACATTTTTTTTAGACATGCTGTAGTTATATACGAACATTTAAACCTGCCAATGTGTGTCTCAACCCCATTAGGGGCGCACCATTAGATTTCCAGGGGGTGGCATGGGAGTTTTTTGAAAAAAACTTTGCCCACTAGTGAGACGAAAAAAAAACTTTGCCCACTAGTGAGACGAAAAAAAAATTGTTTTTGCCTCACTGATGAGTAAAAAAAAATTTCTCCCACCCAACTTTGTATAAAAATTTACATTAAAATTGAAAAAAAAAAAAAAATACGGCGGCGAAAAAAAAAATTCTGCCTGATCCAAACTCCCATGCCCCCCTGAGAATATAATGGTGCGTCCCTTAGCTCAGTTGGTAAAGCAACGGGCGTTGGTACAATTTCATGTTTTCAAAAGTGCTCGATAGTAAGCACATATGCTAACCATTGCTAACTATCGAGTTTTACGGTATAGTAGTTGGATCCAATTTTAGTCTTAACAATTTTGACCTTTCGCATTGAAAATATACATTGTTCACCGAAAAGGCCAAAGCATTTAGGTGTTTTTTGAAAAAAAAATGTACATAATTTCATATGATGGACGGCTTTTCCTCTCAGCGATATTAGATTTAACTTCGAGTGTTGTCAAAAATATAGGAAATATCATTTTTTAATTATTTACCATAAAACTTGTATTATATCGCGAATTTCAAACGATCTAAATAAATTATTCGATATCCTCGTATTCAGAGTGTAATTTGGTGTGTCTGATGTACTCTCGGGCTCCAAAAACATACTGTGTAAACGTGGTTAACCGGCTCCTTAGATATTTTAATATGGTCTAAATTCATTATTGACACATAATGTAACATAATCTACAACATCACGGCATAAGAATTAAATGCACCTGCCCCATGCCCAGCTTTAGAGTTCTGAAATGAAAAATTTCAAACCGAAACAAGCTTTATGAGAGAAGGTCTTACTCGGTGAAGGAATCGGGTAATCGGCGAAGAATAAAGATTTCAGTTCCGAATCAAGATTTAGACCTTTTTGTTAATATAGCTGACATTAACCATGAAGTTAATATCGCGGGCACAATAAATTTAATTCAATAAAACTAATTATTATCACAACACCATTATAGAGATCAATTAATATTTACAAATTCACAAATCACATGCAGCTGGTATCATGTTAAAGTATTGATTCATAGTACTCCCTAATTCCAGAAAAATACAGCAATATTTTTTTTAAATATATTATCCTGTTTGCCTAATAAAACATAGCTAAATCCTAATCCTTTAGTTAGTCCTAAGTAGCAATAAAAATAAAATTTGAATATCGGGCCAATTGTTGGAAATAAGGGAAAAAACATGCATTTTAGGGTGTTTTAAGTATGCTGTGACAATCAAGCCCAAAGACTTGTACTAAGACCAATTTCAGTTTTTTAATAATGCATTCTAATTTTTGGAAAATACATGTTTCATTCTTTTGCATGAATTAAAGTAGCACACAAAAAAGTGAAAATTTCGGCATAATTAATTTTGATTGCTTAGACTTGTTCCAAGTCTTTGATTTTTGTGACTCGATTGTCAGAAAACATGCCGAAAATGCATGTTTTTGGTTCTTTTTTCAAGAAATCAGTAAAATATCTCCAGTTAGGGCTATTAAAATGAATGATTAGGATTGATTTGGCAGAACTTGATAATATTTTTTAATTTCAAAAAAATATTGCTGTATTTTTCTGGAATAGGGAGTAGTCAGCGGTTGGTATGAACATTGTCCTTTCTACGGATAGTTTATATGCTTACATTTAACCGTAGCACCGAACAACAACTGTAATATTCTACAGCCAAAATAACACTTAGAACATAAATACCTGTCCGGTATACCGGTATCATATTATATAAAACACATAAGCATTATAATAATGTCCAATTTGATTGGATGCATTATTTATTGTGAGATAATATTCCTACATTTATGGTCACCTGTGAAGATAAACGGAGCTCTCTAAACTACTGAATTCGTTTGTTCATTTAGTACCATACTCGTCCCTCAGAATGTCTGGAGGGAAGAAATTGACCAAAAACGTACTTCTCGTTATGTTATTTTTCATAACCTTTAGAAGTTTTGAATTCGCCATCGTATCAATTCTAAACAGAAGTAAATTTGATTTTAATTATGCCGTTGTCAACACCAAATTTAAGCCTCCATCTCCGGTGCGAAATACTTTCACTAAGAGTGTTCAACACGTGAATAATGATCTTCTCACAAACACCCTCGATACAGTACAAACGTTACCAAAGTGTCAAAGAGATAACGACAAGAGTTTATTATCAGTTATCACTTCATCACCAGAATCATTTGATTCCAGAATGGCTGTACGGAAAGCTCTAATCGCGGAAGGAAGAATTACTGAGGCTGTGGCATCGAAAGTTTGCCTGGTGTTTCTTCTTGGACTACCTACTACGGAAAGCAAAAATACAAGTAAAATACAAGACATGGTGATACAAGAAAGTGAAAGATATCGCGATATTATTCAAGGTAACTTTACGGATACTAATTTGAATGCAATTTTAAAATTTCTAATGGGCGTAAGGTGGATCAACTCAAAAGGTCCTAGTCTAAAGTTTATTTTTTTCGGTGATGACAAACTTCATGTGTTCTACGAACGGCTTCTTCTGCTGGTACAAGAAGTGGACAGCAAACACGATGAAGTGCTGCTGGGAAATCTTGTCAAAGAGTCTGAATCTCTACAGCGATTTACCAGACTGCCATATGCACCATTTTGTTCATCAGAAGCTGGATTTGTTCTCACAAGGAAGGCAATTGAACAAATCTGTCAATTATCTTGGGAAATGACTGTAGTTCCTTTCCCAGATATCTTCATCGGTACCATAGCACAACGTTACAATTGGACGATAATACATAGAGATGGTTTTACAAGCGAAGAACTCAAGGGTGACCTATGTAGTTTACCCAATGTAATCACATTTCGGTCTAGAATCATGTTCAAAAATACAACAGTAATTCCAGCATGTGCTTCGCATCATCAAGGTATGAATAATTTACTCTTAAACTCATAAATTAGAAATATTATATATAAACCACTAACCTTTTGCATGGTCTTCCATGCATTGCGACACCAGCATTAGCTGGACAAAAACATGATAGATATAGGAGACTTGTAAAACTTGTAAAAGAAGAAACACAGACACGTTCACGTTGTTCAGCTCGCGCAAGACATTCCTATCACCTATCTGTACCACCAGTTTCTCAATCACCTATCTAGACTTGCAAGGTTGGTTCAGTTTTTTTTTTAAGATACGACCTTGTGAAAAAATTAAAAGTTTCTTTTTGAGGGCAGTTTACATTTTTATCACCTATCTAAACCACCGAGGTTTCTCAGCTCGATATACATTCCTAGTCAACCGAAGTCTTTCAGTTCGTTATACATTCCTATCAGCTATCTAGACTACCAAGGTTTCTCAGCTCGCTATACATTCATATTACCTATCTAAACCACCGAGGTTTCTCAGCTCGATATACATTCCTATCACCTATCTAGACTACCAAGGTTTCTCAGTTCGATATACATTCCTATCACCTATTTAGACCACCGAAGTCTTTCAGTTCGCTATATAAACTGGCCTCAAAAAGAAACTTATAATTTTTCACAAGGTCATATCTTAAAATTCTGTTAATAAAAATGAACACAGGATTACTTCAATACTCTACTCTAAACAAATGTCAGTAACAAAACAGTTGTCCTACTAACACAACAACAAGATGCACTGACACGGAACAGCTTCCTGGACCACGGGGCACTGACACGGAACAGCTTCCTGGACCACATTCACAGGCGAATAGTTGGCACTCAGCAAAAGAAATCTGTGAGAATGCGTACAAGATCCTTACAGAGGTGATTATTTCCAAAGAGTAAGTGGAATAGTGTGGAACGGGCTGCCTCTGCTTTTCACACACTTTCTTCCAGAAACAGGTCTTGTTCCACACTATTCCAGTTACTCACAGATTTCTTGTGTTGGGTGCCAATTATTGGGCTGTGAATGTGGTCCAGGAAGCTGTTCCATGTCAGTGCATTTTGCTGTTGTGTCAGTTGCATAACTTTTTGGTTACTGACCAGTGTTTAGCGTAGAGTATTGAAATAATCCTGTAGTGCAATTTTGGTTCATTTTTATCGACAGGATTTTAAGATACGACCTTGTGAAAAAATTATAAGTTTCTTTTTGAGGGCAGTTTACATTCCTATCACCTATCTAAACCACCGAGGTTTCTCAGCTCGATATACATTCCTATCACCTATCTAGACCACCGAAGTCTTTCAGTTCGCTATACATTCCTATCACCTAGACTACCACGGTTTCTCAGTTTGCTATACATTCGTATCACCTATCTAAACTATCAAGGTTTCTCAGTTCGCTATCCATTCCTATCACCTATCTAGACAATCAAAGTTTTTCTGTTCGCTATCCATTCCCATCAACTATCTATACTACCAAGGCTTCTCAGTTCGCTATACATTCCTATCACCTATCTAGAATACCATAAAGGATTCTTAGCTCGATATACATTGCTATTACCTATCTAGACGACCAAGGTTTCTTAGCTCGATATACATTCCTATCACCTATCTAGACTACCAAGGTTTCTCAGTTTGCTATACATTCCTATCACCTATCTAGACCACCAACGTTTCTCAGTTCGCTATACATTCCTATCACCTATCTAGACCACCAAGGTTTCTCAGTTCGCTATACATTCCTATTACCTATCTAGACCACCAAGGTTTCTCAGTTCGCTATACATTCCTATTACCTATCTAGACTACCAAGGTTTCTCAGTTCGCTATACATTCCTATCACCTATCTAGAATACCATAAAGGATTCTTAGCTCGATATACATTGCTATTACCTATCTAGACGACCAAGGTTTCTTAGCTCGATATACATTCCTATCACCTATCTAGACCACCAAGGTTTCTCAGTTCGCTATACATTCCTATTACCTATCTAGACGACCAAGGTTTCTCAGTTCGCTATACATTCCTAGGCACCTATCTAGACTACCAAGGTTTCTCAGTTCGTTATACATTCCTATCACCTATCTCTACCACGGTTTCTTAGCTCGCTATACATTCCTATCACCTATCTAGACTACCAAGGTTTCTCAGCTCGCTATACATTCCTATCACCTATATATCTAGACTTCATGTTTTCTACGAACGGCTTCTTCTGCTGGTACAAGAAGTGGACAGCAAATACGATGAAGTGCTCCTGGAAATCTTGTCAGAGTAACGTATCAATCACTAAATAACCACATTCTCATTACGTCCATATCGTGAATCCAAAATTATTACTCCTCAAAGAGGTGGGTACTTTCTTTTTGTGTGTTGTTTATAATTAATTTGTGTATTTTCACAGATATGCAACCCGATACAGAACATGCTGAAGGCTTCAATACAGTTTGTCCAGAATTCGATATTCCGGATTTAGGTGGGTCTGTATAAATAACTCGTATTATATATAAATTTATAACAATAATCATTCGTTGTAACTGAGTAATTTACATTGTTAACTTCCAAACCTGCTGACTGATTATTTTGCTCAGGCGTTGGGTGTTTTGTAATGCTGCCCTAATGCAAATTTCTGAATTTGAGTGACAAGGTCCGGATTAGCTTGAGAGGAATAGATTACGAACATTTTATACTTAGCAGACTTACCAAAAACATTCGAACCGAATCACAGCAATTAACGATGAATGTGTCTTCTGAAGATCACATGATATCATCGGTGAAATGAATTTGAGCACTTTGTCGCATAATATTACTTGGGCAGGAGAATCCAATCCCAGCAACTGATCTTTGAAATCAAAATTCCCTACACTCTGGTCAAAACTGTATAATTTATGAATACTGTGGTATTATTTCTGACCATCCACTTCCATAAAAAAAAATCTTCAACATTACACAAGGGTTCCAATTTCTACAATACCATATTTTTGGCTATTATGGTATCAATAATGTTTCATTCGAGTGGTTCGTCTTGATTATTTATTTATAATTAAATTAAATTATCTGAAGTCTCAGATGATTTTATAGACTTAAACCTATATCGCTACATCATATTCTAATTTGACAGTGCGTGAAAGAAAAGTAAACTTAAGCGAGGTCTCTTTAGACGAGGTTGAACTAATGCTACTTGGGGACAGACTCAATGATGTTAAACGACTGGTAATAAAGACTAACAATATCATCAACCAAACTCGAGTCTCTGCGAGCACATCGTTTGTGTCGTGTGACCATGCTACGAGTAGAGGCCAGTGTGGGAACAACTATTACAAGGAAGTGTTAAAATCCAGTCGGATGTTGATCAACGATTATGTGTATACACCTGGTGGGATATGGACACCAAAAGATTGTCTACCGAGATGGAAGGTAAATGACCATGCAATACTTATTTGCCTCTTGGAGATGGTAGAATTTCTTATAGGGTGGTGGGGCGATATTTGCTTGCCCAACTTTTAATTTAATATTTCCATACTGTATTTTCAACCCATTTTAGTGTGAAATGTTAAACCGTGACCTTAATGCCGAATGCCCATTCAGTCTTACTACCCAGTAAACCCAAAATGGTACATTCAAAACATTTTAATAACATTTGAATGTCGGGTTGCCATGGCTGCCGTTATATAAAGATCATGAATATGTGTTCAAAACGATATCGTAAACTGAAATAATTTGGCTAAACATTTTTGCAAAATGTTTTTTGTCGACAGTTAAGTAACATTCTGTTTAGAATTAGACCATCAGCCTGAGGGGTTAGTCTATATCAAACGAAGGGAATAACGCTAAGTTATAGCGATTTTTGGCCAAGTATCCGCCTCTAGAGCTGGAAATTATGTGATAGCATTGCAGAAGTGGTAGCTTTTGGGGTGTTATCCCCTTTTTTAAAGTCGCCATATTGCCTCTTTTAACATATAAGTAGCCATATCTTAGCTCCCAGAACAGTTAGTAAATGCGCTGTCTATGTCCAGGTTTTAGGGGTTAAAGAAATTTAAAATATCTGTTTTTATGTAACATATTGAAACCTTCCTTCATATTGAACTCCACATGGCCGGATTCACCATAGGGCACAGGTCCCCCCAATTGCCCTATGCATGCTCTTTTTAGCCCCAAAACACCATGTTTTAGACCAAAATATGGTAAAAAATTTCCCTTTACATAGCAAAATTCCCCTTCATTTTGGGCTAAATTTTTCGCCTAATATAATCGGAACAAAATATGCTCGTCTCCCTCTAAATTAGGCTTCCCCGGCACTGTCGACCTTATATGTAGTAGGCCCCCTATTTGTAAGCAAAACTTGGCCACTTGAGTGCACATGTCTACCTCACGGTAAATTGACGGCCTCCCCTAATCCACAATCACCCTCGGCACATTTCATTTCAAACGTCATCAAAAATAATTACATATTATATTAAAACAGCATCTTACATGAGTAATAAAGAATAAATTAGCATCAATTTGGACCTAAATGAATCTTCTAAGTGAAGGAATACTCATGAGACAGTGTTTTGAAATCCATGCTGGGTACCATTTTGGTTACCCAAGTTTATGACGCAGGATCATATAACATTATAAAAACGTTTTTGAAAAAAACATTGTACAATAACGTTTGTACAACATGCTTATTCATAAATGCTAAATATCTCCCTCTCATCGTCAATACTGCGCCATTTTCCTCATCATGCAGGTAGCCATCGTGATTCCATACAGAGACCGCCCATTTCATCTGCCAATTATTATTCGAATATTGACGCCTATGTTAAAACGTCAAAAGCTCGAGTTTGGATTCTATGTGACTGAACAGGTAAGTTCAGTTGGCCAATCAGTAAACATTTATTGTAAGTCCTGTACACTGGATACAATTATGCACAATTAGGTAAATTGACCTTGCCCGTTTGTGTTAGAAAAAACCCATAACATAACCATAAGCAAGATCAATAATTAGGCCAGTCAAATTAAGAAAAATATTTAAGCTACTGCTTATTGCAACAGAATCCAATTAATCACCATTCATTTCAGTAAAACATATTAAATGACACAAAATGTCCCCGAATATCATAGTGGAACAGTACCTAATTTGCACCACAATGGCCTCTTATGCAGGAGTGAATTTAGAAGTTGGTAAAATCTTGATAAAAAACATATCAATGTATTTCTCTCGTCATAAGGATTCAGAAAAAAATATAGTTTGACCTGCCTCCGACATACTGTTCTTGAATTATAAGCAAAGAGGTCAAAGGTTAAATCTTATTGTCCATAGGCATCTACAATTGAAAAATGCTCCCATTTTCATCCAATCGGTCTCAAATTGTTCCTTTGGCAAAAATGAATTAAAATGCGAACAGTTGAATTGTTTTGGATGTTTATTTTACATAGGCAACATCCTAAAATGGGCCAAGGTCAACAGGGCTCAATGAATTTTGATCTTTTTGGCCATGTTACCAAGGTCACAAACCGCCACTTGTTTTGAAATGTTTTTGCATTTTTTTTTATTAACATCAGAGATTTTTTAAATTTTTGTCCCTGTGGAATTCAAATTTTGACATTTGACCCTTTTTTCCTATAACTCAAGAACTGTAAATAGGAGATTTTACCAACTCTAAAATTTCACCCCTGCATAAGCGCCCATTTTGGATTTATGCAAATTAGGCACTGTTCCACTACTTAGATTTTCGGGGAGCTTTGATATGTTTTTGTGCGAGTCTTTGGAAGATGGACGCTTGATGGAAGCTGGACTGATCAGAGTAATCTAAGTTAACTTCTTTTTGAATCCTCATTTAGGGTCCCATAATTCCCCCGGCTGCATGATAAATTTATATATAATCTGATCTCAAGAATATCATAACTATATTAGAACTAATAAGCCGTGAAGAAAAATTTATCAGGGCGATACTTATTGTAAAATTCCTTTCGTTGGAATGTATACTTTTTTTTTATCTAACGGCATTTTTTTGCAGGCAAACGATCTCTACTTCAACCGAGCTATGCTTATGAACGTAGGCTTTCTAGAGGCGTTGAATTTCTCCAAATGGGACTGTTTTATTTTTCATGACGTGGATCATGTCCCTCTTAGTGATTACAACTACTATGGCTGTAGCGGTATGCCAAGACATTTCTTGAGTGGAGCAGATCGGTGGAATTATAAGTGAGTTCTTACCAGCTTGTTTCAATCGTATTTATATAAATCGAAAGGTTTGAATAATAAGAAGAAAACGAAATATATAATATCTATCTTTATAAACAAAATATAATTTTTCTTTATGTTGCATGTCTTTCGGAATATTGAGACAATACTTTGGCAAACTTTGACGGCCACCCTGAAGTGAATCACAAACTAAATGAATACATTATACTTGACTTGGTTATACTTGTCGGGTGGTTGTTCCGAACCACGACATGTCCCATTAGCAGTTGCCAGGTTCAATGCTTCCAGTCAAGTGTCCTAACTGAGCACATGCATTATGTATGTAAAGGGTGGTCTTCCAGGATTTAAAATATAACTATTAAATACATGAATATTAAGTACAAATGAAGAAATAAATGAAAATAACAAATTATAGATAACAATTATAATAATTTGATGTTGTAAATGTAACTTCTCTGGTTAAAGAACGTAATCGGTCAGATCTTTATTGTAATTTATGTTCGTCGTTCCTATTGTTTCTCTTTTATAGAATATTGTATGCAGATTTTTTTGGTGCCGTGACAGGATTAACACGGAGTCAAGTATTCCAGATTAATGGTTTTCCTAATGTCTACTGGGGCTGGGGTGGCGAGGACGACGAGATTCTTATGCGTGTTAAAGAAGCGAAACTAGACATCACACGGGTTAAAGGTCCTAGAGGATACTATAATTGTATTGAACATCATCATCATAGTGCTCCAAAGAATAAAGAACGGTAAGAGACTTCCCGTGTCAACTTGTATGAGATCATGGGCGTCAATCCCGGGAGGGGGCGTGTCCCCCAACCTTTCAGCCAAATTACCCATTTTTTGTTCTTTTCAGCCTTTTTTAAACCAATTTTGGACGCCCCCAGCTGAATTGGCGCTAATATATGAGATACATGTACAAGCTGGTCCTCTACTCGTAAATTGTGTTCGTATTAACTGGAAACAACTAAGAGCAAGCTCTTACAGCCCTTGGCGGCGCCACGGGAAAGAGACGGTAGGGGGACATTCAAAGATCTTTCTCCCTGTTCCCTCCTATAAACAAAGAAACAATTGCCTCCCCAATGTCCCACCCCGGAAAACAATATCTGATGCCGGCACCTTTCTGGTGTTGATATTTCAAATGTCTGGCATGTTAAGGGGCTGTGCAATAATTATGAGCCCCCCCCCCATTTCCGTACTGTTTTCCTAAGCCTTTTAGAGCGTTTTATTTAAAAGGCGCCCCTCGGCTTGCCACAAATTGCCCCCCCCTTTCTGCTCGCCAAAAATTCTCCCCCATTTTACCCTTCCTTAGGGCTCATAATTATTGCACAGCCCCTAAAGTCAGTAGAAAGCAGTTCGATGACATAACTGCATCGTACCAAATTCATAACAGTCTGAAGATAGCTTTACATCTGTAGCATACACGATAATTCCTGAAAATTAAATGACACGGTTTATACAACAAAAGTTTTACAATTAATCAATAAATGTTTAAAATCACGCCTTTTGTCATTAAACTGGTTTGTTTACTGCTTTGAAATGGCATGTAATCTGCGTGGGTTAAAATACCTAAAACTTTTCGCGAGTTTAAAAACACGTATGCTATTAATCCATAGTTGTATAGAAACCGCGCCGAGACGACGTCTTGTGTCCGCCATCGTCATTTTATCATCTCGTCGTCATCTCCTCAAAAAACATGTGCATAGTTAGGTGAAAGAGTTCAATTTGGTGACCACTCTCTGGCTAGTAAGGTTCGACTTATATGGACCATTTAGAAAAAAAAATAGCCACCATGTCCCTCGCGAAAATCCCGGCATTTTTCGCTAGATGCCAAAATCCAAAATGGCCGCCGCCACCATTTTGAAAATCTATGTTTTGAACCAGAGCACCCATAATCATGCACAAAGACACTTTTTCGGATATGTCGAGTACAAGGATTCCGATTCTGACATTAGTTTGACATTAGCAAACTCCTCAAATGCTGTTGAAAAGTTCTCCAAATTATTCCTCTTGTCATGGTGAGCCAGAAAAAGTATACTTTTACCTATCTGTGGCATACCCTTCAAAGGTCACGATTTGACCTCCACAGGGGTCAAAACCTGAAAAATGCCTCGATCTTCACCAAAATAGTCTCAAATTGTTCATCATAGAAAATCCATGCAGAAAATTATAGTTTTTATTTCTTACATGGGTAGCCATGGTAACATAGCCAAAAAGGGTCTGGATCTATATAATGCAATGGACATTGACCTTTGTTAGCATGGTAAAGAAATATCCTAGCTATGGCAAACTATTGCTTTTTTTAAATTGTTTAATAGTTTTGACCCCTGTACTGGTCAAATGGTAACCTTTGACCTTTCTGCTTATAACTCCAGAAGCGAATGACACAGATAGGTAAAAGTATACTTTTTTGTGGATCGCCATGACAATGATTTGAAGAACATTTCAACAGCATTTGAGCATTTTGAATTTTGACCTCTGTTTTAACGTTTTAGGCTAAAATGGCCAAATACGAGGTTAATTTGGTCATATTTTGTTTTTCCCCACAGGTTTCACCTTTTACAGACTTTTAGGCAACGATTGAAAATAGACGGCTTGAATAATTTGCGGTACAGTAAACCCAAAACTATGCTCAACATTCTCTACACAAACATTTCCGTTGATATCCAACAACTCACGGATGGCGTCTCGACTATTTCTAATTAACCAACCATACATAAAACCCAAAATGTTACTGGTAAGCGATATATATCCAAAAAAATACAAAAATGTTCTTAAAACGTTATAAACGTGTTCTAAACATGTTTTGGTTTTATTCAAAATATTCTAATAACATTTCTAAATGTCGGGTTATGCCATGAAAACGTTTGTAAAACGTTTTACACAAAGATAACACTACAAATACATTTTAAAAATATTGTCAAAATGTTATTGTCAAATATTTTGGGAAGCATTTTGCAAAATATTTTATCGACTCTTTAAGGGATGGGGTATGAAGGTTTGGACAGTATTTATTGTGGGACATTAGAGCACACCAGACATATCGAATTGCATTCTGAATACGAAGAATGTCCTTCTGATATCAAATAATTTAGAATTTTTGAAATTCGCAATGTAATACATATTTTATGGCAAATGAATAAAATTGATATTTTGATATTTAACAGTACTCGAAGTAAACTTTATAAATCTGATGATTTATACTTAAAAGTGTATGTAGGTGGGATGAAAAGCCGACGATCAATTGAAAATGTTGATCTTTCGTATTGAAGATATGGATTTTTGTTCCCAAAACACAAAAACAAATTAGGACTTTTTGGAAAAAAAATCCATATTTTCAATATGAAAGATGAAAATTTTCAATTGATCGTCGGCTTTTCCTCCCAGCTACATACACTTTAAGAATATATAATTAGATTTATAAAATTTACTTCGAGGACTGTTATATATTAAAAATGTGAAAAATATCAAATTTTAATAGTTTGTCATAAAATTTGTATTATATCGTGAATTTCAAACAATGAAAATTATTTGATATCAGTAAGACATTCTTCGTATTCAGAATGCAATTCGATATGTCTTATGTGCTCTCATGTCCCACAAAAACGCTCATTTCAGATCCCTTAATAACAAATGGTTAAATGTTTTGCATCTTGTTTTCAAAAATGCTTTTGGGAACACTATAAAAACGTTTTATACCATTTATAGAACCCGACAATTTGTATTTGCTGGGATCATACGAATGTTAATTATAAGTCGAAAATGGGCAAACCCAACACGACTAATTATCAGCCTCTGAAGATAAAAAAAATTAAACGGCTCATATAGCTCAGAATGAAGAGAGGAATCCTTGCATCAAATAGAGGGCATACAAAAGGACCAACCTCATTAATAAGAAATTTAGAAAATCAAATTCTTAAGGGATCTGGAATGAGCGTTTTGAGCGTTTCGACAGTATTTGGTCAATTCCAGCCAAAGCGGGACAAAATTCTCTCTGGGGGGCCATTTTGAAAATGTTTTCCTTTTCAATTCTAGACTTATCAAATGAGACGATCATATCTAGTGAATCATCAGGTGGAAGTGCCATCGGATTGAAAAATAACTTTTCTTGCTAGACCAAATAAAGTGTTAAATGCGCATATGCATGTTACCCACGAATTCAAGCCTTTTTCACCTGTTGTACGCCATAAAATTTCAATTTCGTTAATATCTTTCAATATTTTATGTGTGGATCATATACACTAGAAATCGGTGAAGACTTTGAATGTAAAATAGAATTTTATTACATATATCTACAAAGAAATATTTTGGTTATTACAAATTTTAAGAACGAACCAGGTGTACTGTTAAGATTGTGTCAATTCTTCGAACTCTTTCCAAAGTGGCTTTCATTTAACATTACTGTATTATTTCGAAAGATTAGAATAAATGCTTCATATAAATATAAAGTTAGATTTTGTATCCCGTCGCAGGATGAGGATCTCGGATGGATTCGTGGGTAACAGCGTCTAGAAAATAGCAATTCCTATTAATTTTTTTAAATAAAAAAAAAAATACTTTTCCGTATGTCAATAATTCAGGCTGCAATGGCACTAAAATGAATTTTAATCAAAATACAAACTACATGGAATATTTAGAATGGATCATTATGGCATTTTGGGTATAAAACTTTTGAGAATAATGAAGTTGCCAAATTCAAATAGACAGAGCAAACAGTTTTATATTATTATTTTAGTAAAATCATTCCATATTTTCATGCAGCAATATTCTATTGACTCGTGTTTGACAGTTCCTATGAACTAAAACACTATCAATACATTGTTAACTATAATTTAAGTAGGGATTCGTGGGTAACCAAAATGTTCGTGGGTAACACATATTTGAAGGTATGTATTGGTCAGCGGCAAAATAGAAAATATTACAGAAGGTTGGAAACCATCATGCGGTTATTCCTCCATTGCGTTTCAATGATTCCCGTTTCTCTAACCAATTGCATTTACCCAAAAATGGTAATTTAAGATAATCAATCAAAACTTCATGATACAGCTTCATTATACCTTCAAGAGGACGCTATTAAACAGGACTGTTTTGGAACCTATTTCGCATGTTTTCAAAATGTTAAGATGCATAAGAAACATATAATTTACGAGTAAATCCTTGGATTCGTGGGTAACGCCGAATTCGTGGGTAAAGCTATAAGTACTATAGTACCGTTTGGGGTTTGCGTTTCTTAGGTGCATAAACTGTAAGTACTGTAAAAATTATAGCATACCCATGGCTTGAATATGTGCTGATTTAAACTTAAAATAAACAATCTCCTTGTTTTTCAAGGTTAACATCTATTCGGGATTCGTGGGTAACAAAAGTTTAAACCGTCGTAGATTCTTTTTTAAAGCGGTGAACTTATTTTTACGATTTACAATTTTAAGCGCTTGTCAAACTAAATTCAGTGTCCAAAGTCATTAAATGTTAATTTAAGTTATGGCAATTATATTTGCTGGACTCGTGGGTAACAGTTGATACGTGGGTAACGTCAAATGCGATTTTATGGAATTTTATGGGTAAAACGTATTTGCATAAAATAATCACTTGGACCTCAGAATTATAGAACGAAACTTCGTTTCATGATATAGTCATTTATGGCATATTCACTTAACTTTTTTCAGAACGATCATTTTATTTTTGATACGCGGGTAACAAAATTATTAGCCAAATTGACTTAATGGCCTCTAGAGTCCGCAAACTTTGGTGGAATTCAATCGTTTTACATATGATGAGAGATCATGCAAACGTCTTTCTAACGGTAATAATTTCATTTTGATTGAAGGACATTCAATGACATATATGGTGCTTTATCTTTGAATTCGTGGGTAACGCCAATTCATTTAAGCCATCATAGCTTGTCCCCTGGTATGACTTGCTAGTAAAGGCCTATATGCACAAAGAGAGCACATTGGACGTGACATGATATGCTCCATCAATAACGTGATTTCCTTTATTAATGACATTTTAAAGTGGAAAGTTAACATAGAGAGAATTTTGTCCCGCTTTCGCTGGAATTGACCATTTATAAAGTTTACTTCGAGTCCTGTTAAATATCAAAATATCAATTTTTAATCATTTGCCATAAAATGTGTATTACATTGCAAATTTCAAAAAAATTTGATATGAGAAGGACATTCTTCGTATTCAGAATGCAATTCGATATGTCTGATGTGCTCTAATGTCCCACAATAAATACTGTCCAAACGTTCATACCCCATCCCTTAAGTACAACATAAAATGAAAGATCATATTTTCTCATCAAGAAACTGATGAATTGGAGAGACTATGAGACTAATTCAACAGTTTTTTGATGATATCTTCTGAAATATACCGATTTGGAATGTCTGATATGTTAATGAGAAAAATATGAGCTTTTTAAATTGGGATGATCGAGGCTGTCATAAAGTTGGGTAACCTGATTGACAATATGTTTGTAAAAACTGATTGCAATAAACTACTGGGATTGGAAATTATGTGTTCTCCGTGTTGCTTTTATATAACTGACCTTTTCGGTAATCCCAGAATCCTTTGCAAAGTACGTATTTGTCAATACACATCGTCACTGCGCAGGTTAGCAACTGTTTTAAACTGTTGCGATTTGGTAGTTCACAGCATCTTGCGAATGGTAGTGAGCTTTAGCAAAAACATTTCGAGCGTGTAGAAGAAATCAAATATCACAAATATACTTTTGTAGGTCGTGGTTCTTGAGTTATGTTGTAAAGAGGGCTGAAACAACAACACTTTTGTACAATGTACATAACTCATTAACAACAATAAATCAAGTATGTTTCAAAGTATATGATTTGTAGAATGAACTTTTGCAAAACATCAAAATGCTATTTTTCAATAATATATTAATTTAAATAATGAAATAACCAAAAACATTCGGAATTACGTCAATTACTGTATCTGGTACCTTTTTTTTATTCATTTTGCTTTTATATTAAACAGGACAAAGGACAAATAACTTGAGAAAAAATAAAAGATAGAAAGAATAAAAGCAACATAGGTAACACAAATACAAAAGCATTATAATATATGACTAGTACAATATTATGCATATTTTTAAATTCGTTTAAATACTTTGTTTGTTATATATAATTACTTTGTTGTTACATTATTTTTCTACACAAAACCTTCCCATTTCATACGAAAGATATTCAATTTATTTATTCTCTGAAAACAACCTTTTTCTTCTTCAATTTTTTTTTACTTTAAAATGTGATAACGTGGCGATATACCGTAAAACCCCGGGGTAAAACCCCGTCTCTACAAGCATATATAGTGTTTTTTATAAAAGCTTAATTAATTCGAAGCAAGCGTTAATATACCAATACAATAGATCGGTCTTAAAATAATACTTGTTTGCATATGCTTGGATCCGTAATTTATTTGCTCAAACTCCATAATGGCGACTGGATTAATGTAGCTTTCATCAGAAGCACTTGTATGCTTGTAGACGGGTTTTACGGTTTTTGATTTAAAAACCTGTTCCTAAATAAGTAATACTTAGCACTCAGAATAATATAGTTTAGCACTTTGAACCTTGATTGTCCTTCCAGTCCCAAAATTATACTTTTGTATTAAACATAGACGTATTCGAGTCTGTATCTTTCCATTTAACCATGTCTCTAAAAAAAAAAAAAAGAGTATATTTGATGGCATTCCCAGAACATGCGATCAATTGTTTCTTTATTTTGACATACATGACACTTTTCGTTCTCTTTCAGATTAACTAGCTTTAAATAACTATTTATACTTGGAATAATTCGATGAAGGATTCTATATTGAAAAAATCTCATTCTTTCTTCAGTGGTAATTTGAAAATGTATTCCCAATTTAGATTACCCAGATGATCAAACAAACGATCATAATAATTCTGATTTACTGGTGTTGTGGATTGTGACGTGCTAAATTGTTTAGATACATCACGAGTTGTTAACTTCTTTACTTTTAACGAAATGTTTTTTTTCAATACTTTTAAGTTTTCCAATATCTGTTTCAGAAAGTTTCTTTATTCCATTCCTTTGGTAAACTATTTATAACACCGTAATATGTTACAAAATCAATACAGCGTCCACATTTTTCACAAAGCTTTTCGTATGAATAAAATGAACCTTTATCATCTAATATATCTTTAATCTTTGTCATCCTTAGTCTTGTTCCAAATTGATTGTTTCTTTGTTATTACATTCTTTAAAACTTTGCCAGCTTAAAATGACTTCTTTAAAACTGGGGGAAATTGGCAGTAAAACAGAAGCATCAACATTACATTGGGCTATTCCAGATATTATCCACACCCCCACCAAAGATGACACTGGGATTTCCCACTCCTTCTCTCTCAATATTGCATGGGAATTCCCATCATGAAAGGTGCATAATGCATGGGAATTCCATGATGAAAGTGCCTCTTTAGTGGGAATTCCCATCATTAAAATGTAGTATCCCACATCTTCTTGCATGGAAATTCCCATCACAAAAATGCCTCTTTGAGTTGGAGTTCCCATCATTAAAATGCGGTACCACACTCACCCAAAGATGACACTGGGATTTCCCACTCACCTTCCTGTCAATATTATACTGGGAGAGGATAGTTGTAAAATGTAGGAGGCTTGGAATGAAAATTTCAAAAAAGTAATAATAATAATGATAATACTAATAATAATAGTAATGATAATGATAATACTAATATTAATAGTACTAATAATAATGATAAATAATGATAAATGCACCAAACGTAAAATAAGCTCATAGCGCTGTACAGGCAAAGTATTTTACGAATTGGGCCCAGGTCCGGATCCGGTGAGCCACTTGTATTTCAAAATGTAGGCCTATATCACCCGCATACAAGAACTTTCAAAAAGTATCCAAAGCAAGTATTTTTCAGTAGTGTAGAAAGGACCCAAAACAAGTACTATGCGGTTGTTTTCTCACCCTAAGCAAGTATTTAACAGTTACGACGAACACACATAAAACCACCAGTCAAGACCAGTCAAGAGGCCAAGAACCCCCGGACCCGGGGGGAGGAGGGTGCATTTGACTTTGGAAGTGACGAGGATGTGCGGACAGCAGTTCAAAACTAGGGGTCTTTCGGTGAGAGCCTAAACACCATAAAAGGGGGGTCTTTCAGTGAGAAGGTCCCAAAAGGGGGTTCTTTCCGTGAGACTGGAAAATCTGACCAAAAAAGGGGATCATTCAGTGAGTCTGGGAATAATTTTGGGTCATGATATAAAAGTTGATACAATTTTTTTAAATTAATCAAAATATGACAAAAATTTAAAGAAAATTCATGAAAAAATGGGGTCATAAGTGAGATATTATCAGGAACTTCCCAAAATTTTGGAAAAAAAGGGATCTTTTGGTGACAGGAAAACAAAGAAAGGGGTCATTGGGTGAGAGTTCAGTAAAAAAAAAAAGGGGGTCATTGGGTGAGAGGGTGTTGAAAACACATTTTGAGGAGTTTTTGAGTTCAATTTTACCCAACATTTTACTTTTTTCTTGGTGCTGAATTTAGCTACCCTTTTTGAGTAACATCTGTACGATTAAGGTTAGCAACTGATGCGATTTGGTAGTGCACAGCATCTTGCGAATGGTAGTGAGCTTTGGCAAAAATTGCATTGATCATTTCATTCAAGAAGAATTCAAATATCACGGATAAACTTTTGTAGGTCCTGTGACTCTTGAATTATGTTGTAAAGAGGGCTGAAACAACAACACTTTTGTAAAACGTACATAACTTATTAACAACAATAAATCAAGCAAGTTTTCAAAGTATATGATTTGTAGAATAAACTTTTGCAAAATATTAAACTGTGATGTTTCATAAGAAAAAAGATGAAAAAATAACAAGGTTTCGAACCAGCGACGATCAGAGCAGCATCAAATAAATCAATTACAGCGCCTTAGACCGATCGGCCACCCAACCATTACATCACTCGGTGTCTGGCGAGCCAATCTGCATTCTATTATTTGCAAAAGCCGACGACCAGACGTTAATTCCACGGTAAGATTAAAACGCATTGAAAATGCCAAAATGCACAAAATTTATAATAATTACTAAATCACAAAAACCAATTACATACATACATACGTACATACATACATACATTTGAGGCATTTATATAGCGCTACATACATAAAGAGCGCAGCGCATATGACAAAATTGTAACGTAGGTATGCAGAAAAGAGTTGCATTAACAATGACAGAGTATGTGCAAAAAGATTTGTCTTTGGCATGTCGCTTTCTTGAAATATCACCAAAATATTAAATTTCGGAAAAAACGCCCCCAAATTTAAAACAAACATGAACCTTCCAAAACAAATGAACATTTGCACATGGCAGCCCAGTCATTACCTGGCGCTGAGATTTGGGATTCCTCGTAGTTTCCTTTGAGTTACCAGTAAGTTTGCCCTTACCCCAGCCCTTAACACTTCAAAAATCATGAGTAGGTATTGTAAATAGCCGTATTGTAGCAATTTTTGTTTCTGATGGTTTGTTTGAATCAAAAACTCTCCAAGAAAACCATTATATGGATTTAATTTTCTTATTTAGAAAAAAAATTTAAACAAAATTTGATAGAAAATGCCCATTTATCTGGCATCAAAAATTCCAATTTGGTAATTTGAGATTTTATAATTGACGGGTAAAATGGTGTATTACATATAGGGTTAGGATTATGACTTGGGTTAGTTTATGATCAGGGTATAGTTTAAGGTTAAGGTTGGGTTAGAGTAAGATTTATATCTTGCTTCCCGATAGAAAACGAAAAACTTTTCTATCTTATCTATAGAACATTGTAACCTTTTTATGTCCAAATTCTTTCTCTTTTCCAAGTTCTACGATACTAGCTGTTGTTAAACGCGCAAGATTTAAACATGATAATAGAACTCTGATTAAACAAAGGCGCAAACAGTTGTATCATGCTCGAGTCTCTGATTAAAGTGTATAGTATAAATATGTTTTCCCAAATCGCTTTCCCAGCAAACACAAAAAATGTTTTAAAACGTTATTATTAGGTATACGATGTATTGTTGGTCGAAGCAGCCAAAACAAAAAGTAGTTCGCAGCATCTTGCAAATGGTAGTGAGCTTTAGCAAAAATTACATTGCTCAATTCGTAGCGAGCGTGTAGAAGAATTCAAATATCACAGATATACTTTTGTAGGTCCTGCGGTTCTTGAGTTATGTTGCAAAGAGGGCTGAAACAACAACACTTTTGTAAAACGTACGTAACTCATTAAGAACAATAAATTAAGCAAGTTTTCAAAGTATATGATTTCTAGAATGAACTTTTGCAAAACACCAAAGTGTTTATATTTTTCAATAATATATTGATTCAGATAATGAAAATCTATTTTTTGGCTGCTTCGACCAACAATACCTCGTATACCCTTAAACATGTTATAAACACGTTTTGGATTCGGTATTTGAAAAACATTTTATATGAAAAAAACCCACCACAATAACATGCATTTTAAAAATGTTGTCAAAATGTTATTGTAAATTTGGCCAACATGTTTGCAAAATATTCTGTCAACACTTAATAAAATTATGTTAGAATGTTTTGCATTAAGTTGTCAGAAATGTTTTCTGAATGTTGTTAAAACGTTTTATACCCTTTATATGACCCGACATTTACACATTTTCTGTAAAACGTTTTTTGTTTACTGGGTAGCAATGGTGTTCAATAAAGTGATGTTTTAACAATGTCTTTTGTTGACAGTTTTTGCCCTTAAAGCTTAAGTATGTGCGGGGACAGGGATGCTTTTGGACACAGAGAGGGCAAAACATGATGTGGGGTACTAGTATATGAAATTATATGGATACTCCCGGTGGATTCTAAGAATTTCCTCAATCAACAAAATCGGGCAACATTATACCGAGTGTTCTATACCCCCCCCTCCATGCCTTGCGTTTTGTTTCATGGGTTTACTTGATATTGGAGCGGAAGAAAAGCTAAAGGTTGTCACTAACCATATAAAAAGTAGTGGTAGGATTGAGTGAACAGGGTATTGATTCCTAAATATTTGAATATTGGTATAGTAGATTTTAATGATGAAATTATGCATATTATTATTTTATTAGCTAATTAATCAGTTTGGTGTTCTATTTACCCCATATCAGATCCACTTGGGGTGAATTGAACAAAGTTGACTGACTTTAAATACTATATAATAATAATAATAATAATAATAATGAGAGATTTAATATAGCGCCCAACGCAAATAGCCTCTGGGCGCTTTACAAAACATAAAACCTAGGGAACAAAAAATTTAAAAACAATATATAGCCTAACTTAAACATACTATTACACATACACAATATTGCAACAACAATGCATTAACAAAATTAAATAAGTTAAAAACAAGAATCAAATCAAAAGTAAAATGATTCCAAGAGTCAGATCATGCAATGCTCCGCAACCGGAGGCACAGAAGAGAACTCAAACAAAAGGAAACGGAGAACTGCATAATCCAACCATGAGAAAAATACAGAGCGGCTTAATGGCAAAACCATCAGATTTTATACGAGTTTCATCCAAGGCACAATAATTAAAAATATAAATATTATATCAGCTAACAAGTACAGTAAATATTATAATACAGATCTAAAAGCAGTAACGAACATACTATTACACACACACACACACCTTTATATAACTTGATAAATTTTTTAATTTGTTAATTGGTTTAAATAATAAATTATAAATATGAATTCAAGGTAGATTAGGTCCCATTAACTTTTTTTACCTGAAAACAATCAATATTTGTTATATAGCAAGAGAAAGTGCACTATTTTACCATGATTATAAAAAAAAACTTGAAAACAAATATATTGTTCTTATTCTTTTGTTTAGCCACAAAATATATATGTTAAATAAAATATTATGTTTTCTTTTAAAGGTAAATATGATTAATGTGTAAATAACATGAACATATTACTAAGTGTAAATATACGGATAAGGGAGAAAGCAATCACTCAGCATGTTTTTTCTTTTTTTGAGGGCATACATTTGAAAAAAAAGACCATAGTACAAGTTTTTGAACCATGTTTAAATGTACAATTGATATAAAAGGTTTGTTTTTTGATGGATCACAATTTTTTTTTTTTTTTTCATTGTTTAAAGTAACGTCGGTCATTCATTACAGTTTTAAACTAAATTTTTTACTCAAAAACATCTTTCTTTAAATACTTTATTTATTATTTTAAAGTGAATCCCCCAGTCCTCTACACTTTACGCAAAAACTTTAAAATAAACCTTTGCTTGTAAAATACAATGCACATGCTGTTTTTTTTAAATTTTTCAGAAGGGACAGTTTTTGGCCTTTATTAAACAAATTTGGGCCAAATATTAAAATTGGACTTAATTGCCACTTTAAGTCCAACTAAAGTATTATGATGTATTAAGTTTACTTTTATTCAATATTTAACAATGTGACAATATATAGGCCTTAATCTGAAAAATCGGGAATTAAATACTTCTAATCTAAAATTATCGGGTACCATGATTTTTTTCTTTAATTCGCAGGACATCGTCAAATTTGGCTGTGTTTTTCATCAGGTTATTGTTTCCACTTAAAAAAAAAAAAAAAAAACACCGTCAAATTTGTTTGAGAAAGCTGCAGATTGTCGGGTACCATAAATTTGTTGAATTTTAGATCAATCTATCAATGGGCACAATCTATATAAATAAAAGGAAGTCGCTAAATCTTGTCCAGAAGCAGTCTCCGAGATGCTTTCACTTTCAGCTCTGATTTATTCGTACATTTGATCGGGTACATATTGCCATTAAACCATCTGACGTTCATTTTTACAAAACTATTCAGTCACTATGGAAATAACAAAAAAAAAGTTCGGTTGCTAGGCCGTTGAGGTCAATAACCTTATGGGTCAGGTCATGACAGCTAACGCGTCATATGCAAGCGGTGTCCAACACGCGCGGTAAGTGGCGAGTCACGCACCTGCGCGTACACGACACCATGGTTTCACGCGCATTGCGGCGCATGGTATGGACGCATTTAATGTTGGCTTACCGCGCGTAGGCCTACGTATGTTTGTCTGCATGGGTGTGCACGTGACTGACTGCTTCTGAGACAGTGGCGGATCCAGGAATTTGGGAAGGGGTGGGGGCACAATCGGAAGTTTTTGCCGCCACCTGTTTGAATGGCCACGAAGCACCTTTGTGTCGTCCGCCGTGCAGTCGGCTAGCCGCTGTGTCCCCTCAGAATTGGAAACTGGATCAATTAAAGCAAAGGCCTTGAAGCCATTTCGGGGGATCATTGGGTGTAAGCTGATAAAAAAGGGGGGTGGGTTATTGGGTGACAGATTTGCCAAAAAAAAGTCCACTTTTCAGATGGAATGTTAAAATATAGCCAACAGAGTCGTTCAACTGTTCAGTATAGCCCGAAAAGATTAAATGATAGGGGGTGGGTGTGCCCACTTTAGTGGAACTTGAAAGTCCACATTTTGGAAATTTTGCGACCTCCGCAAATAAATCCTGGCTATAATGTTGGCCTAGCTATTAACACGGACTCGCTTAAAATGTTTTGCTGCAACTTTTAAACATGTTGCTTACATGTTTTATACCATTATAACCCGAAATTGAAACGTTTTCTAGCAACCTCTTCTAACATTAATGTTTGTTGGGATAAAGTTAAAATCAACCATTTTGTCACGAGCTGTTTCAAAAGAAATCTGAGGGATTGAGTGAGTAACAACATTATCACAGGTCTGGATATTCACTTAAAGTTATTTAGCTTCTTCAATATGACAGGAGCTAACATATGATTATCAAGCTAACATGGTCATTACTATACTGGATGAATAATCTACACCAAGACACCATGATTATCATCACCGTTTATACTAATCACTAGCGGGGACCCGCGCGACTATTCAGTCACTATGGAAATAACAAAAAAAATGTTCGGTTGCTAGGCCGTTGAGGTCAATAACCTTATGGGTCAGGTCATGACAGCAAACGCGTCATATGCAAGCGGTGTCCAACACGCGCGGTAAGTGGCGAGTCACGCACCTGCGCGTACACGACACCATGGTTTCACGCGCATTGCGGCGCATGGTATGGACGCATTTAATGTTGGCTTACCGCGCGTAGGCCTACGTATGTTTGTCTGCATGGGTGTGCACGTGACTGACTGCTTCTGAGACAGTGGCGGATCCAGGAATTTGGGAAGGGGTGGGGGCACAATCGGAAGTTTTTGCCGCCACCTGTTTGAATGGCCACGAAGCACCTTTGTGTCGCCCGCCGTGCAGCCGGCTAGCCGCTGTGTCCCCTCAGAATTGGAAACTGGATCAATTAAAGCAAAGGCCTTGAAGCCATTTCGGGGGATCATTGGGTGTAAGCTGATAAAAGGGGGGTGGGTTATTGGGTGACAGATTTGCCAAAAAAAAGTCCACTTTTCAGATGGAATGTTAAAATATAGCCAACAGAGTCGTTCAACTGTTCAGTATAGCCCGAAAAGATTAAATGATAGGGGGTGGGTGTGCCCACTTTAGTGGAACTTGAAAGTCCACATTTTGGAAATTTTGCGACCTCCGCAAATAAATCCTGGCTATAATGTTGGCCTAGCTATTAACACGGACTCGCTTAAAATGTTTTGCTGCAACTTTTAAACATGTTGCTTACATGTTTTATACCATTATAACCCGAAATTGAAACGTTTTCTAGCAACCTCTTCTAACATTAATGTTTGTTGGGATAAAGTTAAAATCAACCATTTTGTCACGAGCTGTTTCAAAAGAAATCTGAGGGATTGAGTGAGTAACAACATTATCACAGGTCTGGATATTCACTTAAAGTTATTTAGCTTCTTCAATATGACAGGAGCTAACATATGATTATCAAGCTAACATGGTCATTACTATACTGGATGAATAATCTACACCAAGACACCATGATTATCATCACCGTTTATACTAATCACTAGCGGGGACCCGCGCGAAGCGCGGGTCTCCCGCTAGTTAGCAATATTTGTGAGGAAATTGTGTTGAAACATTGTTGTAATGCCAAGATGAACTACAAGGATTTCAGAACACTATAAACCTAGCTTAGAAATACATGTAGGCCTAAAAAAATATTTAAAAAAGCGCAGTGATTTATAGTGCGCTACGCACAGGCACAACGCCTAGACGTTGATCCACAAGCCTCAGCACACTTTACAGGTTGTCGCTGACCACTACGGCCCACATCATTCCACAAACCATTAAACAACAAATCAGGGACTTTGCTGCTTCAAGAGCGCACACCCTAGACATTCCACAAATAACCATCGCAACCAGGATCAGCTCCCCGAGTTTCGTACGGGTTACAATGAGACAAATTAGCAGTGAGTTCCTTGTCCAGGGGAATTTCAAGGTAACTCAATAATTTTCTTTCCAAGTGAGCGTACTAGGCACCGCCAGGGTTCGAACCTACAACCTCTCGCACCACAGTCGAACGCCTTATCGATTGAGCTAACTTGACTGCCTACAGAACATCATTTGCCTATTTCAAATTTATTTTATTTGTTTATAATTCTTGGTCTGTTATTCTTAATATTTATTTAGTTTATTTATCTATATATTTATGATAATATTTATTTATTGTTTGTTAGCTTGTTTGTTTCTTGGTGTCCATGTTGGTTTGTTAGTGGTGGTGTTTGTTTATATGTTTGTTTGTTTTTGTGTGTGCAAAGATATAGGGGTATGGGATGTGTCATGACTTACATTAAAATATGTTTTCATTCAAAGTATAGCCTACTTATTCAAACAAGTTAATTTGTTTTTTTGCTGGTGACCTGAACCAAAGTTAGATTTTGTTTATTTGTTTACAAAATAAGTATTTAAAAATATTTTGTGTTTGTGTAACACTGAGGGTCAATTTTGATTGATATTGCAATTTTGGAAAAAAAGGCTAGGCCCCTAATATTTTAAATCTACACATTTATTGTTATTAATTTCATTTTGCTTGTTGCAGACGTACGTATATCAACAGTATAATTTTGAAACAAAAAGTTTTATGAATGGGCTACAGGTAACAGAAAACAATTTTTGTTAAAACAATTTATATGTATCTAAAAATTCCAAAGGGCATAAATAAAAATTTGAAATTCTTATCTATGGGCCTGGTGTGCGTAAGGCTAAGCCATACAGGGAGCTGCGGCAGCGCTCCTTAACCCCCCCAAAAAAAAAAAAAAACATTGACAAAAGGTCCACTCAGGTTTTTGGTGATAGACATTCAAAAGGTCCAAAAAGGGCAATTTGTAGATGGTTTTGGGTCCACATATCTGCCCAAGTATACCCATAGCAAAAAGAAAAGTTTCCCGGTGACCACCCAATGACCATTCGGTGGTCATCAGAAACCTTTCGGATACCTTTTCCAGAGTTATCCGAAAGTGCCCGCTAGCGGATACCTTGCGGATACCTAATGAAGTTATCCAAAAGCTTTCGGGTAGACATCCGGAAGTCTCCCAAAACTCAAATATTTCAAATGAGTTACCCAGAAGGTTCCCAGAAACTTATATTCTTTGCAGGAGTTACCCGGTGGTTATCCGCTTTTAATTTGACCTTGAAAATAGCATTAAGCATCTTAAGAATGCGTGGGTGGGTATATGGTCAAAGGTCACTGAATGAATTCAAATAATGGAGTAGCTAGCTGTTGGCAGTTGGAATATATTTGTGCAGAATATTCAAGTTATTTGTGGTCCAAAATGTATGGATTTACATGTAGGACATTACAAGATGTTTACTAATTAATCTGGAACATGCTGTAGGAATTATAAAGCATTGAATGCTTGATTTCATATGACAATGCAGGTAGGAAAATTTGTATGAAATGATTTGTATTGATGCAGTCTTTCACTGATGTACCTAATATATGACACATTTGAATGTTTTAGTTTATATCTTTTCTAGTAAATCATACATGATTTTGACAGTAAATTAATGTCAATTAAATTACTAATCATCAGCTAATGTGTCAATTAACTGATCAGCTTTATGTTTAAAAGCTATTTGTTGTAAATAAATTATAATATTTGATATGAAAATTATTATGCTGTGTCAGTGATGTGATATCACATTTAGGTACTGTAATACACGTATATGCTGATATCATAACAATTTGGTGTACATTAATTGAAAGGTATGCACCTTATAAAGGTGTGAACCAATTAAATTAAATCAGGAATATTTAAAATTACATTGTACACTTTCAAGTTTCTTAAAGCAAGATAGCACAAGCTCAACTGCCATAACTGCAGAGTTATATTTCTCCAAAATCAAATAATAAGCTAAATTGCCTAATAAATTTGTGCATACTCATGAATTTGTACTTCTGCATTCCCCAAAAGGTCAACAGGAAGTCTCCAAAGAGGTCACCAGGTATATCGTCACCAAAAGTTATCCGCTAGGTCCCCGAAAAGTTATCGGGTAGTTATCCGCTAGTTCCCAAAAAAAGTCATCGGGTGGTGACCCGATAGTTTCCCGAAACAGTCATCGGGTAGTCATCCGGTACCTATTACCTGAAAGGTATCCACTATTGTTTCCCAAAAATGTATCGGGTAGTCACCCGCTACCTAAATTTGCATGTGAAATTTGCCGGTGTCTACCCGGTGACTATCGGGAAGTTATCCGAAAAGGTCTCATTTTTTGATATGGGTAGTTTTTTTTTTTTTTAAAGGTCCACTTTTTGGACATACTGTAGGCCTACTCATATACCAAGATTTATACCAAAACCCCGGCCAAAAACATGAAAACACACGAACGACACATTGCAGGAAGTCGGCAACAACAACAACAACAATACTTAATTAAAATTAACAATTTTCATCAAAATCATACTCAATTTATACTCATACTTTTATGTGGTAATTTGCTAAACATTAATTTTAAAATGTTAAATAATGTACACAACTGTTTTATTAATGATGACTTTGACTCTCAGGATTTTTAGACGTATATACATGTATTTCTCAGAGTATAACAGTTTACAGTTAGGGCCCGAGTTAGGGTATATTCATAGCAAATATCACTATGTTCTTTGTAGATTTGTACACATGTTACTTATTTACTTCATCAGATAATTATTTAATTTATAAAATATGTGTAATTGTTATGACACTAGTATTCTTGTTCAAGTTTATTTTAAATTTCCTAAATAGTAAATATGTACTGTGTCACAGTAGTAGCAAGTTATGCCTAGTAGCTAGTACTAGAGCTAAAGAGAGTTCAAACTTACCACTTTTAGTTACTAAGGTCAAATAGGGCGAGCTAGGGGCAGAGGTTAATGGCATTGGCAGAATTCTTCCACTGCTATTAAAGGTGCACTGGTATATTTAGAGTATCAATAATTATTAAACAAATTCTATTGTTTTGAAAACCACATAAATAGGAGTGAATCAGGTGTTTAAAACATAGTGTTCAAGGTATTACAAATTATTTACATGAAAAAAGACTAGTATAAATCTAAAAATGCAACAATTAAGTGGCAAAATCAATCAAATTCGCTTTCTAGCCATGAAGATCTGTGTTAAAAAGGTTGTGTTCTTCATCTATTTAGTTTTATTACTTTTATTTTAGGTATAGCCTTATGGCCTATGTTTATAAAATAAAATAGCTTACAATACAATTTTTAATGAAATGTTATGTCAATTTGAAGTTGAACATAATGCATAAAATGATAAAACTATGAGTTTCTTATTTGCAAATGTGCATGTCTTGCATGATAATATTTATAAACAGTAGGCCTAAACTAATCGCAGGTCGATATACATCCCTGATGAGTAAAGGTCTGTAACGGTGGGCCTTGATGCTTTTTCATTAGCGTTCCATCAATTGCACAATACATCTTTTTTGATTTTGTTTGTTTATTTGTTTCTTGGGCAATAAACAATATTAAAATAAAAATAAAACAAATGACGTTACTAATTCCCATCTTGAAAGTGAAACATATTTGTAAACAAATGTTTTAAAATGTTACCTATCTTTGGGTTTTCGGGAATTCCTATGTAAAAAGTGATTTTCATGGATGCCATCTTTGGGTATTTGGGATTTCCCAGAGTAATCGCAGCAAATTGTGGTAAATTCCCATGGAAAAAGGAAACTGATCTTGATTTTGTCATCTTTGGTCTTTGGAAATCCCACTATTATATATGAGAGCCTTGGGAAATCCCACATGGTTTTGTGAATTCACCCATGGGAAATCCCACATTAAAAATTGTTTTTAACCATGTCATCTTTGGGGGGAGTGTGGATAATATCTGGAATAGCCCATTGTAACACAGGAACTCCACACCTACCATTTTATTAAAGAAATAATTGTGGACATCTTTTCACGGTGCATAAGGGGCTGTGCAATAATTATGAGCCCTGGGGAGGGTAAAATTGGGGGGGCAAGAAATTTTTGGCGAGCCAAAAGGGGGGGGCAAGCAATTTTGGCAAGCTGAGAGGGGGGCAAGCGATTTTGGCACACATTCATGGGCGCCTTTTAATAAAACGCTCTAAAAGGCTTAGGAAAACAGTACGGAAACGCTTAAATATGCAAATTTTCCTGCTCGCTGCGCTCGCAACAGGTATATAGACCATTTAAGGTTTGTAAATTGGGATCCCAAAAATTTGGCATGCGCAAGGGGGGGGCAAAGAATTTTTGGCGGGCCGAGAGGGGGGAGGGAAGCGAGTTTTGGCAGGCCGAGGGGGGGGCAAGCGATTTTTGGCGAGCCGTTTGAAATTTTACCCCTGGGGGCTCATAATTATTGCACAGCCCCTAACCTTCACTCAAAAATCTTTTTAGCCACATTATCTTTAGTGCTTTGTCTGTATTGATTACGTTTACCATCTCTATTCCTCCGCTTTCTTTTGGTGTAATTAAAACAGAAAGTTTGATTTTTTCTGGTTTTCCACACCATAAGAAGTTATACAGTATCTTTTGAACATCAGATAACACATTTCCATTCACACAATCTGTGGACATTAAATAAGTCATTTGTGAAATACCAATACTTTTTACTAATAAGACTTTTCCACTAAGTGTAGATCTCTTTGTCTCCAAATATCTCATTTGTCCTTTAATTTCGTGAGTCTTGGTTGAATATTATACTCATTACATCTCCAAATTTATCTTCAAACCAGACAACTTTTCAAACTTATCTATTTCTCTTACAAGATTCTCCACAGATTTTGAATCGTATAGAAAAAAGGTTGCATCATCTGCAAAAAAAGGAGCACTTATGTTCCACCCCACTTGGGAGTTCTATGCCATTAATAGCCTTACATTTCAAAGTTATTAAAGCCAACATTTCTATCACACACACGAATAATGCTGTTGATAACGGGCATCCTTGACGAACACCTCGTGTCAGATCAAACCAACCAGTAGAACACCCCTTATTTATTACACAACTTTTAATATTCGAATAAAAAAATTTTACCCATGAAAGTAGGTTTGGACCAAAATTAAACATTTGTTATCATTTGGGTACTGCAGAATATCTTCAACTAAACGAATGTTTTCTCCAATATATATACCTACTTGTCAAAGGCTGTTTGATGAGTACCTATAATACTTGGAAATACACCTTCCATTCGTTTAGCACTTTTTTTTTTTTTTTAATTTCTCTCTTGAAAGTTTATTACTACAGCATCATAATAGAACACTTAAAACTGAAATACTAAAAGTTACATAATTTCTTGTTTACATACAATCATAGCAATCATGTGCTTGTGCAATTATTAGGACCACTCAACCATCTGTTTTTATGAATGTCACAATATACATACACATGCAATTTACTAACAATATTTTTCTTTGTTCCCATCAATCAAATTTGGTTTGGTACACAAACTAGATAGATAACTTTATTTTTCTATAAATGATATTTAATGTAACTGATATGTTTTCAATTAACTCTGATCTATATTTTCATTTAATTTATCGTATTAAAAGGGACTGTGCATTCTCAGAAATGCATAATGGGCTATTCCAGTTGAAATCCACACTACCCCTGTAGAAGATTTAAAAAAATATCATTCCACAACAGGAATAAAAGTGCCTGTTAATCAAACTTGGAATGAGTTGTTGATGTGTGAATTGTGTGATCACTCATTTCTTTGCATCCAGTCAACCGAATCAAAATAAAATTTGTGTATAATTATGTGCACAATGAGCTACAGTAAGAGCATAATGGGCTATTCCAGTTGAAATCCACACTACCCCAGTAGAAGATTTTAAAAATATCTTCCACAGGGAAGTATGTTTTTGAAATGTAACTGGTCAGGGTTTTATCATTTTGAAACCCATACTCCCCTCTGTATTATGGCTTTACCTATATCTTCCACAACTGGAGTGAGTATTTCAAACAAAGTTACCCAATGGTCTATTCTATTCAAAACTCATACTCCCTCTTTGGAAGACTTTTTTTTTTTTTTTTTGACGAGTTGTCAGGCATAAGCCTTTATTATACATATTACGAAAACCACATATTATACATATTTAAATCATTAAATCACACATTTTCAGAACACACAGATTATTGCATTACACTATATAAAATATACAAGTATAAGAAATTAAGTTGAACAATTAGATATATTGCGAATTTTGAGTTCATTTTCAAACAAAAAGAGAAGATTGGGGTGATTACCATATCTATATTTGCTAATACAAAGCTTGGCAATTACAATTACATAGTTGACAAACACGTTTTCTTTGCTGTGTGAACCATGTTCACCAAACATGACATTTTTAACATTGAGAGAGATGTTATGTTGGATATTCTAAGATATCACTGTTTTGACTTTATCCCAAATGGGATTGATTTTTTTGCAATAGTAAAAGAAATGATCAACATGATCAATAACATTACAGGTTTCACACATATTAGAATTTTCTTTGCCCATTTTATACAACATTGTTTTTGTGGGGTATATGTTGTGAAGAATCTTCCAATTAAGAGAAATCAGACGAGCTTCGTTTAGCACTTGCCTTTGTACCTATTTTGTAATCGATATTTAATAATGATATTGGATGGCATTTTTTGATAAGCTTTGAATCTTTTCCAGGGGTGAATTATACCCAGAATGAACAATCATTTCAAGACATTATATATTTTGAATAAATTTATGTGGACACATTTCCATAATATGCATCATTCCAGTTTACATGTCATATTGATATGTTATATAATTATGCTCTTAGCCGAGTAAATTAGCCCATTAAATTAGCCCAATTTCATTGAATATAAAGTCCGTTTTTCTGTCAAAATTTTATTTTTGTTTAGAAATTTAATCTAAATAGCATTGAATTTAGACCAGTTATTCGTTTTTGCAGTTTACTAAAATGAAATCACCTTCCTACCTTTTACGTTTTAAATCCCATCATTTTTTTCTGGCACGCGAAAAGCCCAAATTTACCGCCAAACGACTAATTGTGGGGCATTATACTTTATACTCATTTTAACCCCAAGAAAAAAAAATTGACCCACCTCCTTATCACTAGGAGACACAAATTTGTGATCGGTTGAAAAATCTGAAATCCAAAACGGATTTGTTACGGAAAAATACCCGTCGTAAGGACGGCCCTCTGTTTTAGAGGGGCGAATGAGGGTTGAATGAGGGTTGAATGACGCAACCATACCATACGTTTGTATTTATTCTATTTTTTTAATCTTATGATATTAAGTTATATTGATTTCAAATGACATAATATAGAGACTGCCCATACTCTAGATAGAGAAGACAAATAGCTATTATTTTTCCCCCTGATGTAGCAGTGACGTCAGTGTGTATTACATTAGTAGCTGCTTCAAGTAGCAGTGGACGCTCAAAGCGCTGGCGTACATACGCACGCCCTTACAGACGCCGCATACATGGCATATGCTCCCGCGAAACATCAAAGTAAAAATATCATATACAATGGTATCAAAAACAACGCTATGATACGTTCAGATGAGATTGCAACTCATCCACCATTCGCTAGACGTGTTGCAAAAAATTCCTTAAACATATTCATGACCATTTATATAGCCCGATATTTTATGTTATTATAACGTTTTGACCAAAAAGTTGTAAACATTTAAACACTCTGGTGTGTTTGCTTGGTGATTTACTACCCACGGTTATCTGATGTGGTCATTTATTAATTTTTCTCGAAAAATATTTTATGATGTTCATTTCTAGATCTGAACAATACCAACAGCTATTACACAAATACACGTATATTCTAAAGCTATTTCTAATATAGATTTTCGTGTCTACATCAAAGTATTATTTTTTGTGGTAATTTTTATTCTATTAACGGTACGTTTGTGTGTAAATTGAGGGCGCTAGTTACATATATTTTTGATTTAAATTAGTGAAATGATATGACTTATTCCTTACATTTCATGATAAAAAGTTTTTTGAAAAAGTCCTTGGCACTTGTTTGTATTTCTCTGATGTTCTAATACCATTATACAAGTGTCTACACCTTGTAAAGATGCAAACAAGATTTAAGATAAATAGCGCCACCATTGTTCAACTTTACTTAAAAATGATCAACACAGTTTTACATTACATCAAACAACCGTGTATCTCATCAAAACATATGATGAAAATTAGATAATGAGTATGAAACGTAATGAATAATTTTGATTCAATGATATGTTTTGTCAGCTTTTCCATCCAACAACATTGTGATGGATTATTATTTTTGTGTCAGGCGTACCAAACAATCACAAGATCGATAGCGCATGCAGGACATTTTGTAAATACAGATATCACACCAGATGGTGTTATGCAAGTGGATAATTTCGATTTTAACTGTCTATATTGTTTTATTGAACACCGATACTATACAACAATAGAAAACAATTATACAAATCCATTTTGTGTTTTTACCGTCAATGCCTTGTGTGCTGCAGCCACGAATAATTATTTAATTTCTTCTATAGTTTATAATTGGTTAAAAAATGGCTCGACAAACAAAATTTGTCAAAAATATGCTTGCTATTATATTGCTGGTCGTAATATTAAGGGGTGTCGGGCATTACCTCGAAACAATAAGCAAGAAACATGCATGTATCAAAACTACGCTGCACAAATCCACTAAGAGTCTACAAAACGTTAATGATATCCTGTTTGCGCAGACTTTAGATGCTGTAATACCATTACCAGAGTGCCGAGCAGGCATAGGAGAGAGTGTGTTATCAGTTATTGCTTCATCACCAGAATCATTTGATTCCAGAATGACTATTCGGAAAGCTCTCATCGCTGAAGGGAGAGTCTCTGAGGCTGTGAAATCGAGCGTTTGCTTGGTGTTTGTTCTTGGACTACCTACTACGGAAGGCAAAAATACAAGTAAGATACAAGAAATGGTAATGAAGGAAAGCCAAAGATATCAAGATGTAATTCAAGGACAATTTCTTGACACTAACTTGAATTCAACACTCAAATTTCTTATGAGCGTGAAGTGGGTACACTCAAGAGCGTCACAAGCCAAGTTCATTTTCTTTGGTGATGACAATCTTCATGTGTTCTACGAACGGCTTCTTGTGCTGCTACGTAAAGTGAAACCCGAAAATGGCGAAATCTTGCAGGGAAGCTTGCCCATGTACCCAAATCTGTACAGCAAATGTTCAATCTGTCATATCATCAATTTTGTTCGTCGGAAGCTGGGCTTGTGCTTACAAAGAAAGCCACTGAAAGAATATTCCAAGTTTCTTGGAATATGACACTGATTCCTTTTCCGGATATCTTCATTGGTACTATTGCACAGTATTACAATTGGACAGTATTAGATAGAGTTGGTTTCATGGGCGATATTGAACTCAAGAGTGACGTTTGCACTTTATCACACGTAATCACCTTTCGACCTAGAGTGATTGGTAAAAATAATACGATCAATGCTATTTGTGCCACGCATCCTAAAGGTATGGAAAAGTCATTGTTAATTGATAAATAGATTAACCAAATATTGTTGTTAATTAAAAATGCATGTTTCATCAAAAGATCGACCACAATCCATTTATCCCTGCTTTTTTGTAGAATGGATAAACATATTTTTACTGTTGTTATTACCGTTGTCGGTGTGATAAGTCGTATTTGTAAATAAAGAAGTGAAGCTCAGGCAAATCGGACTTTAATAAAGGAGAGAGAGAGAAAATCAGAACCGTTCGGATTCGAACCATCGCGCACTCATGATTACATGTCCTTTATTAAAGTGCGAGTTTGCGAAAAATTAGTTTATAAACCCTTTTTAGAGATCTAAATTGAACGTTTATTATTTATTTGCAGATATGGTAAAAAAGACTGAATGGTTTAATGCCACGTCAGCTTGTCCTGAATTCGACATTCCAGGTCTAAGTGAGTCTTTTATTGAACTATGGTTAAAGCACTATATAGTCGTTGATTTGGTACAAAACCCACATACAAGTTTGCGCTAGAGAAATAAAACAAAAGCAACAGTAACATCAAGTTAGCACTGTTATACAACCGCAAAACAAGTAAAGTACTCATTATATCCTAAAAAAGACAATTGCGTCAAATTAAAACCAATGCCCTTAATTATGAAATGAGATTTCAATTGTTAAAACCGGTTGATAATCATTTAAAAAAAAGGAGTTCGAAAACCCAAGGTAGGAAAGAAATCAAGCGTGTGTAGTGTACAAATCAACAGGGCATCCAATGCAGCAATCTGCATCATTTGAATTCGCATTACATCTTACTTGGTATTTTGGATCACCGTGTCTTTTATTCCGTGGCCAATTTCAACGCATGAGGTCTACATCCGAGCGCTATTGGCTGCTGGCTGTAATTATGACATGTCTGTCTTTCTTAAGGATATAAATGGCTGAAAATAACTTGTATCGTATTCTGCTTCTCTTTCTGTTAAATGTTATCTATATACATTTCTAATCAGCACTCGTAGTTATAGAAATACTTGTGCCAATATTTTAGGAACTGTAAATCTGATGACATAATTATTATTACTCTTATCTCCTTAATTTTAGTTCGCGAAAGAAAGTTAAATTTAAGCGAGGTATCCTTGGACAAAGTTGAACAAATATTATTTGGAGACAGACTCAAGGATGCTAAGCGACTGGCAGAAAAGACTACCCATCTCATCAACAATAATCGTGTCTCTTCGAACAAGACTTTTGTGCCATGTAACTATCTTACGAGTAGTGACCAATGCGGGAACAAATATTACAAGAAAGTGTTAGAATCTAGTGGAATGGTGATAAACAATTATGTGTATACCCCTGGTGGGATTTGGACACCAAAGGAGTGTTTTCCGAGATGGAAGGTTGGTTCATTTGTTTCTTTGCCTCTATTTTTAAACGGGGACATACATGGGTCTTGATGGGACTAGGCTCAGGAAATATTCTCAAGCCAGACTAAAAAAGCCTGCTGGCTTAATATACCATGATACGGAAAGAAAGGGAACTTAAAAACAGAATTAGAGAGTAAAGGTATTGTTTTTGCCGCTTACTGCATCAATAGAACAATGCTAAAAGGCGAATATGAATAGGCAACTTCTTCTTCTTGCGTATATCAGGAAGAAACAAGATATAAAAGCCAAAACATTAAATTTCATTAAATTTCAAGCCCAGTACGCATCAACCAGTCCCTGGTGGCTTCGTCGACTTCAATCAGGCCGGATAAACCATTCGGTGGTCTATGGAGATGACAGGATGAGATGACGTGGTCGGCTGTTTGTTCCTCACTACCGCACTCGCATGCTGGGCTTTCCTTTAAGCCCCATTGGAACAGGTTGGCATTGAAGCGTCCAACTCCACTTCTCAGGCGGTTTAACTTTGTCCAAGCAGACCTGGGTAGATTGAAGCCTGGGATTGTGTCTGTTGGGTCTGTGACAAAGCGCTGGAGTGGTGAGGAAGACTGAAGCCATTGGTCTTTCCATGCCTTAGCTGTCCAGTTCTTGGCTGTCTGGTTAGGCTGTGTTGTCTTCATCAAGACTATTGCTTGTTGAGCAATTAAACGTGTACAAATAGGCAACTGTGTACGAGGGACACTTAAGGGGGTACTACACCCCTGCACAATTTTGTGCCTATTTTTGCATTTTTCTCAAAAATTATAGCGCATTGATGACAAGTAAGATATGTATATTATAGGGGCAAGGACTACAACTACTGCACTGAAAATTTTATTTCAGCACAGACATCATTTGTGGAGTTACAGTCAAAAAATGGGGGAAAATCACTATTTGATCAATAAATCAATAACTATTTGCTTTGAGTTGCTGAATTTTCAGTGCAGTAGTTGTATTCCTTGCCCCTATAATATACATATGTTACTTGTCACCAATGCGCTGTAATTTTTGAGAAAAATGCAAAAATAGGCACACAATTGGCCAGGGGTGTAGTACCCCTTAAGAGAATCTGTCAAAAGGTGATTCAAAGCTACCTGTAACACTCGCTGAACCGTGTAATATCGTGTGGTATAACACAGCTAAGAATCAATAAGATTGCAGGAACTCTCCCAAGTGTATTAGAATTGAAGACAAAGAAAAAGGAAAATAAGGCCAGTCCCAACGAACCGCAGGCAGTAAACATGGTAAAAGTTGCATTATTCAAATCGAAAGCCTGTGCTTATATCTTATTTTAATAATTTTGTAACAGACAAATTTATTGTTTAGAACAAATGCATATCATTAAACCATGAAACTATAACTAAGGGTCCATGTTTAAACATGTTAAAGTCATGTTTTAACACAATTATCATGATTATTATTCTAAATTCATGATTTAGCATAGATCTTATCTTCTGTTTTATGTTTTAATAAATACTTTAAACAAGATTACTTAATATTGAAAATAAGATGGAATCACTGAACTGCTCTGAGTGCTAGCCATGCGCTTCAATGGAAAAAGTTTTGAAATATTTTCTCAAAATATCAAGAGCTCTCTTAAGAACTACTGAATCAATACTAGACTTATTTGTACTCATTTTAATGCATTTTTCATGCTGATTCCAAATATGGTCATGAAAATTTACATTTCTGAAATTTTTGAATTAAAAAAAATCGTCGTCTGCAGTCGACACCCGCGTGAAGAGAGTTAACACACAGTAGGCATGTACATTTCTAAGAACGACGGCGTATTAATGCACACCCCATCTTCAAAATATTTTGATCTATTTTTATAATGACACGAATGTCACAACTAAATGTAAGCATTAGAGAATATATAAATTGATTATGTTGCCACGAATATCACCAGCAGTCATTTCTTGGCTTTAACCGTGCTAAGAAATGCTATTGTTTTTTGGGCATCACGTAAAGAAGGAATCCAACTGAGTAATCAGAAATTGTGAAAAAGTGCCAGATTTTAAGAGAATCACACAAAAAACGTTTTATTATGCACGTACAATGAAAACCTAAGGAATTTAGAGAATAGTCCTTATGTGTTCTTTGAGTTCTTGTTTAATAATAATAATCGCCACAGTTTTGCACTGATTATTCCACAGGTGGCCATCGTGTTTCCATACAGAGACCGTGCATTTCATCTACCAATCATTATCCGAGAGTTGACAACCATGTTACAACATCAGAAGCTCGAGTTTGGATTTTATGTTGCCGAACAGGTAAGTAATAATAATTATTAATACGTACAAACGTACTTGTGGATTTCTTAATATACACGGCGTGCACGTTAGCACCTTTAGCACAAAACCAACCCAAATCCAATTATAACAGGAATAGTCTTTAAAAACATGAAAAAAGACAAAGTTTTGCATTTAGGTTTTAAGCAACCTACAGAAAGCATTTTTTTACTGAACTTTATTCATGGTGTGCAGAATTCCCTACAGGTCCCTTCGTCCTTCACAATTTGTTCATTTGGACGAAAGATTGACAAAACATTATTACTTCCGTGCGTCTATCAAAGTGCCGTGAGGTCTAAATGGCACACTGGTAAAATTTATAAATGCTGGTATTTCTATGAAATTCTGCACATAATACAAGATCGCATAATCTACGTATATTCAATATATGCATTTTTATTGTTCTTTGTCCTTTTGGTGTTTTTTTTGTCACAGGCAAACGATCTTAACTTCAACCGAGCTATGCTAATGAACGTAGGTTTTCTGGAGGCACTGAATTTCTCCAAATGGGACTGTTTTATTTTTCATGACGTGGATCATGTCCCTCTCAGTGATTACAACTACTATGGCTGTAGCGGTATGCCTAGGCATTTCTTGAGCGGTGCGGATCGCTGGAATTATACGTAAGCTTTAATTATCTTAGGCACGTTGTCGTTGCTGACAAACCCATTATTTTCTTTCCCCTCCTGCTCTATCTCCCCCCCCCCTGCTTCACCCCCACTCCCGTCTCCATATTCTTCCCTCCCGGGCTCCCTTCCCTCTCCCCTCCATCTATTCTTGCTCTCTCAAACTTTACCCCCTCCTATAATACCCCACTTCCACTCCTGGACACTCTCACCTTTTGCCCCACCTCAGTGGTGTTGTCAGGATTTTTCTTTAAGGAGGGCATGGGGAGGCAACCCTCAAATGGAAATCGTTATTGACAAAAATTGTCAAAAAAGGTCTAAAACGTAAAATATCACTACTACCAGTATCCCACAAGGGAGGGTCAAGCAAGAGGAGAGAATGTCCCATGGAAGAGTTGTCCCTCTCCTTTCCTACCACCAATGCACCTCCCTCCCTGTCCACTTCCAATGCCCTCCCCTCTCCCGCCTCTCTACCACCATTGCTACGAGATATAACATATGACATGTTGTATTTAGAAACCTGTTATACTTTTACAAGAAGTATCCTATTCTGCTTGCTCCAGTAAAAACAAGCGAATTTTGCGTGAATATTATCCCCTTGCAGTTGAAGTTTTCACAAAACGCAATTTCACAAACTGTTTTTTAATGTCATGATCACACACAAAAGTATACACATAGCTTGACCTTTGAAAAAAAGAATTAACCTAATTCAATCACAAAAACATTGTTGGCATAATACCGAGGTGAGAGAATGAACAAAAATGTAATCTACAAATATTTATCACAAATATAATTACAAAATTGTGATCAGATTTTCCTTCATCAACTATTATCTTTTTTTTTTGTATGTGTGTTTTTTATGTTTTAGTATTTTGTATTCAACTTTATTTGGTGGTATGACAGGATTAACACGGAGTCAAGTATTCCAGATAAATGGTTTTCCTAATGTTTACTGGGGCTGGGGCGGTGAAGACGATGAGATTCGTAAGCGCGTTAAAGAAGCTAAACTAGACATCACACGGGCTAAAGGACCAACAGGATACTATAATTGTATTAAACATCATCATCATAGTGCTCCGCACATGCCAGAACGGTAAGATATTATTGCTGCCTTAATAGCTCATAGCCATGAGATGAATTATATATTATACACTTTTAATGACTCACTACTGACATCATACAGTTATTGTTAACTACATGTATGCACACAACACAAGGGCACTCACAATAGGCAATTGAACCCTACTGGTAGCGCTGTGTTGCAGATATACGAGATGAACTAGTTAGCGTCATATATGAAAAAGTATTAAAGCTATGATTCTAGTCATAGTCTTTAAAATTTATCATTAGCATAGTCCTTATAATAACGGTGGACCGCCTGATAAGTAAATGACAGCAAACCAGTGAAAAATACCCCAAAACTCAGTCAGTGGAGCTCGCTGTTGACGACGTGCGCTGATTCATCAGTATAATATGGTGTGATATTGTAATACGGTGTGATTCAATATTGATTATTAGTTTCTTTCCTACTTTAATTTCTTTATTTCTATCGTGTTTTCTTTCGTTATTTTCTTTCTTTCTTTCTTGTTTTCTTTCTTATTTTCATTCTTTGTTTGTTTGTTTCTTTTTTCTTTCCTTCCTTCTTTCTTGTTTTTTCTTCATTTTTCTTTCTTTCTTACTTTCTTTCTTTTGCTTCCTTCTTTCTTTTTTCTTTCTATCTTTATTTCATTTCTTTGTATTATTGATTAATTGATTTATTCATTTATCTATAATTAATCAATTAATTTATTTGTTTTTGTTATAGGGTTCACCTGTTGAAACATTTTAAAAAACGACTCCATATTGACGGTTTGAATAATCTTCAGTACCGGAAACCAACAATTACACTCAGCGTTCTCTACACAAACATTTCAGTTGATATTCAAAAACTCAAAGTTGACGTTCGTCCGTAAAAAAAGAAAAGAAATCCAGTTAAAAATAAAAAAACAACACGTGTTAAACCAGACACCACAACAAGACATAATTTCGATTGGAGCAAGAGCGACAAGAATAGCTAAAAATAGTTATACGACCGAAGTACGATTTAAAGTTATTGTTCAGAACTTAAATTTCAGGCTATGATAGAATATGGTCCATATCTTAGTTTATTCGTAAGGCGAAATGTGAACATTGCATGATGTAGGAAAATCCCCGTAGATGTAATGAGGTTTTTAAAAGTAACTGAGAGAATTAATTATGAAGCAATAGTGTTCTCGTTGCAGATTGTATTAAGAGAGTGGTGGTTTAGGCTCTCTAAATTGTTGGCAGTCTAAAAAAGGTGCATGTGAACTATTCATTTTGTATAACCAATAATGTGCCATTAATACAGCAACAACGAAGGAGATTTTGAGTACGCTAAAGTGCTCCCCTTCCTCACGGGATTGATATTCTTCTATCGACTTGCTGGGATCTGGTTTATGAAACAACACATATGACACGTTTGTAAAGGTTGTCATATGACAATACTGTGGATCAGTGTAGAAAAAGCCTGTCTCCTTGAGAAATTGAGTGATTGGTGAAAGCAGCACCATTTTTCAAATTGCCTGTGCGAGGGTTTTATACACAGAGGATGCAAAGTTCAAATATACAGTAAACTTCGCTGTACAGTGATTTTTGCAGGACATTTTTGGATCAAGATATACGAGGGTCATTCAAAAATATTACCCAGGAAACACAAAAATGTGTTAAAAACGTTTTAAAGAAGTTATATGTTGGGGTTTGGTTTAGGTAAAAACGTTTTAATAACATTAAAATATAAAGGGCAAGAAAACGTTTTAAAATGGTGAGGCATTCACACATGGAAGCAATAAATGATGGTAGAAAACACTTTTTTTTTTACATATCACCACCCCTACGGACACTCTTATCTTTAGGGGGACCAAATATGTGTAAGTGTGTAAATCTCTATGATTACAAAATGTCCGAGGCTCAGGTCCCCATAAGGCATACACTGTGACGACTTGCTCCAAAGGATGTGGGCTTCACACGGTATACCCAATAAGTCATTTTTTAAAAGCACATTAAAGCCATATTATAACATTTGCTGAGGAGAACGCCCTCATTTTTTTTAAATTCTGGTTTTACACGATTGTAATGTACTTTAGTCAATAAAGATACTCTGCAAAAATCAAGACTTTAGGTGCTGTAGTTTTGTCAAAATCCGAGATTTTGAATAAAACGATGGAACCGGCGTTTTATTATTACGATGGAAATAATAGTCGAACACGTATGCACACTACGTATACGGCGTGCGGGATACACATACACACACACACCCAGAGGATCGTACCGTATTGCAACCGCGGGAGTAACATGCATGGGCGCTAGTAGTAAATTCCAATTGCTATGCTTTACCTCACTTGTTCGGCTCAACATTAAGTATCTGACAGTAAAAGGTAACATTTTATGGAAAATAAATACTAATCTATTTTTACAGAAATGTTATAATATGGCTTTAAGCAACATTTAGAATGTAGCACCCCCTCCCCAGAAAGATAACAATAATAATAATCCTTGCTACGGGCCTAACCACGACCAAAACCTTTGGTCTTCAGCTGGGTGACCTACAATCAAGTGCAAAATTGCTGGGACACGTGCACAGTTCATGACACTCCCAGCTCCCCTTATTCAATGTTGTATAGCAATTACCAAACGCCTCAATTTTGAAATGTGTAATATGTTTGCTCCAAGGGGGTGGGGGGGGGTTGGTTCGAAATGTGTTGGAATCTATACAATTAAAATATCATGGTGAACTTCACATCCAATGGACTATTTTACTTAAAGCCATATTATAACATTTGCTGAGAAGAACGCCCTCAAAAAAAATTTAATTCTGGTTTTTGCACGATTGTAATGTACTTAATCAATAAATATACTCTGCAAAAATCAAGACTTAAGGTGCTGTTGTTTTGTCAAAATCCGAGATTTTGAATAAAACGATGGAACCGGCGTTTTATTATTACGATTTCTACACGGCGTGCGGGATATACACACACACCCCACCCGAGGATCGTACCGTATTACAACCGCAGGAGTAACATGCATGGGCGCTAGTAGTAAATTCCAATTTTCTATGCTTTACCTCACTTGTCCGGCTCAAAATTAAAAGGGGACATATCTGACAGTAAAAGCTAACATTTATGGAAAATAAATACTAATCTATTTTTACAGAAATGTTATAATATGGCTTTAAGCACGTGCGCGAATATGAACAAGTGTCCCATGAAATTGTACACTTGATTGCAGGGGTGTCTGAGATCAGTCGGCGATGCGTTTCCGTGATGACCCGATGGTCCAAAAAGAGCTTTACCCAATTTGAAAGCTTAATTTTTCGGAGTTTAGAGCAGCTATTCCCAATATTGTTACAAATTTAAATATCTTTCTTAGAATATGTTGTGAAAAATGACAGAAAACAAAAATGGCAGTAGTTTTACATCAATGGATCGAAAATCACACGTAGTTCAATGGGATGAATCGAATTATCAACAGCATTGCGTTAGGCATGCATATAGTTGGTAAACACCCTCGGCTTGTCATTCAAAAGTGATACGATTTTAATCTTCACTATATTCTTATTCACTCCGTCATTGACAAAGAATTATGAAATTAACAAAATAATCACAATTCATTTGCTTTGTCTCAAAATGTTTGATTAAGAGGATATTCAAAATATAACCAAGGAAAACGATTTGCCAAATTTGTACTTCACAATTGCAGCTATCTTTATTAAGAAATTATAATTCTAACCATTAACAATATTATGTATCGAGCAATATTTAATTTCATGATATTTTACATTGATCGATATTATCTTAAACATAGAATAAAAACATTTCTGTGTCTAAGGCAATTAAATGCACAATAGTACGCTTAGTGAGATTGCAATCAATAACGCTCATATTATAGGTGTTATAGAATAGTAGGATCGATATAACAGCTATTCGTTTGTTATATATAAAATTTGCTATTAATTGTACATACTTTGTCTACAATATTGACAAAATCACAGCTGATGGTAGCACCACCATGCTTCAGTCAAAATAGTATTAAATGAATGTATTTGATTTAGAAAAAACAATCTCTACTTGGCTCGTCAATTAATATAATTGAGTGTGCAGCTTTCTGTGTTGACGTTCGATTTCATTTATTCAGGACTGTATCTTCGTCCCTTAATGTCAACATGTTGAGAAGAAAACGATTTGCCAAAATTGTACTTATCATGATTGCAGCTATCGCCATATTAAGAATTTTCGAATTTTACATCGGGTTAATTTTGACGACAACTACATTTGGCATCAAAACTCAGCGCACGATTTCAGATCCACTGTCAAAGCGTAATAAGAGTTTCCATAGCGTGAATAAGGGTCTTTTCTCACAGACTTTAGATGAAGTAATACCGTTACCGCTGTGTACAAAAAGCACGATGGTTTTGGTGTCAGTAATTGCTTCATCACCAGAATCATTTGAATCCAGAATGGCTGTTCGTAATGCTCTAAACACTGAAGGAACTGGGCATGTGACTTCGAACGTCTGCTTAGTTTTTGTATTTGGACTACCCACTACGGAAGGTGAAAATGTCAAGACGATACAGGACATGGTACAACTTGAAAGCCAAAGATATCGGGATATCATTCAAGGAAACTTTCTTGACACTACTTTGAATTCAACTTTAAAATTCCTGATGGGTGTCACATGGTTACACTCTAAGAGCTCCCATGCAAAGTCTATTTTCTTCGGCGATGACAAACTTTTTGTGTCTTACAATCGGCTCCTTGGACTGCTTCTCGAAGAGAAACCTAAAAGCGCTGAAATGCTACAAGGGAAGCTTATCACCGTATCTTCTAACATTTCATATGGCCCACTCTGTTCGTCAGAAGCTGGGTTTGTTCTTACGAGGAAAGCAACCGAACGTATTTTCCAGGCTTCCTGGAATATGACTTTAATACCTTTCCCAGATATCTTCATTGCTATTATCGCGAAGCGTTACAATTGGACAATGATACACAGATATGGCTTTATGGGGAATGAACTTAAGGCAGACTTTTGTAGTGTACCAAATGTAATCACCTTTCGACCTAAATCAATTTTTAAAAATGCTTCGGCAATTCAATCTTGCGCCAAACATCATCCGAGTACACAGAAACTTCTTTTGAATGAGAAATACTTTCGGCAAGTCACTACACTTGTACATGATCATCCAGGCGCTTGTTACAACAGAGCTGGCCAGCCTAGGGATCTTTACTTTATAGCGCTGATACATTCAGGTACACAAAACTTTGACAGACGAGTTGCTATTCGAAACACATGGGGATCACAAAAAATAATTATGGGTGAAAAAATCAAACTTTTGTTTGTATTAGGACTAACAAAAGATATGAAAAGCCAACATAAGATAGATATTGAGAATGCAAACTATACTGATATAATTCAGGGTAGCTTTAATTTTTTTAGCGATTCTTTCAGAAATTTAACTTCAAAATTAATCACTGGCTGGAAGTGGGTTTCCGAGAACTGTCGTCATGCAAAATATTACTATAAGGGCGACGATGACGTATTTGTATTCTTCTATGAATTGATGAAACTTATAAGTGTTTTGAATGCTAAGGATAAAATGATCCAGAAGTCATGCCTAGGACAAATAACTTACGAACAACGGATAGAAAGAAATAACAAAGATAGACGTTTTAAGCGGTATTATGTGTCTGAAACAGATTTAAAAGGAAAAGTGTATCCTCCGTATCCTTCAGGAGGCAGCTATGTCCTGACGACAGACATAATTCCAGATTTATATCAGCAAGCATTGAACACTACTCTCATAGCTGTGGATGATGGATATCATAAATGGGGTAAGATAGATACGTGTTTTCTACACACTTAAAACTACGGGGTCAAAAAATGACCCAAACGGGGTCATTTTTGACCCCAGCATAGTTATCAACTAAACACCATACCACTAACGGGGTCATTTTGACCCCATTGGTCGGGGTCATTGCAATGACTACGTATTTGGGTCAAATAGTAACCCCATTGGGGTCAAAATATTACCCCATTTCGGGGTCAAATGAAATGACCCCTTCAAAAGGGTTGCCTTATTGGGTTACTTAATTACCTCATTTCGGGGTCAAATGAAATGACCCATTTGAAAGGGTTGTTTTATAGGGTTACTCAATAACCACATTTAGGGGTTGTTTGGATTTTTTAGTAGGCCTATGGTCATGCTGGTCCCACCAGGACATAAGTGTGTTTCTGCACAGAGAAAGCATTACATAAACAGCAAACTGCAAAATGCATCTGTGTATCACACTCACACACAGTCAGTCATCGCCTATGACAGTTCACGTAGGCCTATTATAAGCTTACATGATATAAGCTTATAACAACTGCAGCCAAGACACCAGCCACGACAGCATGAAATTAGAATGAATCTGCGTGCATAGACAAGGGTCTATGCATCCTTGCAGTCTCACTTTTCAACTAACTTTTCATATTCCATCATGCAGACAAGCACACACGACAATCCGCTGAGCTGCACAATCAGAACAAATATGGCGCTGATGTGACCACGTGAGCCGATGCACACCGTGTGTGCAAATAGTGCCGAAATGCAAGTCATTATAAAGTTGACAAATTGGGTAACTTCGGTCAAAAAATTAGTTTTATTTATTAATCAACAAACATTAATTGCAGCTCATGTTTAAACTCATTTATGAATTGAGATTTTCAAAGTGGAAGATTGAAACTGATATCAATGCGCGACGGTATCGGCAAAATGACCACTAAGTTTTTGACCACGTTCGTCGTGGCTAAAATGACCTCGTGAATGTGGTCAAATTAAAACAGTACAACCCCTTGAAGGGTCAAAACAACCCCAAACGTGGTCAATTAAAAATGACCACGGAAAATATAACCCCGTAGTTTTTAGTGTGTACGTGTTGGAGGCGTTTTGACAATGCATGGATTAAAAAAATTTCGTCATGTATTTGAGATGTGGAATATTTATATAAATGACACTGCATCATGTTAGGATTGATAACATAATTATAGAGTTCTACTAGGAATTTTAGTATTATTTTGGTCAAAGTTGGTTTGAGGAGTAGACGTTATTAGGGGCTGTGCAATAATTATGAGCCCCCACCGTATCCTTCAGGAGGCAGCTATGTCCTGACCACAGACATAATTCCAGATTTATATCAGCAAACATTGAACACTACTCTCATAGCTGTGGATGATGGATATCAAGGTATCGTAGGGAAAAAACTAGGCATGACATTGCTACATAATAAAGGTTTTAAACTTGATAGGGGCTTTAAACTTCGAAAATGGGGTAAGATAGATACGTGTTTTCTACGTGTTGGAGACGTTTTGACAATGCATGGATTTCAAAATTTGCGTCATGTATTTGAGATGTGGAATATTTATATAAATGACACTGCATCATGTTAGGATTGATAACATAATTATAGAGCTAATGCTCTTCTTCTTGCTCTTGAATGCAAAGTACACTGATATAATTCAGGGTAGTTTTATCGAATCTTTCCGAAATTTAACATCAAAATTAATAACTGGCTGGAGTGGGTTTCCGAGAACTGTCGTCATGCAAAATATTACTATAAGGTCGACGATGAGGTATTTGTTCTCTTCCATGAATTGATGAAAGTTATAAGTGTTTTGAACTCTTACTGATAAAATGATCCAGAAGTCATGCCTGGGACAAATGAGTTTTAAACAACCGATAGTAAGAAATATAAATAAACGCTATGTGCGGTATTTTGTGTCTGAAACAGATTTAAAAGGGAAAAGTGTATCCTCCGTATTCTTTAGGAGGCAGCTATGTCCTGACCACAGACATAATTCCAGATTTATATCAGCAAGCATTGAACACTACACTTATAGCTGTGGGTGATGGATATTAAGGTATCGTAGGGGAAAAACTAGGCGTGACATTGCTACATAATAAAGGTTTTAAACTTGATATGGGCTTTAAATTTCGAAAATGGGGTAAGATAGATACGTGTTCTCTACGTGTTGGAGGCGTTTTGACAATGCATGGATTTCAAAATTTGCGTCATGTATTTGAGATGTGGAATATTTATGTAAATGACACTGCATCATGTTAGGATTGATAACATAATTATAGAGCTAATGCTCCTGTTCAATTTGTACTAGGAATTTTAGTATTATTTTGCACCCCTCGCTCTGCCAAAAAAAAGGTTTATTCATAAATTGTAATCACAGTATTAAAAAACCGAATTGCAACAATTTTACATAGTCAACAACATCAAAATACTAAATACAAGAAATTACGACAAATATCAAAATGAGCATTGACCAGCACATATGCCCCATACATGCATACAAACACCCAAGCACCCCCACACACATCTCACCCGCACATCACCCCACGCATCCACCGCACATCTGACACGCATACACCCCCACAAACACCCCCGCTCACTCACACAAGATGCACACCCTACATTCTAATCTACTTTTAGAATTTAATTCTAGGTTTTGTGGGTGGGGCGGGGGTGTGTATTTTTAGTATTGGTTTTTTAGTTATTTTGTGGTTTGGTTTTAAATAAATAAATAGTGCTGTATTTTTCTAGAATCAGGAGATGTGGATATTTCAATGGAAATCCATGCTATATGAGAGACGAATCCAATTTCACGTATTCCTTCACCTCAATTGCATACATCCCACTTGAAATTTGAAATAATGCAGGCTTTGCGGAGATTTTAAACGTAGTCAAAAGAATGATGGAAGGTTTCAACGCAATACAATATAAGATTTTTAAGCGGCTTTTATCAACCCAACCAAGGACCGATCAAACTATGTAGGGGTATAAAGGCAGTAAGGCGGCGAAAAAAAGAACACCCTGTTCTACGGGCCCGACCGACCCAGATTTTTAAACAAATTGAGAAAAAAACAAATTTCCTGTACAAATGAATGCCGACCCAAATTTTGGTAATTTCAGGAACAAATTTTTGTTTTGTATTTTCTCAAATTGCAAATTATTTGCAGATTTTTTTATTTTTTGGGTCATTTCCAAAAAAAAAAAAGGAAAAAAAAGCCGACCAACCGACCCTACTTGAAAGGTCCGTCCGCCCGTAGAACAGGTTTTCATTTTTTCGTCGCCTAAGCAACGGACTGCAGCGTCTATACATCTATTGGTTCCGGTTTTAGCGCTGACATTTTGGAAAGCTGCTAATCAATATTCATAAGATTGTACAATCAGCATCCTGTTTACAAAATTGTTGTCTGTTTGTTTGAAATGTGACCAAAGTACTGCAATTTTTTGTGATCAATCTTCTGTCACACTGAACATTTGACATGCTCACCAAGTTTTGTGATCTTTCCATGAAATTCTGAGCATCTTTCGCCAAATTTCAGTGCCATGTGTAGCAACTGGAAAGACCAGGGAATTCATGTCGTTTAATTATGGTTTGGTGTCGTTTCAAATAAAAGGAATAAAGCTCAAGTTACCATTTCGGTTATTATTGTTGGATTATTGGAACAGAATTATTCTATTCATGATATAGCTTTGCATATTCAACTCTTCAGAATTGTTTTTTTTCAAAAGGGTTATCTATTTCTTATGATTGACTCCATTGGACAAAAATTAAGAATCTTAACACATGTTTTTAGTGACTTTTTTAATCAATACTGAATATAAACATTTAGATATCAATGCTTTATACCTTAAATTACATGTACGACAAGAATAAGTAGTTATGAAGGTGAATTTTATGTACATGTATGTGGAAAGACATAGAGGCCAACTTGATGTGTGGGAATAAGTAAAATACACACTAGAGGGGGACAAAACAGCAAATGTTGGCATTAGAAGTAAAAGTTCGATAGCCAAAATTTACCAGTTCACCATTACCCAATTTTACATGTATGTGCATTAGTCATATAATCCAATAATATAAATTGTGAATTGTGCATATGGAATGGATTTTTATTTTTGTTTTGTTTGTTTGGACATTGGCTATGGTTTGTTGGGTAATGTTATCCCAATCAACAAATGTTACAAAGCGTATTACTTACTTAGAAAGCTCTTTCTTAAATATTTTACATAGTCGTGTTAACACAAAGTAAAAGCTTTAGTCTAGGGTCCATTGTTTACACACCAATGTAAATTATAACACCATAATACGTCGGCTGTATTCCGTAGTGCCGTATAATGGGGCACCGCGAATAAACAACTTTTCGAGAAAATCAGGTTTAAAAAATGCCAATTTAAAATCGAGTTGTGTAAATCAGACATTCATTATATTTTGTAAATGATGTGAAATTTCTGTAGTAAACTAAATAGATTTTATTTTATATATTTTTCAAAAGAAATAAAGACACAATATTACTGGCAAAATGAAAACAATAAATATAAAACTATACGTCACTATGGAAAACACGCAAAACGCAATACCCTAACCAGAGAAGATGAGAAAAGTCTCATCTTCTCTGCCCTAACCTAACGTTAACCGTACGCCACCTCGATCGCCGTGTAATCCCTGTGGATCCCTTCATTCCACAGTGGCGTATAGGTCCGATACGTCACTATGGAATGTAGCAAGGTGTACACCACTATGACATTCGATGTTTTTCATTTATGCCGATATTTCCTAATTATAAAATCTGTATCAAAAGTGGCGTAAGGTCGATACGCCACTATGGAAAACAAAAAATTTCACTTTGTAAACATACGCCACATTTAATTAATTAATTACTAATTATTTAGCTAATGTTGACTGATGAGACTTAGAGAAAAAAAGAACACATTGAAGATGGCACTCGCTAGAGTTCCGAAAGCTCAACCCTCTGAAAAGGACTTCTCTAGGGAAAGATTAAATCTTACTCATGTTTACCGACTTAGAGTACCAAGTAACTTCAAATCAAAAATGAACATTATTAAAATCATATGTGCCAATTTAAAAAAATGACCTAACATCACTATACGCCACTATGGAATACAGCCGACGAATCCTGCTTTTGATAACATATCACAGGCGAGTCAATCAATGTTAAGGCTGAAATTCAGTGCGAAATAGGAGTAACAAAGATGACAATATTACAATTTTTACTCCAATGACAAGACATACAAGACATACTATTCCTATGGCAAAACCACTTTACATGTGCAACAACTTTGAAGTCTTCGATGTCAGATGGAAACAAGAACTGTCTTTAAAAAGACAACGCCGCATATAAAGATCATAATTAATAAATAATTGAATAAATTAATGTATACTATTATAAAATGATCCATTTATTGCTGCAATATATTTAACAAGTAATAAAGTATATCCCCGACCAGTGGCGTAGCCCCGCTCATAATTGCCGTTGGTTCATTGTATGCCGTTTGTAAACGTCAGGCCTTGGTTAAAAAATAGACAAGTATTTATGCTGTTTGTGCAGGGTGAAGAAACAAAGTATGGAGATCAAAATATTTCCAACTTTGGATGTGACTCTTCCATTTTTGCCTGTTTACGTTGTGATATTGAAGTACTTTTTTCCTTTTTATGTCGCGACATTTCAAAAAATGCTCTGCCACCCCACTCACCCACCCACTATTTAGATTCTAAATATTTCCATCGGTACATTTACAAGTTGCCCCCCCCCCCTGCAAAAACTTGGCTATGCCACTGTTCCTGGCGTACTCATTGGGCAGTTCTAGCCAGATATTGTTGCTTAGTGTTACCATCTCCTGTTTTACTCACGCCTCGTTTGCTGAGACGGCGAATAATCGAACAAAACGTACAATACAGACCAGGTACAGTTTGAGATCAAGAACCATGATAAATGGTGCAAACTGATAGATACTGGAAATGTCAAGATATTCACACGACACTAGAGTGCAAAGGTTTTCAATTATCGGTAAGCGATATTATTATTTTTCAGGCCAAAGACCGTACATTAGTTCAAGGTTTCCCACGCCGTAACATCGAAACATCCTATGGCGTCATACTGTCAATCACATGACGTCATCAGTGAGTGTGTGGGGTGTGGGGTGTGTGTTAGAAATATTATATTAGCACGCTTCTACTGAACAGATAGAGTACATTCACATTCAGCCATGATTGCGGCGAACTACGTCACATGCAGGGCCTCTATACATGCACCTGTTTACTTTCTACATTTATAGATACTTTTTATATTTATAGATACTTTCTACATATTAGGTTGGACTCTATTAAATTAAGCCTCTTATATCATGTATGTATTTCAATAGTCCTTAAGCTTACAAGCATACTCTTATAACATATTTACTTCTTTATCCAGAAATATTATCCTGGTAGACTTAATCCCCCGAACTTCGTGTTGTACAGTCTGGAACCCTCGCATATGTATCAGGTATACCTGAACACTCATGAGCATCTTCTTTTTGCATTTGGATAAAAGATTTCAATCTTAACACGAGTAGGGAAGATGCTGTGAGACAATAACACATATTTTAAGTGGACTCATTTATATAGAACATATACACACCTTGACAAACGATTCACTGATTGGTCTCGATCATTTACTACCATTAAATCAGTCACGTCATTTATCTGATGCGTAAGAGACATAGATGCATTAACAATTGCAACAAACTAAATATCGACACAATAGAAAGAAATGCATTTTTAAGTGGGGCTCGCAACAACATCAATTATACAAACGTCCATGTTGCAAATTTCATTTCAGAGTGATTGTTATTAAAACCAACCATCATTTCCAAGATCATTATATGAATTACTCACTAGCTTTATCCAACATTTTATTCACGGATATTTGTAAGTTGATAGACCGGTTGAAAATTGTGAAACACGTGAAGCACTTAAGTCCAAGGTCTATGGTGCTAATTCATACAATGTACGACAATTAAAGATTTCATCAATCAGACATATGATATCGTAACCTTCATGGTAAATTTTTTTGACATTGTCTCATTATATTACGATAGTTACCTATAAGCAAGCATACATTTAGTGTTTATTTAAATCCCCGGAAAGTGCCACTTAGAACTTGCCAATAATCATCGTACATTGTTGCTGCTAAATAACCAAAATATTCTTAAATAATCGCAGATATTTTACAGCTGAACTAACTGGAAATAAAGCATTCATTGTCAACTCCTTCGGTTTGTGCCGTTTGTCCATAATTATGTAATCATTGTTCCAAGGCTGAGGATGAGTCTGAGGTATGGTAATGAATACATTCGTTCTTCTGTGACAACTTAGTAATAAACACCAGATTATTTAAAAGCGTATTCTGATAGGCGCGCCACAACAGAATGGCGATGCATCTTGCTTTCTTTTTCTTGCTGCTACTGACACTCACAGGAATAGAAAAGCTTTAATAGTGCGAAAAAGTTTGAATGTTGGAGTGGTTTAAGGCGTGCATCTCATATTGTCAACATACAAGGAATGATTTTTGAATGTGTATTACTAAGCCCGAGTTTTGCTATGTTCAATACCCCTGTCATCAAAAAGGTGCAAGCAATACAACACCAAACATATATTTTCATTTCCTACAATTGAAGACCTGAGCGCAAGAAGACCGTAAGTCCACTTGGCCCCTCAACAGGTATACACTAAAGTTACGTATAGTTTTTAGGGTTTTATAATGTTTAATACATGTTCCAGGGTGAAAACATCATCAAAGATTTGTTTTGGCCCCTGAACATGTATAAAACATTACCAAACTATACGAAACTATACGCAACTTTAGTGTATACATGTTGAGGGGCCAATTGGACTTACGGTCTTCTTGCGCTCAGGTTTTCAATTGATCATTTGCCGAGTTGTGTGGTTTAGGCTTCTAGGCCGAAAAGAAATTTTATGTCCATAATATATCTGCTATGGTTTGTTCACGGAAGATACGTGAAGCGACTGAAACTACCTCCTGGTTTAACTACTAAATGAACCATACTGTTTGATAGGGTCTGTTCACGGAAGATACGTGAAGCGACTGAAACTACCTCCTGGGTTAACTACTAAATGAACCATACTGTTTGATAGGGTCTGTTCACGGAAGATACGTGAAGCGACTGAAACTACCTCCTGGGTTAACTACTAAATGAACCATACTGTTTGATAGGGTCTGAATATTGGAGTTTAACGCATAATAATGTAATTTATTGGTAGTACTTTTAACTTTGATTATTAGGGGCTGTCATTTACTTCGGAAGGGGGGGTCATGAATATACTGGGGGTCACAGAATTTTTAGACCAAATATGGGTGTTATAATTTTTGAACACCCAAAATAGGGGTTATAGAATTATTAAGGGCACAATCTTTCGATATATATAATGCAAAAAATTGCGATCAAATTTTAACGCATTCCGCACACTTTCTTCGCTCTAAAGTTTTGGTGCTCTCCTCGTGTTTGTTCCGGAAATGAATAATTTGTCTTGAGCCTGTGGAGAGGGGGAGGTGGGGGTCATAAAAATTTCGACCCAAGATAGGGGGGTCGTAAAAAATTTTGCTCGCGATTCATGGGGTCATAAAAAATTTACTCCGGTCACCGACATATTCATGATCCCTTCCCTGCCGAAGAAAATGATATCCCTCTTATATTAAAATACTAAATCCAAAACTGTTTTCTACAAATAAATATGATATCATGTCTACCGAAAATTTCTTCACATCCGTGTTGCGTTGTTGGCAGTTACCGCCGATGCGGACGTTGTCATTTCACTGACATTGCGTCTTTTTGGAGTACAACCAATGGCAGTTATAAATGCTTGTCGACATCGCGCATTGGTAGCGCTGTAAATGAATGGATTGATGGCTGAATTAAACACGGTAAAACACCGTCCAACCCATGCTATAATGTAAACATGTCTGTCATCAAGTACCTTTACATTTGTGTTTCTTACAGCCAGATAGTACACATTATAAAATTGAAAAGGCGTCAAACACAAGAAAAAGGCAATGCCATTGATAACCAACATGCGCGCCACTGCGTTACGAACCTTTTGTGCTTGATTCTGTGCTTGGTTTTCTCCCTTATTATGCGTATCATTTACTTCGCGCTGACTGAGACGTCGGACAATCAGAAAATACAGTGTTGTATTCAGAAGGAGGGCGATGATAAATGGCACAAATTGAGCAACACTGGAAATGTCAAAGAATTCTGTTTTCACTGAGTAACAGCGAGAAAAAACAGCCGGTAAGCGATGTTGCCATTTTAGAGGAGATGTGGAATATTTATATAAATGACACTGCATCATGTTAGGATTGATAATATTGAGAATTTATAGAGGAATTTTAGTATTATTTTGTTCAAAGTTGGTTTGAGGAGTAGACGTTATTAGGGGCTGTGCAATAATTATGAGCCCCCACCCCAAGTTTCCAAACGTAAACGGAAAAATGCTTCCGCCCCAGCCCTCCCTCTTGGCCTGACAAAAACGCACCACATCCGCACACCCGACCCCCCATCGCTCAGCCAGAACACGTGTTTGTTTGTTTTTTGTTTTTCAACTTCAAATCTACTTTTATTGTTGTAGTTATTTTTGTGGTTTGGTTTTAAATAAACAAATAAATGCACTTAAAAATATTAAAATTTGACTTTTATAGCCAGTTTAGGCTAAAGGATTAAAACTACACTTCATTTAACAAAACAAGATAATATTAAAATAAAATTAGTGCTGTGTTTTTCTGGAATCAGGGGTAGTTGATATTTCAACGGAAATCCATGTTTTATAATAGATCTCAATTGCAGACATCCCACCTGAAATATGAAATAATGCATGCTTCGCAGGGATTTTAAACTGCATTCCATCAACCGTGTTAAGCGTAGTCAAAAGAATGATGGAATGTTTCAACGCAATACAGTAATGCTTTTAAAGCGGCTTTTATCAACCCAACATGGCAGTCACGATACCAGTTTGGCGTCCATAAACCTGTTAATCCAACCAGGGACCGACCCAATGTAGATAGCAGTAGTAAGCAACGGACTCCAGCGTCTATTCATCTACCGTAAAACCCCGTCTACAAGCATATATAGTGTTTTTTATAAAAGCTTAATTAATTCGAAGCAAGCGTTAATATACCAATACAATAGATCGGTCTTAAAATAATACTTGTTTGTATATGCTTGGATCCGTAATTTATTTGCTCTAACTCCATAATGGCGACTGGATTAATGTAGCTTTCATCAGAAGCACACTATATGCTTGTAGACGGGGTTTTACGGCATTGCTTCCGATTTCATCAGAAGCACACTATATGCTTGTAGACGGGGTTTTACGGCATTGCTTCCGATTTTAGCGCTGACATATTGGAAAATGTTGCTAATCAATATTCATAAGATTGTACTAGTATCCTGGTTGTCAAGATTGTTGTTTGTGTGTTTGAAATGTGACCAAATTACTGCAATTTGTTGTGATCAATCTTCTGTCACACTGAACATTTGACATGCTCACCAAGTTTTGTGATCTTTCCATGAAATTCTCAGCATCTTTCGCCAAATTTCAGTGCCATGTGTAGTAACTGGAAAGACCAGGGTATTCATGTTGGTGTCGTTTCAAATAAAAGGAATAAAGCTCAAGTTACCATTTCGGTTATTATGTTGGATTATTGGAACAGATTTATTCTATTCATGATTATATCTTTGCATATTCAACTCAGAACTCAGAATTTTTTTTCCAAAAGGGTTATCTTATGATTGACTCCATTGGACAAAAATTAAGAATCTGAACAATTGTTATTTAGTGACTTTTTTAATCAATACTGAATATAAACATTTAGATAACAATGCTTTATACCTTAAGGGGGTACTACACCCCTGCCCAATTTTGTGCCTATTTTTGCATCTTTCTCAAAATGTATAGTGTACTGGTGACAAGTAAGATGTGTATGTTATAGGGGCAAGGACAACAAATACTGCACTGAAAATTCAGCAACTCAAGGTAAGTAGTTCTTGATTTATTGATCAAATATTGGTTTTCCCTCATTTTTGACTGTAACTCCACAACTGTTGTCTGTGCTGAAATAAAATTTCCAGTGCAGTAGTTGCAGTCATTGCCCCTATAATATACATATCTTACTTGTCACCAATGCGCTATAATTTTTGAGAAAATTGCAAAAATAGGCACAAAATTGGGCAGGGGTGTAGTACCCCCTTAAATTACATGTACGACAAGAATAAGTAGTTATGAAGGTGACTTTATTTATGTACATGTATGTGAAAAGACAGAGAGACGAACTTGATGTGTGGGAATAAGTAAAATACACACTAGACGGTACGAAGTGGGGACAAAGCAGCAAATGTTGGCATTAGAAGTAAAAGTTCGATAGCCAAAATTGCCAGTTCACCATTACCCAATTTTACATGTATGTGCATTAGTCATATAATCCAATAATATAAATGTTTGGATATTGGCTATGGTTTGCTGGGTAATGTTATCCCAATCAACAAATGTTACAAAGCGTATTACTTACTTAGAAAGCTCTTTCTTATATATTTTACATAGTCGTGTTAACACAAAGTAAAAGCGTTATTTTGGGGGGTCCATTGTTTACACACCAATGTAAATTATAACACCATAATCCGTCGGCTGTATTCCGTAGTGCCGTATAATGGGGCACCGCGAATAAACAACTTTTCGAGAAAATCAGGTTTAAAAAAATGCCAATTTAAAATCGAGTTGTGTAAATCAGACATTCATTATATTTTGTAAATGATGTAAAATTTCTGTAGTAAACTAAATAGATTTTATTTTTACATCTCTAAGTACAAAACAATACGTCACTATGGAAAACACGCAAAACGCAATACCCTAACCTAACGTTAACCGTACGCCACCTCGATCGCCGTGTAATCCCTGTGGATCCCTTCATTCCACAGTGGCGTATAGGTCCGATACGCCACTATGGAATGTAGCAAGGTGTACACCACTATGACATTCGATGTTTTTCATTTATGCCGATATTTCCTAATTATAAAATCTGTATCAAAAGTGGCGTAAGGTCGATACGCCACTATGGAAAACAAAAAATTTCTAATAATTGCTAATTATTTAGCTAATTTTGACTGATGAGACTTAGAAAAAAAAACATTGAAGATGGCACTCGCTAGAGTTCCGAAAGCTCAACCCTCTGAAAAGGACTTCTCTAGGGAAAGACTAAATCTTAGAGTACCAAGTAACTTCAAATCAAAAATGAACATTATTAAAATCATATGTGCCAATTTAAAAAAAAAGATCTAACATCACTATACGCCACTATGGAATACAGCCGACGAATCCTGCTTTTGATAACATATCACAGGCGAGTCAATCAATGTTAAGGCTGAAATTCAGTGCGAAATAGGAGTAACAAAGATGACAATATTACAATTTTAACTCCAATGACAAGACATACAAGACATACTATTCCTATGACAAAACCACTTTACATGTGCAACAACTTTGAAGTCTTCGATGTCAGATGGAAACAAGAACTGTCTTTAAAAAGACAACGCCGCATATAAAGATCATAATTAATAAATAATTGAATAAATTAATGTATAATATAATAAAATAATCCATTTATTGGTGCAATATATTTAACAAGTGATAAAGTATATCCCCGACCAGTGGCGTAGCCCCGCTCATAATTGCCGTTGGTTCATCGTATGCCGTTTGTAAACGACGGGCCTTGGTTAAAAAATAGACAAGTGTTTATGCTGTTTGTGCAGGGTGAAGAAACAAAGTATGTAGATCAAAATATTTCCAACTTTGGATGTGACTCTTCCATTTTTGCCTGTTTACGTTGTGATATTGAAGTACCTTTTTCCTTTTTATGTTGTGACATTTCAAAAATGCTCTGCCACCCCACTCCCCCACCCACCCACCCACTATTTAGATTCTAAATATTTCCATCGGTACATTTACAAGTTGCCCCCCCCCCCCTGCAAAAACTTGGCTATGCCACTGTTCCTGGCGTACTCCTTGGGCAGTTCTAGCCAGATATTGTTGCTTAGTGTTACCATCTCCTGTTTTACTCACGCCTCGTTTGCTGAGACGGCGAATAATCGAACAAAACGTACAATACAGACCAGGTACAGTTTGAGATCAAGAACCATGATAAATGGTGCAAACTGATAGATACTGGAAATGTCAAGATATTCACACGACACTAGAGTGCAAAAGTTTTCAATTATCGGTAAGCGATATTATTATTTTTCAGGCCAAAGACCGTACATTAGTTCAATGTTTCCCACGTCGTAACATCGAAACATCCTATGGCGTCATACTGTCAATCACATGACGTCATCAGTGAATGTGTGGGGTGTGTGTTAGAGATATTAGCACGCTTCTACTGAACAGATAGAGTACATTCACATTCAGCCATGATTGCGGCTAACTACGTCACATGCAGGGCCTCTATACATGAAACTGTTTACTTTCTACATTTATAGATACTTTCTATATTTATAGATACTTTCTACAGATTAGGTTTGACTCTATTAAATTAAGCCTCTTATATATTTGATAGTCCTTAAGCTTACAAGCATAATCTTATAACATAATTATCCAGAAATATTATCCTGGTATTTTTACATAATTGTTTTCTTATTTACATTTTTAAACAACATAACTGATATACAATCGTCTAATTACAATTTTGTATTTGTTATTGTCGTATTTCTCGCCCCTGTACTCCGTTCTGTTGACTGGCGTAGCTTTTTCGCGCTGCATCCAATAGCAGTAAAGAATGCTTGCCGGTATCGCGCGTTGCATGCGCTGTAAATAAGAGGATTAATGGCCGAATTTAAGACGTTTAAACATTTACCAACCCATTGAACTATGTACATATGTTTGTCATCCAAAGATATTTGAAAATTACGGGCCAAAACGTAGTACATTTGTATGAATTGGAATGGTATCAGACATAGAAAGAAAGCTATGCCATTGATGACCAACATACGAGCTACCGAATTACGCACCTTTTGTGCCTGAGACTGTTGGTTAGCCTTACCATCTCCTGTTTCACTCACATCTCTCATGCTCAGACGGCGAATGATCAAAGCGTATAATGCAGTGTTGAGAACAAGAGCCACGATGAATGGTGCAAACTGACAGCTACTCGCAATGTCAAGATATTCATACAAGGATGGACTGCAAAAGTTTACAATTGTCGGTAAGCGATATTGGTATTTTTCAGGCCAAATAACGCACAGCAGTTCGTGTTTTCCCGCACCTGGTGCTACAACACATCCTAATGCAAAAGCTGTAACCCACGTTACTATGACCAATTTAATCGCGCGTGATTTGTTGTTCACCATCCTGTGTTTCAATGGAAAGCAAATAGCAAGAAATCGCTCTATGCCAATTAAGGTAACCAGCAATGTGGATGCAAAGAATGGGATAGAAGGCGATGTATATGTAATTACACATTCCGTCGCACTTTTCCATGGATCACCCCGATCAAGCTCCGAGTTCCATATATATTTATAAAGATGTTGAAACCTGCGGCGATTATGAACATCAGATCGGCGCAAGCTAGGTTTGTAAGATAAAAGTTTGTCAATGTCCGCATTTCACGGACTCGAACTACGGTCAGCAGAAAAGCAAAATTTGTCAACAACCCGATGACTGTAAAAATCGGTAACACCGTGCTTATCATTACCTTATCCGTCGGCGTGTACATAAAGACACCTTCGATGATATACTCTGGCAAATCATACAGTATTACTAATGAGCTCTTTGCCGGACAGTCTGGGATGTCATAAGGGACATAAACTGACGTATTATTTTCGATGGATTCGTTGATGGAATTTTCGTAAGAGTAATTATTCATCTGTAATTCGCCGGAATTTTGATCCATTTTCAGTGTGTTTGTTCACGAAAAATGCAATGAAATTGCTTAAGGCCGAATGAATGTTATTTTACAACCACTTTAATATGTCAATTATGTATTTTGATATCCAATGTAATTGAGCCATGTTGTTGACAGTTGCGATATATATAGCAATAAACAGTAATATACATGTTGTTCATGTCATACATGTCAAATACGGTCATTAAATCGATAAAAATCGAAGTCACGTTTGATTTAATGGCATCCCCGCGAAATCAATTCCGTATCTGTGTCAGTTGTTATGCTTGTTCAATACACAGCGGTCAGTCAATATTTTATAGCGCCAAGCGTTTCTGTAGCGTCCGGATTCCAAGTAACTTTATATATAAAAATCTTGGTAACGTTGATTTCATTCAAAATATTAACACCCAATTCAATGGATCATTCTGTCGGCTGCTCTTCGCTTCGCTTTGCTTGCACTTTTGCTGAAGAAGACTTAATCCCCTGAACTTCGTGTTGTACAGTCTGCAACCCACGCATATGTATCAGGTATATACCTGAAACAATTATCCATTTGTTATCATCTTATAACAATATCGCATTTGGATAAAAGATTTCAATCTTAACATAAGTAGAGAACATGCTGTGAAAAGATTATGTATTGTGGTCTCACATATATAAGTGGACTCATTTATATAGAACATATACCACTTTCACAAACGATTCACTGATTGGTCTCGATCATTTACTACCATTAAATCAATCACGTCATTTATCTGATGCGTAAGAGACATAGATGCATTAACAATTGCAACAAACTAAATATCGACACAATAGAAAGAAATGTAATTTTAAGTGGGGCTTGCAACAACATCAATTACAAACGGCCATGTCGCAAATTTCATTTCAGAGAGATTGTTGGACCAAACTTCCGTTCAATTTCAATTTCAAGATCATTATTACTCACTAGGTTTATCCAACATTTTATTAACGGATATTGGTAAGTTGATAGACCGGTTGAAAATTGTGAAACATGTGAAGCACTAATGTCCAAGGCTATGGTGCTAATTCATACAATGTACGACAATTTAAGATTTCATCAATCAGCCATATCGTAACCTTCATGGTAAATTTGTTTAACATTGTCTCATTATATTACGATAGTTACCTATAAGCAAGCATCCATTTAGTGTTTATTCAAATCCCCGGAAAGTGCCACTTAAAACTTGCCAATAATCATCGTACATTGTTGCTGCTAAATAACCAAAATATTCTTAAATAATCGCATATATTTTACAGCTGAGCAGGCTGGAAATATAGCGTTCATTTGTGCCATTTGTCCATATGTAATCATTGTTCCAAGGCTGAGGATGGATAAGGGGTATGGTAATGAACACATTCGTCCTTCTGTGACAACTTAGTAAAAAGCTGTAAAATAAACACCGGCTTATTTAAAAGCGTATTCGCCACAACAGAATGGCGATTCATCTGGCTTTCTTTTTCTTGCTGCTACTGACACTCACATGAATAGAAAAGCTTTAATAGTGCGAAAAAGTTTGAAGGTTGGAGTGGTTTCAGCGTGCATCTCATATTTTCAACATACAAGGAATGATTTTTGAATGTGTATTACTAAGCCCGAGTTTTGCTATGTTCAATACCCCTGTCATCAAAAAGGTGCAAGCAATTCAACACCAAACATATATTTTCATTTCCTACAATTGAAGACCTGAGCGCAAGAAGACCGTAAGTCCACTTGGCCCCTCAACATGTATACACTAAAGTTACGTATAGTTTTTAGGGTTTTATAATGTTTAATACATGTTCCAGGGTGAAAACATCATCAAAGATTTGTTTTGGCCCCTGAACATGTATAAAACATTACCAAATTATACGAAACTATACGCAACTTTAGTGTATTCATGTTGAGGGGCCAAATGGACTTACGGTCTTCTTGCGCTCAGGTTTTCAATTGATCATTTGCCGAGTTGTGTGGTTTAGGCTTCTAGGCCGAAAAGAAATTTTATGTCCATAATATATCTGCTATGGTTTGTTCACGGAAGATACGTGAAGCGACTGAAACTACCTCCTGGTTTAACTACTAAATGAACCATACTGTTTGATAGGGTCTGTTCACGGAAGATACGCGAAGCGACTGAAACTACCTCCTGGGTTAACTACTAAATGAACCATACTGTTTGATTGGTCTGTTCACGGAAGATACGTGAAGCGACTGAAACTACCTCCTGGGTTAACTACTAAATGAACCATACTGTTTGATAGGGTCTGTTCACGGAAGATACGTGAAGCGACTGAAACTACCTCCTGGGTTAACTACTAAATGAACCATACTGTTTGATAGGGTCTGTTCACGGAAGATACGTGAAGCGACTGAAACTACCTCCTGGGTTAACTACTAAATGAACCATACTGTTTGATAGGGTCTGTTCACGGAAGATACGTGAAGCGACTGAAACTACCTCCTGGGTTAACTACTAAATGAACCATACTGTTTGATAGGGTCTGAATATTGGAGTTTAACGCATAATAATGTAATTTATTGGTAGTACTTTTAACTTTGATTATTAGGGCTGTCATTTACTTCGGAAGGGGGTCATGAATATACTGGGGTCACAGAATTTTTAGACCAAATATGGGGGGGGGGGTTATAATTTTTTAACACCCAAAATAGGGGGGTATAGAATTATTAAGGGCACAATCTTTCGATATATATAATGCAAAAAATTGCGATCAAATTTTAACGCATTCCGAACACTTTCTTCGCTCTAAAGTTTTGGTGCTCTCCTCGTGTTTGTTCCGGAAATGAATAATTTGTCTTGAGCCTGTGGAGAGGGGGAGGTGGGGGTCATAAAAATTTCGACCCAAGATAGGGGGGTCGTAAAAAATTTTGCTCACGATTCATGGGGTCATAAAAAATTTACTCCGGTCACCGACATATTCATGATCCCTTCCCTGCCGAAGAAAATGATATCCCTCTTATATTAAAATACTAAATCCAAAACTGTTTTCTACAAATAAATATGATATCATGTCTACCGAAAATTTCTTCACATCCGTGTTGCGTTGTTGGCAGTTACCGCCGATGCGGACGTTGTCATTTCACTGACATTGCGTCTTTTTGGAGTACAACCAATGGCAGTTATAAATGCTTGTCGATATCGCGCATTGGTAGCGCTGTAAATGAATGGATTGATGGCTGAATTAAACACGGTAAAACACCGTCCAACCCATGCTATAATGTAAACATGTCTGTCATCAAGTACCTTTACATTTGTGTTTCTTACAGCCAGATAGTATACATTATAAAATTGAAAAGGCGTCAAACACAAGAAAAAGGCAATGCCATTGATAACCAACATGCGCGCCACTGCGTTACGAACCTTTTGTGCTTGATTCTGTGCTTGGTTTTCTCCCTTATTATGCGTATCACTTACGTCGCGCTGACTGAGACGTCGGACAATCAGAAAATACAGTGTTGTATTCAGAAGGAGGGCGATGATAAATGGCACAAATTGAGCAACACTGGAAATGTCAAAGAATTCTGTTTTCACTGAGTAACAGCGAGAAAAAACAGCCGGTAAGCGATGTTGCCATTTTACAGGCCACACAATGCAGAACCTGTAGAATACGGACGATTGCGGGGCTACGATAGCTGCAAGTGCAAATGCTATCAACCATGTGACAAACACCATCTTTATAGTACGGGATTTATTGTTCATCATTCGGTGTTTTAATGGGAAACAGATAGCGAGAAAACGCTCTATACTGACCAAGGTGACCAGGCATATAGACGCAAAATATGGCACATATGTGGCAATTGCAAGTATCGCACATGACGGGGCATACTTCCAAGGAGTGCCGCTCATGAATTCTGACGACCAAATAAATCTATAGAAGTAGTTTGCTGCGGTGACAATCACAAGAAAGAGATCGGCAAAAGCTAAATTGGCCAAGTAAAAGTTTGTAAGCGTCCGCATTTGACGAACTCGAATCAGTGTCAGCAGAAAAGCAGAATTGCCCAATAAACCGATTGCGATGATGATAGGGAAAACCTTGCTGATCATGATTTTGTCGGTTGTTGAATACAAAAGAAGATCCATCTCTTGTTCTGGGTAATACAAGAGATTGACTTGTACTGCATCTGCCGGGCATTGTAGACTGTCAAATGGTGTGCCTTTTTCGCTAATAGAAGACTCATTCATATAATCCTCATACGAGTTGTTGCTGAGCATTTCCCCGAATCTTCTAATGCCATCCATATCAGTTGACTTGCTTTCACGATTTTTGTCTAATCTTGGAAGTACATTCGATATAAGAGTGATATTTATACGATATTTGTTACCTGCAACTGTAGCGACTTCATGGGAGCAAATCTTGTAGAAATTTGTAATTGATATTGAGCAAGAACCATAAATATTTACGTGTCCAGCACTTGACAGCTAAAAGCATAATATGAGTTTAATACCTATATGAAATATCTTGATCAAAAGCACCATTTACGGAAATAATCACTGATCCATGAATTGCGTGGATGTGTACACCATGGTACGACTTTTATATTGTATAAATATGAGTATCCTTATCTGCAAGTACCAATTTTATGGCATGATTTAATCAAATTGAAAATGACTCTTTGAAATCTTATCTTAAATCAATCAAATTCAATTATTCTATATATGTATTGATCTTTAAGTGGTCCAAATATTTAGATAACGTAAAAGGAGGAAGTTAATGAAACGTGATGCGAAAGGTGAATTTATACGCGATCGCTGTTGAAAAATGAATTGCATGTTCAGTGTGTGAAGGGATGTCATATTGCAAACTAAGCATGTGTGAAATTCGTTTTTCGGCAAAAGCGATCGAGTATAAATTGTGTGATCTATTTTATTATTTTAAACTTGAAGATGTCGTGACAGTAAAGTGCTAGTGGATAAGTTTGTTAAATTTGAGTTTAGTTTTTAGCCTTTTATGAAGAAATAATAAGTAAACTGAGCTCAAAAAGAAACTTATAATTTTTTACAACTTGTGAATCACAAGGTCATATCTTAAAATAAACCAAAATTACACACAGGATTATCTTAATACTCTACTCAAAACCCATGTTAGTAACCAAGCAGTTGTCCAACTGACACAACAGCAAAATGCACTGTCATGGGACAGCTTCCTGGACTTCCTTCACTTTCACAGCCCAACATTTGGCACCAAGGACAAAAAAATCTGCGAGTATGCACACAATATCCTTGCACAGATGATAAAACGGTGCTGCTTTCTGCTTTTCATACAATTTTTTCATGAAACAGGGCTGGGCTGTGAATGTGGTCCAGGAAGCTGTCCCATGTCAGTGCATTTTGCTGTTGTGTCAGTTGGATAACTGCTTGGTTACTGACATGTGTTAAGAATAGAGTATTGAAGTAAATCTGTGTGTAATTTTGGTTCAATTTGATGGACATGATTTCAAGATATGACCTTGTGAAAAATTAAAAGTTTCTTTTTGAGCTCAGTTTATAAGTGTTTTATGTTTGTCTGTCTGTTTCTTTCTTTTGTTTTATGCAAATTATATTCTACCCATGTTCACGATCACTTTCCTCAAATCTGGAAGCATATATTGCATATTATTATTGCATAATTTTAAACTGTAGATATGGACGCGTTGGAAGACGCACATTGGAATATATGACAGTCGAAATCCATAAACCCCTATAGAAGACATGAACTTAATCTGAGACGAATATTTGGTCTCATACCTTAATCTTCCACACTGTTGAAGGTTTATCACAAAACTGAGAGAACTGGCTAAAATGTCTCCAAGAGACCAATTGTATACAAAATATTGTTTTGATATTTAGTAACAAAATAATTGTACGAACGTCCATTATTTAAATCCTTAGTTTTAAATGTTCTATGCGCAGTTATGCACGCGCCATGTACATACTGTGTTACAAACATCGCGTACGCGTTCGACTAATATTTCCATCGTAATAATAAACCGTCTTGTTCAGACGGTTTATTTAAAATCTCGGATTTTGACAGGGTATCTTAGTTTACTTAAGTACATTACAAATGTTACAATATGGCTTTAATGCTCACTGGACACATAAAGCTATTCCAAACGGTCATGACTTAGAGCAATTAAAATTGCTCTATGTTCTCCATTTCCTTTACGACTCGTGGCATACAAGTATACCGATAATGCCAATTGGATTAATAATGTATTTTAAAAAAGAACCTTAAATTAGTATCGATATTATATATTTGAAAATAAGTTTAATAAAAAGTTTGTATATTTACAAACTCCATTTCATTATTAGATTAATATTGCTTGCTTTACCTTGGATATGAGCTGCGTCTCTGAAAAAGTGTTCGTAGTTGAGTCATTCCATGTCAACTCCAGGGATATGCACCGCAGCACCTCTTCAATTTTTTTCGTTTTCTGTGTGGTGGTAGATATTGATAAGAAAGTAAAATCCTGAAAATTTAAGCTTCATACTCTATTTCGTTTTCCCGTGGCATCAATTTGAAATTTAGAGGGGTCAGCATAAAAAATATGTCGCAACGCGAAAGACGATGTTTGGAGGTCCATAAATGTATAAAGAGAACCCTCTATAACTTTGAAAAGTATGTATCCTGGGGTACTTTTTTGTGTAGAATTCATATCTGGTATCAGCAAACTTTTCACTCCTTTACTTTATAGATATAGATATAGGGCCCTCAAAATGCAACTTCGTCCATCCAGGACCAACTTCGGGGTCAGAACTCCAAAAGTAAACATAATTTTACCGTTCATTTTTTGCCAGTCAGAGCCCTCTGGTAGGACATTACTCTTATCCCATATTGAGCCTATTAGAATATTACCCATGCAAAACTCCAATTGTACATTTTTTGTACATTTTGACCCCCCTGAAAACCAATGTCAGACATTTTGCCCCACCATCAACTTCAGGTATGTTGAAAATAATTATGTTCTTGGACAACATTTCTGAGAGATAGTGGCTTGGGGTCTTGATGACTTTGCTTTAAAAACATCAGTTAGGTTTGCCTACTCACATATGAGTCATTCCAGCCACATCAACAAAATGGGTTGGTTGGTCAGTGGTCATCTCCTCAAATTTTGCTGAAAATCATTTCTAGCTTTAAGTTACCTCTTTGGAGCACAATGAACACTTGGAAAAAATGAATGATCAACTCCAAGCGGTTTTGGAGATTATGGCTTGTCATATCGCACGACTCTTTAGGGTATTTGGTTAAAAAGATAGAGGGTTAAGTGCACAAAATTTAAAAAGTGACTATATCTTATTAACCAATGATCATATAGATATGCGACCACTGACTTTTTTGTTCCTTATGACCACAGGAAAAGTTCGACATATGGGCCCGACTCTCTAGGACATTTGGTTAAAAAGATAGAGGGTTAAGTGCACAAAATTAAAAAAGGGACTATATTTCATTAACCAATGATCCTACAGATATGCGACCACTGATTTTTTTGTTCCTTATGACAACAGGAAAAGTTCGACATATGGCATGACTCTCTAGGACATTTGGTTAAAAAGATAGAGGGTTAAGTGCACAAAATAAAACAAGTGACTATATCTTATTAACCAATGATCCTATAGATATGCGACCGCTGAATTTTTTGTTCCTTATGACCATAGGAAAAGTTCGACATATGGCACGACTCTCTAGAACATTTGGTTAAAAAGATAGAGGGTTAAGTGCACAAATTAAAAAAGTGACTATATTTCATTAACCAATAATCCTACAGATATGCGACCACTGACTTTTTTGTTCCTTATGACCACAGGAAAAGTTTGACATATGGCACGACTATCTAGGACATTGGTTAAGTGCACAAAGTACAACGAAATGGTTTGTGACCGAATGCAAGACATCAAGGCATCTAAATATGGAGAAAATCACGAAAAAGTTAAATTTGGCCAACTTATTTTGTACATCAATTGTACAGCGTTCGAATTGGTATGTGGGCGAATTGGTTTGGGACTAAATTGACGATACGGTTTGTCCCGATTTACATTAGAATTGATACTAGATTCTGCGCACGCGCACGGCTATGCTCCCGATACTTGTATTCAAATAGACAGTCTAGTACATGATCAGCTGTGGTCCGTTTCGTTGCTGCAAATAGTATTGATATCGATATTGACATTTTTACAGATCACGTGAACTTTCGATATGATGATTCGAATTGTCACGTGATCGTCAAACCTGTTGTAGAAGGTGTCAGTTCTGCAGGAACTGACACAAAAATGTTAATTACTTACATCGATATCTACGTCTAAATGCACACTGCGGCGGTCATGCAATCGTACTAGGTGTAAGCGCTTAGTTAAGTCAGTGATAATTTGAAAAATTATTTTTGAATCAATCTGTGCTTAGATTTTAATCTTCCATTTGATGATGTTGATGACAAACAATCAATTATATTTTTTAGAAAAATAGGTCATTTTCCACGATGCCATTTGTAATATTTTAGGTATATGAAGAGCTTTGTTTCCAAACCATGGAAACACCTGTTTCTGATTTACCTGTGCGTTATTGCAATGGATTGTGATGCTATAGGTATAGTAATTTCAGCTGGATCGTCGTTGTCGTCGACGATCTACTCATATCTGAGTATTCGTGACCTTTCTGATGAAGTTTCTCTACTTATGTCGATCTTGTGCTTTGGTGTAACAGCTGTAAATTGACTTTTTGGCTAATGAAACAATCCCATCTGTCCACCTGAGTCTCTGTCTTCCTCTGCTTCTTTTCCCCTCAACTTTTCCGAACATTATCACTTTCTCTAGATTGATTCCTTCAGCTGGATGCACCATTACAAAGCAAACAGTGGATGGATGCGCTGTAACAATACTGTGTGAGGCCTTTGTTTCCCAAATGAGAGCAATAGTCTGCATATTGTTAAACAGCATTGTTGTGGTAAATAATGGCTTGTTGCTGGTACAACTCATTGTTGCTAATGCCAAACTTGTCATAGTAATTGTGATTATATCACACAAGTAAATAAGAAACATGTGGTTGTGGACTTAACATGGTTTGGAAACAAGCTCTTCATATAATAAATAGTTGCTTTCTATGATGACATGCTATATCATCATCATCATTATCATAATAATTTATTTTTATCATAAAAATACAACAAAATAGCAAATAAACACAGCAAAAAACAGATTACAAAAGTTACTAAATAAAACACACAACCAATACCACAACCTCACATCTCACACACAACGCAAACGACCAACGCATGAAAATAGTGACCTTAAAATTACATAGATTTCCAAATATACAGATACGTGAACGTGTAGAATACACAAGTACCTGATTTATATGGCATAATACCTAATTTAAGACGATGATAAAAATTTTAGATTTGTTTTAAATTGACCCTGTGTCTTAGAAATATGAATATAGTGTGGCAAACCATTCCATACATTGGGACGCGTTGTCCATGTTGATTTCCCCTTCTGCATGGGTTTTTCAAGATCATCCTTATTTCTGGTGTTATAATTATGATTTTCCCGAAGAATTGTAAAAAATATAATTTAAAGAGAGTTGTATTTAAAATAGTGACTTACACATACCAAAAATATTGATCACGTTTAAAGGAGTGTTTCGTGATCCTAGCATCCTCTTTTTATGACATTTTTCAGTACATATCCACGAAAAAGCCTATTCCCAAAATTTCAGTTGATTCCGATTTTGCGTTTGCGAGTTATGCATGATTATGTGTATTACACTGCTCCATAGACAATGCGTTGTAATTTCGTTCTGGTGCACCAGAACGAAATTCAAATTTCACGATATCTTTGCAAAACGAATTAATCTGCAAGAAATATTTTGTACATAAACATTATGCAGCCAGAGGTTTCCAGTGATATATAAATCTCAACTTTTTTTGAGAAAAGTGGGGGGATGAGGCTGTGGATCACGAAATGCCCCTTTAAAAGGTCGAACAAAGGTTTTGATGAGCACAAGTACAAACTGTTTTTGAAATCTTTCTTAAAGCACGTTATTGAAGATTAGACAAATTCAATTTTGGTTGAACCAGTGAGCAATATAATTAAAACATTGTGTTCTTAGGTGAAAATTATTTCAGCTTGTTTAAAGCACCAATATCCTAGAACATAAATTTACATGCATTTTCAAATATGTTTTTGCATGTTAAGTTTTCGTCAATTGTGATTTCCAAGAATTTGGCTTCGGTCACACATTTGAGCTTATAACCATCTATGTATGTATCTTAATCATCTTTAATTTCATTCGTTTGCATACCTGTGCCCAAATACTTTAAGTTCGTATGTTTCGGGTCCAATGACAATTTATTTGCTTAAATCGTTTTCTGGGGTTTGACGCCGACTTGAGGTACATCGTATGTAGTTGCCGTTACCAATTAAACTAAATATCTATATACTATTACACAGTACAGAAACATTTTCACCTGAGTAACACATTGTAGTGTCATCAGAAAAAAACCTTGTAATTAGCAAATTTAATGTGTAGGAAATGTCGTTCATATAAATAATTAAGAGCAATGGTCCAATAATAGACCCCTGTGGAACTTTAAAGTTCAGTTTCAGAGTTAACCGAGTTTTACGAAACAAACTAGTTTCTATATGAAAGATAATTGATAAACCATTCTTATGATACACATGATATAACTTATGCAATAATAATATGATGAATCATATCAAAGTCTTTTGATAAATCCAAGGTATTCATGCCTTTATCAACCGCTTAGCGATATCATTAGCAAAATCCATCACAGCCATGTAAGCTGAGTGATTTGGAGTGCTGGGAAACCACATTGTTTCTTAAAAACATATTGTTTTTACACATGAAGTCAAATGATCGATTGTACACAATGCGTTCAAGAATATTTGGAAAGATACGGTAAGACAGATAAGGTTGTTGACTATGCTTCACTAACTTTGAAGTCGTCGGGTACAACTTTGGCAATTTTGAAGTCGTCGTGTACAAACCCACTGGAAAGGAACATACAAAGGAACTACCTCAAATTTAATACCACCATGGGTATGGGAGAGCGTTTGGGAGAGCGTGGCGCAATGGTTAGGGTACTTGCCTTTAGTGCATGAGATCCCGGGCTCAATTCCCGGCGGTGGCGATTTGCTGGGATATTGACTTGGAAAAAAAAAGTCTGAAATTAATTGGCAACATTTGTAGATTAAATTCAGACTTCCGCTCTCCCCATGGTTCATTTAGAATTGGGTAAATGAATCATGAAAGTACTCCGTCCTTCGGAGGGGACGTTAAGCCGTCGGTCCCGTGTGCAGAGAGCCATGCCTGTACATGTATCTCGCAGCCAGTTTCAAAAAGAGTAGGGTGTTAACCCCTGACTGTTCCCAACCCGACCCGGTGTTCAAATGGACCCCAATGGAAATAAGCTTCAATAGAGGCTTTCTTGGGTTATCCAGGGTTGTCAAAGCCCGAACAAATCAAATCAAATCAAATCAAATCAAATCAAATCAAATCAAATCAAATCATGACCAGCACTTTTCTTACCACCTAGTATGCTTATTATCTTTATTAAGATTTCATCTTCATTTGTAGGTCAAAATAAAACAACAGGTCTTTGCATCACTGACAAATCTTTGCCTGAATAATAGTTGACGCTAGCGATGCACAATGTTTGCAAAAAACCTATTTAACATGTTTAAGTTAAATATGTTTTTATACAATATACTTTCCACCGAATGCGTTTTAATAAACCATAAGATATCCACGGTGACAAAGTGTATTTTTTGATGAATGGACTCGTTTCTTTTTATTTGTCATAATTCATTTAATTTATCCAGGAACTTAGAAGATTCATTTTCATTTGCAGACAATAGCACAATCTACATTACTGACATCTATTTCTTAACACATTTCATATTTTGATATGTTAATATAAAATGCATTAAGGGCTCGGATAGCGACGTTTTCACGATATATAATGCAATTCGAAATGTCTGTGGTGTTCTCAGGTCACCTAAAAATACGTGAAAACGGTGCTATCCGAGCCCTTAAAAGCCCCAACGTTCACCCTTTTTGGACTAACGGCCCTTCGGACTAATGGGCTTTTCCCATGTACATGATAAACTTTTACTATAATGATATCTATCCCCTACATGATGCAGTGTCATTGATATAAATCTTCCAAAACTCAAACACACGATTCGTATTTGCAAATCCATGCATTGTTAAAATGTCCGCATTACGTAGAGAACACGTGTTTACTTTTACCCCGTATTTCAACTCTAAAACCAGTATTATCCAGCCAAATCATGCCGATTTTTTCACCTACAATACCTTGATATCCATCATCCACAGCTATAAGTGTAGTGTTCAATGCTTGTTGATATACATCTGGAATTATGTCTGTCGTCAGGACATAGCTGCCTCCTGAAGGATAGAAAGTTCCCTTAAAATCACTCTCAGGGACATAATACCGTGATCTCTTACGTCGCATTACCAGTTGTTTATATTGTATTCCTCCAAGACATGACTTCTGGATCATTTTATCCTTAGAATTCAACACACTTAACAGTTTTATCAATTTATAGAAGAGAACAAATACGTCGTCATCGCCCTTATAGTAATATTTAGCATGACGACAGTTATCGGAAACCCACTTCCAGCCAGTGATTAATTTTGATGTTAAATTTCTGAATGAGTCGTGAAAGCTACCCTGAATAATATCATTATACTTTGCATCTTCAGCATCTATCCTACGCTGCTCTTTAACGTCTTTTGTTAGTCCTAATACAAACAAAAGTCTAATTTTTTGACTCGTGATGACTTTTTGTGATCCCCATGTTTTTCGAATAGCAATCCGTCTATTAAAATTTCGTGCAGCTGAATGTATCAGTGCTATGAAGTAGAGATCCTTAGGCTGACCAACACTGTTGTAACAAGCGTCTGGGTGGTCGTGCAGAAATTTAGTGATTTGGCGAAAGTATTTCTCATTCAAGAGTAGTTTATGCGTACTCAGATGATGTGTGCAGATTGCTGAAGCATTTTTAAAAATTGTTCTAGGCCGAAATGTGATTACATCAGGTAAACTACAAAAGTCTGCCTTAAGCTCATCCCCCATAAAACCATCTCTGTGTATCATTGTCCAATTGTAACGCTGTGCGATAACACTAATATTCCATGAAGCTTGGACAATTCTTTCAGTTGTTTTCCTTGTAAGTACAAGTCCAGCGTCCGACGAACAGAGTGGGCGATATGAACTTTTGCAAAATACGGTGACAAGCTTCCCTTGTAGCATTTCAACGTTTTCGGATTTCACTTCGAGAAGCAGGCTGTAGAGTCGTTCGTATGACACAAAAAGTTTGTCATCACCGAAGAAAATAAACTTTGCACATGCTGATGGGCGTAACATGGGTGCACTCTAAAGGCTCTCGTGATCAGGAGTTTCAAATTTGAATTCAAATTAGTGTCCATAAATTGTCCTTGAATTATATCCCGATATCTTTGGCTCTCCCGTACTACCATGTCTTGAATCTTACTTGCATTTTTGCCTTTCGTAGCAGGTATTCCCATAACAAACACCAAGCAAACATTCGATGTCAAAACCTCGGTGATTCTCCCTTCAGCAATAAGAGCTTTCCGAACAGCCATTCTGGATTCAAAAGATTCTGGTGATGAAGAAATTATTGACACCAAGAACCCATTTTGTCTTTATGACACAACGGTATTAATGATATAGCTGTATCTAAGGTGTGCGAGATAGGGGTATCATTCACGGTTTGAAGACTCTTAATAGCCTTTTGAAGTGGATATGAAATCGTGCGCTGGGGTATGACACCGACTTGAGGTACATCGCATGTAGTTGCCATTAGAATCAACCTGCTGTAAAACTCAAAAGTTCTTAATAAGGTAATTACTGATATCGTGATTAGTACAATTTTTGTACAGTATCGTTTTCTTCCAAACACAGGGGTCAAAGGTATATTGCAGAAGTAATAAATGAATTCGCAAACGCATAGAGCTGTACAGCTGAATACTTGACAAGCAAGTACAGGCTGTGTTTGTAAATTCATCAAATAATTGCACAATTAAAACACATAGGATATGTGTCTAAAAATCTTTCTAGAGTGATCAATAATACCATCAGCTGTGATTGTATCAATATTGTGGGATAATATCCAATTGTTCTATTACATCGATATCACTATCTTTTAACATTAACACCTCTGAAGGCCCAATGGGGTGGTCATGGAATCGTACTAGGTGTAAGCATTTGGTGAACGTATTCCATTATTGACAGAGTAGTGATAAATTTGCAAAATCATGAATTAAATGTTGTGAAATCCGTGCTTAGATTTTAAAAAAGATTGATCGTTTTCCGCAATGCCATATGTTATCTCAGGTACATATGTGACGTGTCATGTCAAAAGGAGACACTTTTGGGCAGGATCATAAATGGAGAAATAGCCAAAAATCTGCCCGTGGGTGATTTTTTCACAATTTGGATTTTTGCAAATTTGTGATGTTATTAATGTTAAAAATATTGTCAGATAGTTTTAGACCGGAATATAACTGGCATCTTGTATTTTTTGACACTTTTTTGCAGGTAATTCCTACTCTCAACATTGTCAATAATATTTTTAAAGGCCGATATCTCAGTTTTCAATTTCATAATACCATAATTTATGAACTCAATATCTTCACTTAGGAATGTCCGATTTCATTGGAAAAAACGGCGATGTGGAGCAAAATATCTCTTTATTTAAGATATGTAGAAACCTCAAAATTGATAACCTGCCCAAAAGTGTCTCCTTTTGACATGACACGTCACATATATAATAAATAGTTGCATTCTATGATGACATGTTATATCGTCATCATCACTATCACCATATTCATTTATTTTCATCATAGAAACACAACAATGCAGTAAAATGCCATGATCAATCGTGTCAAAGGCTTTTGATAAATCAAAATAATTAAATGTATTCATGCATTTATCAATCGCTTTACCGATATCATTAACAAAATCCATCACAGCCATGTATTAAAGTTGAGTGATTTGCTGGGAAACCATATTGTTTCTTAAAAAGTATACTGTTTTTTCCTAAGAAGTCATATGATCGATGTACACAATACGTTCAAGAATTTTTGAAAGACATGGTAAGTCAGATACGGTTGTGGACTATCCTTTGGTAACTTTGAAGTCGTAGGATGCAACTTTGGCAATTTTGGAGTCGAATCGAAACCCACTGGAAATGAATATTATTGAATATCAACAACAATGGATAAGCTAATTCATCCACAGCTGTTTAACTTACCTCAGAGTTAATACCGTCATAACAAGCAATTGACTTGGCACCATTATCTTTAAGATTTCATTTTCATTTGTAGGTAAAACAAACAAGGTCTTTGCATTACTACTTTACAAGTATGAAAAACAATATTTGTCTGAATGAAGAATAGTGGACTGTTTGCAAAATACTTATTAAATTCTGCAGCAACTTGTAAAGGTTGCATTTTCCCAAACAATGTTGTATATACTTTTTATACAGTATATTTTAATAAACCATAAGATGTCCACGGTGACGTGTGTGTATTTTATGATGAATGGACTCGTTCCTTTTTCTTGGAGATACGTTTGTCATAATTCATAAATTAATCCAGAAACTTACAACAATATTCGTTTACATTGTTCGAGTTGCAGACAGTATCCCAATCTACATCACTCAGCTCTCTCTTTGTCCCTGTTAGAAAGAAGGGATTTCCTGTATTAAAGCTTTTCAACTGGCTCATGAATTGGCTATTCCAGTAAAAATACATACACCCTGTATTGATCTGTTAACTGTCGTACTTCAATGTCATTTCTGTTCATGAGTGTTTGTCCTATACACATTAACCCCCTGAGCACTACCTGCAGATCTAACATTGCCTCTGATTGGTCAATTACATTATATCTTCACTTTAATCACCAATCAGAATGGAGAATTGCAAATAATTCACCCCTATTTTTTTGCGTAGTGAAATTAGTCTAACAATATTGCTGGTTGGTCCAATTAATAATTGGTCCAATTGGCTGGTAGTTCTCACGGGGTTTAAGATTGTAGTTACGAATATCGGCAAATAATCACTTAAGTTTTTCATCACAATACGGAAGATTGCAGTGCTTTATATATAATATGTAAAAAATATTATCTATAAGGGTAGCTGATTTTGGTGATGCTGAGCGACAACATTGGCTTTCAGAGTTATGTCACTGCCACTCAGCAGCGTGCTGAAACCAGGTGGTGAACACCGTGCATTCTCTAAATTCAGTAAATTTCCTTTGTCAGCCGTGTAATTGAATGGGATTATTTTGAAATTTAAAAACGCTTAAAATATCACAAACAAGTAGGCCTATGTTAATAAATAATATTAATACAAGCTAAAACCGTTGGGGTTCGATAATGAACCCCACAAAACGAACCTTCAAATTAAATACAGTAAAATTTGATTATTACTGGGTGAGAGTCGCTGTGACGATTTTAAATTCGCCGTGTTGGTTAGGCTCCGACCACTCAGTGTGCAGATTGAATGGCGCGTACCAGTGATCACGGCAGCTGCGAAATTCAGTCCTGATTTACTTCCGTGTTCCGATTGTTTGGAAAGTGCCATACGGCTGAGCAGTTTTGCCGTCTCTCTCTATCATGTCATCCGCCGCTTGTATGAAAGTATAAAACCAGCATAATCCACACCATTTTCTATGTAACCTGGTTTAGTGGTTTCAACAGTTTTTTGCGTCTCACGTAAAATGACAAAATCGTTAATTGTTGTGTAACTGGGCCCGCTGGAGGGTTTTGTATTAGAGACTATTAAAACGATAGGAATAAACTACACAACTATTCAAAACTAGTTAAACATAGAAGTACGAGGGGTCATAAATAAAAATGTACGTCTATACGCCCTAAACGACTTACTCTAATTGTAGATCCATCCTTTGCGCTCATTTAAGTGATACAAGTTTTACCCCATTATCTTACTTAGGGGCAGGACCGACCATCAAAAATGATCAGGGAGGGCTGGTTTCGAGGCCCACCATAGGTTTGTGTTTCAATTTGCTTTTGTAAAACTACTCCTATTCCAAGAGATATTGACTTTTTACTTCGTTATTTTGAAATGACAGGCTTAGAAACCCAAATAAAGCGAGTAAATGGGGGAGCAGGTTGGCGCAGCCGTAGTTCCTCGCCTTGCACCACTGAGGTCAAGGGTTCAAGCCCCGGCGCGGCCCAAGGACTCATGTGCACCTGGTTTATCCCGATTTCGTGCTCGCTCTCGCAGGTTTTCTGCGCTTTTTAAGCTAAAATGATCATAAGTAAATAAATCATCAAAACTAAACTCAAATAAGACAAAGACAACAATTCTTGGATGTTTTATATTCACCGTTTATTTTACTGTATCAATTCCCTTCCACAATTTATTATATATTATTGAAACAAGAACTTTAAATTTCCAGTATATGTATGTATAAGCAAATTTTTAGTTATCCCTTTTTTCATCCTTTTTTTGATCAACCTATGAATATCTTATTTCTTGCAAAAAAAATACAAATATTGCGGTAGTTTAAGAACCACTACATGCATATATTGTGATTGTGTGTTCAAAACGGTAGCTTTTGATGGTGAATTTTATCATTAGACAAATTTTAACACTTTCTAACTCGATAACAACAAAATCCTAATATTAATGTTACGGACAACAAATGAAAGTCTGATCCTGTGGCTAAATTAAGTTTTGAGTACATTAAGTTGTATGCTAAGACCAAGCAAAAATGAAAAAAAAAAGATAAATAAAACAAGTCTTTATTTTTAAATAATTTAAATTGCAATTTAACCTTGAAACAGTTACAGTTCAATGCACTTTATACTAGGCGCGAATTCTACATGTAATTTAAATGGCTTGTTTGCTTTTTGGCTGAAAATGGTTTTGTGTGTGCATGTGTTTTGCATGGTCTTGCCTATCTTAAACTATGTACACATTTCAAAAATGGATCGGGCTCTCATTTCGAAACTTGTTGTAGGGTTTTGTTTTTTGAGTTACAAAGTGTTAAAATATAGTTATTTTGGACCAGATAATACAATTAAATGCCATCATTTTCAAAATAATACTATGATGCATGTAGTGGTCCTTAAAGCCATATTATAACATTTGCTGAGGAGAACGCCCTCAAAAAATTTAAATTCTGGTTTTTACACGATTGTAATGTACTTAAGTCAATAAAGATACTCTGCAAAAATCAAGACTCCATGTGCTGTTTGTGTCAAAATCCGAGATTTTGAATAAACCGATGGAACCGGCGTTTTATTATTACGATGGAAATATTAGTCGAACACGTATGCAAAGTGCGGGATACACATACACACACGCCCCTGTCTGTGTTTGCCTCCAAACGTGGACATTGTGTTTTGCTATCTAACCGAGGACGTGTGTATGATGTTTTCATCGCCTAACCGTGGACTAAAATGGCGGATTTTTTTGTGTATAAGGGTACATGCCACAAAATAGCTTTCCATAGACTTTACGTGCAAAATAGGGGTCACGTTTTAGGCTATAAGTCGAGTTACGTCTTACTTTGAAATATATATTTGATATCATCTTAATCAGAACAAAATTCTGCATAACATATCTAAAAATGACACCTATTTTAAGTCTACTTTTTGAGAAAAATAGCGCTATATAAGAAGGTCCGATTTTCCCGTGTTTACGTCCGACTGCTAACCGCGTTTTGACCTCGTGTGTTCATGCGCTCATCATCGTAAACATCACTCAAATTTTCGCGTTTTCTGTTCAAATTAGTAGAGATCACATTCACAAGTTCTAGCAAAACACGATTTGCAACACTAAAATTGTTAATATTGTACCGATTTTGCACAATTTTTATGCAAAGTTGGGACTATAGTCGTGATAAACTTTTACCGGAAACCGCTTCACAGGCGGATTTAGTGGTATGAACCCTTGAAGAGGCTAAAACATCGTTTTTAGGCCTTGAAAATGATTTTGTTATCTTTTTTCACTATATTTTAAATTAATTGTAAGAAATTTTGGGTTATTTTCTTTCATACTTTAGACAGGATGTCGATTTCAAGCACAAGCATGATAGCCGACAATTGCCATTTTTCGTCATTTTGATGCACATGAATGCACAATGGTTGCTGATTTGCTATTTTCATGAAGATATTAAATGATGTTAAGAGTAAACGTTCTTTGAACATCTTTTACAAGTGCATAACTTCCAAATTAAAACATTCTCAGTACCTGCAGAATATTTAAAAAGACAAGAAATGTCAATCAAGTAGGCCTACCCCCCCCCCCCCGCGTCACTTTTAACCCGTTTTGTACAAAAAATGTAATGAATGGCTATTTGAAATTAAATATTAATATAAATTAAACTTTGAATGTTATAACAATTTAAAATACTGGACAGTGGTATAAATAAAGCAAACTAGAAACATAAATGTCTTAAATCTAATATTTTATGTAATTTTATTAAAATTGAAGGCCAAAACTTGAGTTTAAATGACAAAAAAATTGGTTAAAAAATAACAATGAAATTGAAAAACTTCTTTGTAATTTAAACACCAATAAACAATGTTTTCAATATTTTGAAACTCTTCTTAATTCATATCAAAAGGTTTCAAACTTCTACCAAAATCGGAACTTTGATTAAATTGGAAATAAAAGCAGGCCTATTCGCGGCAAACGCACATACAGCGAAAAACCTGGCGGCGTCCATGAACGCGCTTGTTGATGTCCTCCTCATTTCTTCGCGTGCATTTTAAATAGATAAAGACGCGAGAAAAACGCATGGAATTGCTCCTTAAGAGGCTAAAACATCATTTTTAGGCCTTGAAAATGATTTTGTTATCTTTTTCACTATATTTTAAATTAATTGTAAGAAATTTTGGGTTATTTTCTTTCATACTTTAGACAGGATGTCGATTTCAAGCACAAGCATGATAGCCGACAATTGCCATTTTTCGTCATTTTGATGCACATGAATGCACAATGGTTGCTGATTTGCTATTTTCATGAAGATATTAAATGATGTTAAGAGGAAACGTTCTTTGAACATCTTTTACAAGTGCATAACTTCAAAATTAAAACATTCTCAGTACCTGCAGAATATTTAAAAAGACAAGAAATGTCAATCAAGTAGGCCTACCCCCCCCGCGTCACTTTTAACCCGTTTTGTACAAATGTAATGAATGGCTATTTGAAATTAAATATTAATATAAATTAAACTTTGAATGTTATAACAATTTAAAATACTGGACAGTGGTATAAATAAAGCAAACTAGAAACATAAATGTCTTAAATCTAATATTTTATGTAATTTATTAAAATTGAAGGCCAAAACTTGAGTTTAAATGACAAAAAAATTGGTTAAAAAATAACGATGAAATTGAAAAACTTCTTTGTAATTTAAACACCAATAAACAATGTTTTCAATATTTTGAAACTCTTCTTAATTCATATCAAAAGGTTTCAAACGAAAAACCTGACGGCGTCCATGAACGCGCTTGTTGATGTCCCTCCTCTTTTCTTCGCGTGCATTTTAAATAGATAAAGACGCGCGGAAAACGCATGGAATTACTCCTTAAGAGGCTAAAACATCGTTTTTAGGCCTTGAAAATGATTTTGTTATCTTTTTCACTATATTTTAAATTAATTGTAAGAAATGTTGGGTTATTTTCTTTCATACTTTTGACAGGATGTCGATTTCAAGCACAAGCATGATAGCCGACAATTGCCATTTTTCGTCATTTTGATGCACATGAATGCACAATGGTTGCTGATTTGCTATTTTCATGAAGATATTAAATGATGTTAAGAGTAAACGTTCTTTGAACATCTTTTACAAGTGCATAACTTCAAAATTAAAACATTCTCAGTACCTGCAGAATATTTAAAAAGACAAGAAATGTCAATCAAGTAGGCCTACCCCCCCCCCCCCAGCGTCACTTTTAACCCGTTTTGTCCAAAAACAAATGTAATGAATGGCTATTTGAAATTAAATATTAATATAAATTAAACTTTGAATATTATAACAATTTAAAATACTGGACAGTGGTATAAATAAAGCAAACTAGAAACATAAATATCTTAAATCTAATATTTTATGTAATTTTATTAAAATTGAAGGCCAAAACTTGAGTTTAAATAACAAAAAAATTGGTTAAAAAATAACAATGAAATTGAAAAACTTCTTTGTAATTTAAACACCAATAAACAATGTTTTCAATATTTTGAAACTCTTCTTAATTCATATCAAAAGGTTTCAAACGAAAAACCTGGCGGCGTCCATGAACGCGCTTGTTGATGTCCCTCCTCTTTTCTTCGCGTGCATTTTAAATAGATAAAGACGCGCGGAAAACGCATGGAATTGCTCCTTAAGGGTACATGCCACAAAATAGCTTTCCATAGACTTTACGTGCAAAATAGGGGTCACGTTTAGGCTATAAGTCGAGTTACGTCTTACTTTGAAATATATATTTGATATCATCTTAATCAGAACAAAATTCTGCATAACATATCTGAAAATGACACCATATTTTAGGTCTACTTTTTGAGAAAAATAGCGCTATATAAAAAGGCCCGATTTTCCCATGTTTACGTCCGACTGCTAACCGCGTTTTGACCTCGTGTGTTCATGCGCTCATCATCGTAAACATCACTCAAATTTTCGCGTTTTCTGTTCAAATTAGTAGAGATCACATTCACAAGTTCTAGCAAAACACGATTTGCAACACTAAAATTGTTAATATTGTACCGATTTTGCACAATTTTTATGCAAAGTTGGGACTTTAGTCGTGATAAACTTTTACCGGAAACCGCTTCACAGGCGGATTTAGTGGTATGAACCCATAATACGAAACGGAATTTTAGCCATCACCCTGCGGACGGTAGTTTTTACACGTGTGGTCCTCGGTTTCAGGCAAATAGCGTTTACAGCATCTAGCATGCATTTGAGGTCTTTTGCAGCAGTTTGAGACCGAGGACAGTCCTCGGTTGGAAGTAGGTCCACAGTTTAGGGTGAAAAATCTTGTGTGTGTCCTCGTTTGTCGGCAAACACGTACGCACCCCGAGGATCGTACCGTATTACAACCGCGGGAGTAACATGCATGGGCGATAGTAGTAAATTCCAATTTTCTATGCTTTACCTCACTTGTTCGGCTCAAAATTAAAAGGGGACATATCTGACAGTAAAAGCTAACATTTTATGGAAAAAAACTACTAATCTATTTTTACAGAAATGTTATAATATGGCTTTAAGCTAATAAAATATCGGGTTTTTTTTCAACCAATTTGATAACTGTAACCTTTTTTTCGCCAATGACCTAAGAACGGAGCTATCTGAATTTGATCTTTCATTACATGTATCATAATTATTTATGTTAATTGCCAACTTCACCGAAATCACAAAACAATAACATTGTGTCACCTTACCACCAGCTTTACTGCATCAACAGAAACTACTATAATACATACATACAATTCTAATTTTATTATTATGTACAGGGTGTAACAATAACATTTGTAAAGTTTTGGAAATAGAATGACACAAGTATGCCGCTTATTGTTTGGTTTGATATTTAAATGTCTATCAAGATCATTTCTCTAGCCAGCAGATAAGCTTTATTCCAATAAAATCGATGGTATACAAGTGAAGATATGGCCGATTATGTAACCTAGTCTCAAAACCGCTTAGGCCACTTTTGTCTAAGTGTTACAAAAGTAACTGAATAGAGTTGAACCATGGACCAGTTGGACAGTGCTCTTATGATATAGGTAGTTTTAAATAATGGGGTATTTGAAGTGGAAGAAATGATTACATAATAGAACATCTCCTTGAGTTTTTGAAAGTCGCAACTAAACACTGACATAACAACCTAGAAATCGTGGCTGCAGCTCAACAACTTCAACCCCAATTCACATTGGAAGAGCGTATTTTTATGGTTGTGACATTCGGTAGCACATGGAGTCAAGCAGAAACCATACGATTGTTTATAGTTCATTTTTCAAACTCACATCTTCCACGAAGGCAAACGATTACATATAACTATGAGAAGTATGTAGAATTTGTTAACAGAAATTCTGGCCCCAGCTGAACTTAATTTCAAAATTTTATTGTTTTGTACTTATGGATGCAAAAACTGTTCTCAGTTTTACCAATGATATCTCAGAGATATGAGAAATTACTTCATTTATAAGGTTATTTGAAAGAAATTTCATGACTTCATTTATAAATTTTAAAGAAATATCACATTATTATTAAGTTCATGTTAATTACATGAAGAAACACCACATAATTCTTTTGTGTCAGTTCTTTGATGTTTAATGCACGACGCGGTTCAAACTTAATATGCGCAAACATGGCAAAAGTGGCCCAACATGTTTTCTGGACGATTTAATTAATCGGACATAACTTTTTAACCCAATCTAGTAAAGAAACCAACTAAACGTCTTTTTTTAGCCAAGATATTACTAATTGTATTGCATATAACATTTGTGCCATAACTCTTTTAGTTTTTTCTTGAGACGTCAAAATGCAATCGTACAAATTGTATTGGTACACCCTGTATTTTAAGAGTATAACATGCTGCTTTGGATTTTTAATCCATAAAAAAAATAATAACCAGTTATTGAAATATTCATAATCTGAGTATATAATGAAATCACTATTATTATAAATAGCTGTCATGGTCTTGATGTGTGTTACACACGATATTTTGCATCACTTTTACATTCCTAGTTTTTTTGTCACTTATGTTACTTGTAGATCATTAAACATAAACTATTATGTAAGCATGATAATTTTGAATTCATGTTTAGTGTTATTCCGTGGTTATGCCACGTGTGACACGTGTTTACACGTCGCATCCACATTCAAATTTTATAGCTATATCATAAGGTTTAATAACTCTGTCTACTTTTAAGTGTTACATTAAAATGTTACACATGATTTGTTTTGCATTCAAAATTTAACCAAATATACGGGGTAATAAAATAATGACTGTACAATAAACCACAGCAGGTTTGGAGTAAGTAGTTCAAAATTATGTATTATATTGGTGATATGTTTAACGTAAGTAATAATAATAATAATCTTTCTTTATTGAGGGTAATTCCACTTCAGTGTCAAGCACTGCTTTCCAAGCAGGCCCTCATACAATTATAAATAATGTAAAGTACATAAATTGATAAACGGTAAATACACATGATAAATCAAAAGCATAATATTGGTTACATATATGGCAAAGATTATATAAAATACAAACTAAAGTTAAGATGTTCTTATAAAAGTACAATTTATAAGGGAATAGAAATACAAGTTATTTAGCAGAAATATTTGTTTGCACTTTAAACTGATACAAAGACATATTATTTAATTCTTTGCGGATTTGAGGTGCAATTCCATTCCAAGTATTAGCAGCTCTGACATGGAATGTACGCTTGCCTGAATTTGAATTACATTTTGGTACAACCAAAGTGTTTGATGTATGATTCCTGGTAATATGCATATGACTATCATGAACAAATTCAAATTGAGATGATAGATAAGATGGCCCTATATTTCTTAAACACTTAAAAACTAAAATGAGAAGTTGATTTTGCCATCTATCATTTAGTTTTAACCACTTTAGTGCACTCATTAAGTTACTTATTGGTGTTCTAATATCTGCAGATAAAATTGTCCTGGCTAGCTGATTTTGTAACACTTGCAGCCTTGTTTGAAATTCACTAGAAAAATTACTCCATACAGAACTTCCATAATCAAATTGAGGCATAACAAGTGCATTTGATAACATAACAATGGTTTGACGAGGCAGGAAGTATTTAACACGCCTAATGACACCAATTTTTTTAGAAACATTTTTACATAAATAATCTACATGAGCTGACCAAGAAAGTTTGGAATCAAGTTTTACTCCAAGATATTTAAACTCATGAACTCGTTCAATAATAAAACTACCCTCATATGTTAGATTTATATCATTAAACTTTTCAAGCATGTGGTTGGTACCAAAGATCATAAACTTGGTCTTATCAACATTTAAAGTAAGTTTGTTTGCGTGAAACCAATTTGCTACACTGTGAAGACTTGACTCTAGTTTAGCTTGCATTTCCAAAACATTCTTTCCTTTACACATTAAACTTGTATCATCTGCATACATAATGGTTTTACAGTTAACAGCATTAGGCATACAATTTACAAAAATAATAAATAACAAAGGACCCAAGATTGATCCTTGCGGAATTCCAATATTTACATTTTCAAAATCAGATAAAGAAGAATTTACACTAACTGTTTGAGATCTTTCATACAAATATGATTTAAACCACAGAAGCTCTCTGCCTTGAACACCATATTTTTCAAGTTTTTTAAGAAGTATTTCATGGTTGACCGTGTCAAAAGCTTTCTTTAAATCAATAAATATAACACCAGTAGCAAATCCACTATCCATGTTCTTAAGAATAAAATCTTCTACATTAAGTAAAGTTGTGGTAGTTGAATGGTTGGCACGGAAACCAGATTGATCTTCAGAGAGAAGACCTGCATTAGTCATAAACATATACAATTGATCATGAATGGCCCTCTCAATAATTTTGGAAACAATTGGAAGAACAGAAATGGGCCTATAATTTCCAACATCAGTTTTGTCACCTGATTTATAGATTGGTGTTACTTTTGCTTTTTTCCATATATCAGGGAAAATAGACTTACTTAAAGATATATTACAAATATATGCAAGACAATTTGAAATGTAAGGTCCAGCTAATTTGAGCAGCTTGACATTAAATTCATCTAGACCAGTTGATTTATCAATCTTCCTATTGCGTATCTGATCAAAAACAAACTCAGGACTAATTTCCTGGAATTTAAATGTAGATGATGAATTACATTGTTGAGAGCAAATAGAATTACATGTACAATTTACATTTGCATTTGTATCAAATTTGTTTCCAAGTTCATTACCAATTGATGTAAAATACTTGTTAAATGTGTCTGCTGTATACTTAGCATTTGGAACATCATTATTAGAATTAATGTTAGGCACAGTGGATGATTTACTGTTTGGAATAATTTTCTTAATATTTTTCCACAGTTTTTTACTATCATTCATGTTATTAACAACAGCTTCATTACAATAATTCTTTTTAAGATAATATCTCATATTGTTAACTTTATTCCTTAAAGTTTTTGCCATATCCCAATCAGCTGGATTGTTTGTTTTGTGTGCTTTATCAAAATAGAAGTCTCTATCTTTACTTAATCTTAGAAAATCACTATTGATCCATTCAGGAAGGTATCCTTTAATCCTGTTTTCTCTAAAAGGTGCATGCTTATCACATGCTTCAATAAAAGTGATTGCCATGTGCTAAGTGCAATGTTTACATCATCAATATCTTCAATTTGATTCCAATCAATATTTTGAATAGTATTAATAAAATCAGCATCATTAAATTGTTTAAAACATCTAGTCTTAACATTTCTTGGAGGATGTTTTATTTGTTTATGCTTACGAACTACATATATCAATGAATGGTCACTCAGACCTAAACTGTGAACTCCTGATGAAATTACATTTTCTGGCTTAGATACAAATATCAGGTCAATTTTTGTTTTACTTGTGGGTGTTACCCTTGTATATTCATTAATTAACTGCTTCATATTTGAATCATTTGCCAGAGTAGATACCTTTTAGAATAAAAAGTCTTAGCTATATCTAAGTTAAAATCTCCTAGGATATACACTTCATCATATAAGTTGTTACATTTCTGGAAAGTTTCATTAAGTTCATCTAGATAATCAATAGTAGCAGTTGGTGTTCTATACACAGCCTCATTTCAAATATATAGTTTTAGTTTTGGTTTTGGTTTTCGTCACGTGGTTTCCTATTGTCCTGCCTAAACACTTGAATCACAAGATATCGAACTCTTTGTTTCTACCTTTTGTTTAAAACTAAACATTTGTGACAGGTAGTTTCGGTTTTGGTTCAGTTTCTTATAAGTGGTGTGACGAATAAAATTACAGGATTTTCGAGTTACCTGATCTAAGTATACAAAAGAAATGTTTAAATTTCGCAGTGCAATATTCACGAGCAGAGAAGTCGAACAAAACAGTCTACATTTGAAAGCATTGATTTAGATTGAAAGCATTGGCTTGAGACTACGAAATAGCCTAAGCTGATTTCACTGTGAAAATATATAGACCATCGAAATATTTGCATTCGACATTACAAAAGGGCCACTACTGTAATTGTATAGGTGCTATAAACAAAATCGATTCATGTCCTTAATCCCATGTACCAGAATCGATGGAAGGCCATTATATGACCTCTAATAACCTAATGACTTTTACTGAAGCAATTTTACTGCAAAAGTAGAAGATAGAGGGAGAAGATCGGGGGGTGTGTGTGTGGGGGGGGTTGGAGGGCAAGGGGATATGGGCCGGAGAGAGAGAAACATATGAGAGAGAGCATTGGAAGTGAAAGAGAAGGGGAGGAGAGCTCGAGATGAAGATATCGAATGTAGGGGAGGAGGAGGGGAAAGGGGTAATTTAGGAAAGAGGTGGTTATATAGGGAGGGGGCCCCCTCTTAAAAGAGGTATGGGTTGTGCTTCCGGGGATAATAAACTAATTCATAATCAAATCATCTCCATGCATCGTTTGTGTCTCATACAAACAAACAAATTCCCCCACCCCACTCCAGTATACGCGCATGTATATGATTTCTAGGCCAGAACTCGTGAGTGTAATATGCCACCTACCTTCGACAGAGAGCATCAACTGTCGTCCGCGGGATAGATTTCCGATATCAATCATGATAATAATTATGTTAGCACAATAGGTTATTGTATACTTCTGGTTATATACCCTATACTGTGTCCTCCCAGCATAATAGTGTTATGATTGCAGATCAGATCAGCTCTACTTTTTAATCCCTTGATTTTTGGTTTCTGAACAAAAGAGAAACCAAAACTATATATTTGAAATGAGGGAGTGTACTTATCAGAATAGGTTTAGTACTAGGTAAATTGATTTCTATGAAAAGAGCTTCAATGTCATTGTTATGGAGATCATTATTCTGTTTACATGACAAGCTGTCCTTAAAGGCCCATTCAGTGATTTGCTCATCCGGACGATCGTAAAAATCATCAAAATTCAGATTTTGGTACCTTTGTAATTGGCATAGATGTGCTAACATAGCCTGCTAGTGGTTCGGTCGAAAGCCGTGTATTTTAGACACAATAAAGCATTTGCATGATTCTGGACTTTTGATACTGACAGTACAAAAGTCCGACTCGAGATCGAAAGAAGCTCACTCTCCACGTACCAACACGCGTTGCGTATTGTTTCTACTACTTCCCAGCAAACACAAAACGTTTTCAAAACGTTTTAAATTGGTTTTAGTTTGGTTTCGGTTTTGTGAAACGTTTATAAAACGTTTTAAAAACGCTGCCATGTGACATGATGTAACAGTTCAATTCTTGATTGCTGAATGTTTGCACCAAAACGTTTTAATAACGAAATAATAACGTATACAACGGCTCTTAAGACAATCATGATGGAACGCAATCATAGCGTTTATAAAACGTTCTAATATAACCAATTAGTATAAAGCATAATTTGTCATCATTAAATCGTGTGTCGTCTTCTTTAACATCATCATCTTCATATCAACATCATCATCATCATGCATCATTATCAGCATCATCATTCCATCATATCAAAGAACACATTTTCATAACATGTTTTATAAAAGTTCGGGGAAATGGTTCATGTTAAAATTAATTTCTGATGATATTTTTGGTAATTTGTAAAAATGTACAATTGAAAGTTATTTCCTCAACCACTATTTTTTAATGTTGCGTAAATATTTACATCACATGTAGGCCTATCTTGAAAAGACTTTCTTTTTAGCTCTTTTTATTAGGAAAACATACTGCATTATATTGTACTCCATGCAAAATGAACTTTTGAACCTTTGGCGTAAACGAACATAAATTCAAAATATTCAGCCTCATACCATGCTGCTTTGACCTCTGCCTATGACTGCGCAGTGCAAGGTGATACTATAGTATGCAGACAGTTAGCGTACTGGAAATGAGACTGCGTACTTGACCTGTGGTATGCCAGGGCAGTTATTATTTTAACGGTCATTATACATCATGTACATGTTTTTGCCGAGCCGGACAATGTTGATTTTAGTATCAATACATGAATATAGCATTTTTAAAATCAACAAGCCACCAATCCAATGCAGGTATATGGAGAAATGACTATGCAGACCTACACCATGGGACCTACACATCGGCCAAGTATATCGTTTTGGAATATAATTTATGTATATACTCTCATGACTGTAGGATAGCTGTTGGGATATTACTTCAATATTTTCCAAAAGGTGACATTTGCGGTTGAGTTTTCTTCCATCGGTAATTTGCTATAGGATTATATTGAACGGTGTCTTTACAAAATGCGAGTGTATGGATATGGATGGTATTCTATGCGGTCGCATAATCCAAACAGGTAGGCCTAGATGTTTGATACTGCAGCCAGTAAGAAGAAACATGGAAACTAACACAACGGCTAAAAGCTATATTTTGGTTGATCCGAATCATTCCTGCCGGCAAGAAGAACTGTCAAGAGCATGAAGCATGGAAGCCTTTGAGATATGCATTATCTCATGATGTGAGCTTAATCAATCATAGTTAATGTATCTCTTTATCGGCCATGTCTTGTACTACACAAGAGATCGAGAAGTTTTAACGTCATAATGATTCTATGGAAACGTTATTAAAACGGTTACGAAACGGTTTATGAAGGTGAGAAAACGTTATGATAACGTTTTAAAACGTTTCATGCAAACGTTATTTAAGCGTAATCAAAACTCCACACAATTGCGGTTTTTAAACGTAATAGTGAAACGTTTTTAAAACAAAACTGAAACGTATTATTAACGTTAAAAAAACGTGAAATGGCTAGCTGGGTTATTACATCAGTAGCTACTATTTTAAACAAAATACACAATTTTAACTGTTTTTCATATTTGAATTGACCGTTAGTTTGCCTCGGTGACCTTTAATTGCTTATTTTGTTTTCTACTACAAAAATTAAGCGTCTGTTTTAAATCAATTTTAGACTCTACTTCCCCCGTGTTAGAAACACTGGACTAGGAAGTTGTTCCAGTCGATTGGTGGCGCACTGTACGAAAATCTCGATTTTCTCGAGTCGATCTGAGTTGAAGTAGAAAACCTTTCTAAAACTTCTGTTTTTGACTAATTTGTCGATGTATTCAGGGGAAAAGTGGTTTAATGAAATTCTGTAGACTTATTCTTTATTTCTAAGCAACTCTGACAAATTTCCATTTTTTTTAGTGTTCCTGTGAAATCACTGAAAGGGCCTTTAACATAACAAAGAATTCCACCATGAGATATTCCATTTTGCCTATCTAACCTAAAAGTAGTATAACCATTAATATTAATGTCTGAATCATCAATTTCATCATTTAACCATGTTTCTGTAAGACACAAAACATCAATCTTATTATTATACATAAGTAGGTTAACATAGTCAATTTTGTTTATAAAACTCTGGATGTTGATATGAGCAATTTTGAGCCCTTTTTTGTAATTTGCATTGAAGATCAACAAAATTTTCTTTGAATGGAAGTTCCTCATTACATATTTTGTAGAAACAAGATTTGCAAAACCAATTATTTGATTTCTCAAATTCATGAGAGTCGATGCATGTAATATGATAATCAAGAGTACAATTTTTACAAGTTACATAAATATCATGTCTAACAATTTTGGTTGTACATTGCGCACTTCTTAGTTTACTAATATTTTCATTACATGTAGAGACCTTTGAGTTTACGGATTCAGTTCTGCTGTTCTCATATCCCATAAAAAAGATATATAGTTCTTTGCTAGTTGTATAATTCCTTTTCTATTAAGATGTAAAAAGTCTGTTTTGGTGAGATGAGATAATGATATATTTGAGTTATTAACATAAGCATGATTAAGTTCTTTGCAGATTTTTAACAATCTAGCATTGAATTCGTTGATCCAAATGCAACGTCCCTGGTTTCCTTGAGTTGTTAATGATGATATACCAATGCTGATGTCGCTCTTCACATTTGTGATCGCTTTAATAAGTTCTTGCATAAGTTCAATGCATCGATCGACTAGACAGTACTTCAGGTTATTAGTTCCACAATGTAAAATTACAGATGATGCATCATACTCTTTTACCAAAATCGGTGCAAGTTTGATCCAATAATGGAAGTTGGTTCCACTGACACATAAGTTGATGACATTGAAGCGTCGTGACATTCTGTTGCCATCGAGGTGTTTGGGGATAGAGTCTCCTAATATTAAAACAGTTTTACAATTCATCCTTCGTCGCGGGGGAGTTGATTTGCTTGTGATGTTGCTGTTGGTACATGTTCATTAATATGTCCATTAATAATAGTTGGAATCCGTGAGATAGATGTAGGCCTGCATGGTGTTGCGAGGGGCATGCTGTTTTGATCACATGCCGTGATTCCTTTTCTGGTGACAGGGGTGGCGCAGATGGTTGGAGGGCAGGAGTCCTTGACAGAGGTGGCGCAGATGGTTGGAGGGGCGGAGTCCTTGACAGAGGTGGCGCAGATGGTTGGAGGGGCGGAGTCCTTGGAGTGGGAGGGCGAGCAGATAACTTGATTGGGTTGAGGTGCATGGTTCTAACGGTTCTTCAACATGTAAGATATCAAATCTGTTGAAAGTAGGTACACTTGCAGTCATGCACGTTGTAACAGGAGGAACTGATGGCGTAGTTGATTTGTTTTCAGGTGGGGATATGGACTTGGGTACTTGCACAGTATGTGTACTGGCACTAGCAGTAGTGGTAATGGTCTGCTTTTCAGTTTGTGTTTCCTGGGTTGAGGTGATGCATAGTTCAGTTTGTGTAGAGATTTCTCTAGTTGACTTTGGTAATGGTGGGAAATCATGGTCATAATTCAAAGAAAAGTTAATAACAGATGACGCTGTTGATGATGATGATGAAGATGACGAAAGAATTTCATTTGCAACAGCAACTATAGTTGATATAATATCTGGGAATATAGTTTCAACCCAATCTACATGTGGGTTACCTTGAACTGATATTGTTTTATTTGCATAGCAGGTGATTGTGATGGACTGTAGAGTTGTAGGCATTACACCTCTGTATATGAGGCCATGTCTTTTCTTGATCTGCGGGCTTCCATATTTGTACCGTAATTCCTTGTTTATGTGGTCAAAGATGGTTTGGTTTATTACAGTAATAGTTGTTGACTTTGACTTGTGTTCAATATTCCACATTGAGTTGTTGTATATGTCCATAGCAGGAAAGTCATAAAAGGTTCCATTGTTGGATTGGCACAGTTGGGTGTCCTCACCCATTGTATTGCCACTCAAGACCATTGTCAATGGGAGGATGTTCAATCAATCAATAATCAATATATGTTGTACACTATATAGCAGCAATAGTCAGGTATAACAGCAAATTTTAAACACAAATTCATTAATTTCCACAAAATGGTAACATAATTCAGCAAAATAAAGTACATCAGTAGCATCCATGCATAAAACTGAGAATATCCATATAAAATTTATATCACAAATCCATGTAGAAACTTCATATTATCAAGGTTTTGTTGGAGCTACTAGAGAGTGTTGCATCCTGCTGCTGCTGCTGATGAATGCGCTTTTAACAAAGAAACATTAATAAACAATCATGCACAATAACCATTGTGACGCACTACTACTGCTTCCACATCCCTGCTCCAACATATGCTGTATTTTGCTGTCAGAGTTTCGAATCGTGTGCGTTAAAATGAATTGCAAAGGGCGTACCGTACATGCACACGGACGATTTTTGAATTGCCAGTTCGCTTACCGTGCAACCGCGAAAGAGCATTGACGTCACTACCAAACTTGAGGTGAATCACAAGCTAGCTTATTCTCAGGTATAATTTATATTTCACATGCTTATACAACTTCAACTAACCATATCCTTGATCTTCTTACAATAGAAGGATTTTTCAATAATCCAAAGTATTATATAAATGTTTACAATAATCTTAATACTAATTATAGAGAGTTTGTCCGTCTGTCCGCGCGCTATCGCGTGCTCGCAGAGCGCGTACGCGGAGTATCAACGGGCGTGTGCGCGGAGTACCGACGGGCGCAGTGCGGGTATCGGAAAGCATTACAGTGTGCATGTTACTAATTTACAGGTGAGGTGCATCTCATCGGACCAGAACCAGGTAAGGCCTATAGCCCATTATATTGATCATTAAGAGACGCAGGCCTATATCATAGTAGTTTAAAAGGTCAGGGCGGGTATATGGGTAACGGGTGTTTGGTAATTAGAGATAGGCCTATAACGAGAACCACCCAACCCGAGAACCGCGAAATCTAGTAGTATATAATATTGTACATTGTGTTAGGCATTAAATGGATATACAGTCATTTGCAAGGGAGATAGATTTCAATTTTGACCTCCTTATTAGGTGTGGTGAAAAAAACTTTTATTTTTCTCAGATCAACTTGGAACTCTTGGCGAATTTTACTAGTGTACATACTACTATTGTGCTGAAATATCAGTAAGATCTATATAGAGTTATACGAGGGCCAGTCAGTATGTAATGAGAGTTGACCTTTGACCCCATATATTGAATATTTGGATGGAATTTCTTTATGATTGCATATGTGTAAATGATACCATGTACTTGATTACGTAGCAGCATTAGCATAAAATCAGTAGACCAGGGACACTGTCAAATGACGCAAAAAGACGGGCCTTTTAAAATATAGTAATGGCATGGACAGCAAAATTACATGGTGGATATGGGTAGTTTTGGGCAAGAATAAACACTAGGCCCAGGGTCTGCCTCTCGTAATATCTGAGGCTTGCCATTAAACTTAATAGGTGGAAAGGGGACGTCTTTGAACTTCAACAACTTTAGGACTTGAAGGGAAGCAACATTTTTCTGCAAAAATGGCGAAAATGAAAAAACAGTTATTACAAATGACATTAGAAATGAAACAGAACAAAATATACTGAGTTGTTAGATGTGAGAGGCATGCGTAGGTGGGTTGTCCGATACAACTGCTGGAAATGTATGAAAATTGCATAATTTCATGTAGGCCTAAATAGGGCTCAAAATATTATAAAATGCTAGGTAAATAGAACTTTTATAATTCATGTGATTTTTTATTGATGATCTCAACCTCAAATTAACACAATTTTGTTTAAAATCAATTTCTCACGCAAACGATGATATCTCTCTCTCTCTCTCTCTCTCTCTCTCTCTCTCTCTCTCTCTCTCTCTCTCTCTCTCCCTCTCTCTCTCTCTCTCTCTCTTGTACCACTACTTTTAAATGTAACAACAGTAGAATAACAGTGATATTTTAATCACGGTTTCAATTTTTATTTAGAGAGTCTTCCGTTTTAATGTTTGGAGATTAGTCAACTAGTAGTCAAACTAGCAAAAGAAATTAAATTTCCACGTTTGTTATTGTTGGCAATATCAAAATGTTTATAGAAAGAAAAGCCTTGTTTTTGTTAAAAAATGGCACATGTTTTACCACACATTATAAGGGAGTGTTCAGAAATACTCTGGTGGGGGGCTGGTAAATATGTAGGGGGTCATAGAATTTTAGGAGTTCTGTAGGTGTATGAACAGGGGGGTTAAAAAGTTTTTCGGCACGTAGGGGAGGGGTGTAAAAAATTTTCACGAGCTGCGCGCGCAAATGTTCCCATATTATACCAGAACAAAAGTACATTTGATCCAGTGTTAAAAATTGTCGTCTATAACTTAATTTTGAGGTTTTTTCAGTTCTTTCTGGTCAGCTCTTTAAATCACTAAAAGCTGTAATATCTTTGCTCTTCTTTAGTGTTGAAAATTTTTACAATAATGTTTCATGTAGTACAGATTATTAATTAATTATCACTGATATATACAACTAAATCATGTTGCATTACAATTATAGGCGGAGGAAGCTTGGAGAACCGGGGTACACGCCGCCCCCCCCCCAATTTTTTCCATGGGGGACATCCCTTAAAAATCCTAATAGAAGGAAAAAAAATTGCCATGTGCAACTTTTTTTAGCACATCGAAAAGCACCATGTTTTGGGCACAAATAGGGTAAAATTGCACAATTTTGCGCTTCGCGATCACACGAACTGGCCCATCAATTTAATAGCAAAACACACCATTTCGGCAGTAGTGTAGACAGGGGATGAAAGGGCCCCTGACAAAAAATGAAAGAGAAAAGTGCCCCTCTGACAAAAAATGAAAGAGAAAATCTGGAGGGCAAAGAAAAGGAGCAAGGAGCCCCTTTTCCATATAAATTCAACCCGATTATGGGCCAAAAATGTTTGCACGCTGTGTGCGCACATTGTCACAATAAAGGCATTTTCATCCCATCATGGGCGAAATACACAATTTTTGCATGCGTTTTGTCCCAATAAAACCTTTTTTTAAAGCTCAAATACATGCACAGTCTCTCTAAAAAACAAAATAGGTATATGTATTTGCAACTGCAATTTCTTTTTTCGTCTGTGCCCCCAAAATTTTATTCACCCCCGACGAAGAAAACTGGCTACGCCCCTGTATTTTGGGCTAAAATAGTCTTGTCTTTGTGCGCTTCGCCGCAACAAAAAGTCCCAGTAAACATAGGCGTAGATCCCGGGGAGATGGCCCATACAATCATCCCCACAATGTTGACACCTGTATGTGTGTTTCTGACCAAATTAAGCTCATATTTGGCCATTTTAGCCACCAAAGTGCAAATTTGTGCGCGCTTCGCGCGCATTTAATCAACGTTTGCATCAATTTTCATTCGTTTAGCTTCCAAATGGCAAAAATTTTAGCGCGCTTCGCACACATTTGTACCATTCACTTATTTTGTCGTCAAATGGTACTGGTTTCATTATACTTTTTCCCCCCCCCCCCCCCCCCCCATGCCAAAAAGAAATCTACGCCACTGCCAGTAAAACCAGAACAAAATATACTCATCCCCGACCCCCCTAAATTGATTCCAATCATAAAATGTATGGTTTATTAATAGTGGGTTGCATAAACATACTTATACTTCTTAAAACAATTCCACATTATTTTATATCAATGACATGGGTACAATTTCATTGTTCATGAATACAAGTCTTCGTATCATTAATATGTTTCCTCTGCCATTTGTTGTAGAATGGTACATTATGATGTGGGGGGGGTTCAAAATAGTTTTGAACCTATATGAGGGGGGTCAAAAAAGTTTTAGGTCCATTAAGAGGGGGGGGTCAAAAAAGTTTTGGGTTCGCGAAGAGGGGGGGTTAAAAAAATGTTCGACATTAAACAACAATTTTCCAGCCCAACCCCCCCCCCAAACCAAAGTATTTCTGAACACTCCCTAAATAAACTAAAACCTTTCCAGCCCGACAAAGATTGTTTTATGACCTAGAAGTTTGTGTTCTACTACTATTCGAAAAGGCAGCACTCTCCACACTTTAATTCTCGGGAAAATGTAGAATATACAACAATACCTCATTTCAGCCTCTTATTTCCCTTAACAAAAACGAGTAATTTTCAGCCAGTGACTTGTAGACCATTAATGTTATGCTAATGCTGTTACGTAATCAAGTGTGTGGTGTAATGTTTACATGTGTTGTATGAAAGACAAAGGTACAGTGTTTATGTGATCATGGAGAAATGCCATGAAAATAATCCATAAATGGGGTTACAGGTCAATTCTCATATGTACAAAATGTATGTAAGATTGTAACCTAAATATCAAAGAACATCAAAAGGCGAAGTACGGACACACGTCTTTTACCCAATATTGGACGTTATTATTACAGAAATGGATCGAAGATTTTCCGTAGATAGCTTTGCATTAATGTCAGGAATCAAGTCACTGTGTCCGGAAAGTGATACATTTCTTGACTTAGCGTCCGTGGCGATCTTTGGAAAGATATTTGACGCAAACATAAAGGATTTTAGTGACTAGGTTCCTCAGGCAAAACGTCTCACAGAGCGTAAATTCACGAACGCCAGAGAAGAATCACCAAAAACCCTGTTGCAGTTTACTTCCATTTTAGATCAGGAATCAAGTCACTGTGTCCGGAAAGTGACACATTTCTTGACTTAGCATCCGTGGAAATCTTTGGAAAGATATTTGACGCAAACATAGAGGATTTTAGTCACTAGGTTCCTCAGGCAAAACGTCTCATAGAGCGCAAATTCACGAACGCCAGAGAAGAATCACCAAAAACCCTGTGGCAGTTTACTTCCTTTTTAAGATACTAGGAAGTATTCAGTGCACTATTTTGTCTCTGCAAAATCGCTGTTGCTTTTCCAGTATCCACTGCGGTATGTGAACGTAGTTTCTCAACTTTGAAGAATAAATCAAAACGTACTTGAGAAATTCAAAGTTGGATAGCCGTTCAAGTGATCATGGGGTATTGCACATTGAACGGGAAATCACAAATTCGTTAGACCTAGATGATTTCATTGAGGATTTTTCAGAACAGCACAGAAACCTGAAGACAACCTCTTTTAAAACGTATTTGAGACAATGATGAACGAAGGTGTTGAAACCAATAAACTGGGACTATTTACCTTTACTATTTACCTTTTCCATGTATCCCATAATATAATACACTGTTTCAGGGTACAATATGTCCTCATAGTCCCATGTGAAAGACAGTAAATTTTGACCAGGAAATGATGTTTCTTGTGACATTCAGAGCTAAAGATGACGTTACACACCGTCGACATCCCTATATCTTCGTGTTAAAAATTGCCGTGGTAGTACGATAAATCCTCACGTTTTTCAACAACTACGCATGGTGATTTTGAGCTATTTTGTTTGAGATAGGCCGTGCGACTCAGGCTATGCATACAATTTGAGATTTTGAGAGCCGGCCACACTGTTTCTATTCTATGTTTTACGATTTTCGCATGATCAGTATATGGCTGGCCGTAACCGCCACAACGTGGAGCTGCTACGCGTAGCTTACTTTTCGCTTCGCGGAGCTAAATTGACCAATCATGTTAGATCTTTTCATTACGCGGAGCCAGTTGATGCATCATCGTTCCAGAGAGAGAAAACTCTTGCCAAAATTAATGTTTACTATGTGGATTTTAAATGAATCGAATGTAAATAAACCACAAACAGTTGTACAGGATCAATACCATTGTTTGATTAGTGTATAGTCAATGTTACCTTGCATGCATGTGCCATGTGTGTGGCGTGTTTGTTTGTTTGTCTACTGTGTCAGGCCAGGATCACTGACACCCACGGTACTGATACTGTCATACTATCACGGTGATCATATTGTTGAATGTTGTTGACTTTAAAATAATCATGATGCAGTCATGTCTACAGTAGAATTCACCACGACCTTTGAAGGACTTAAACCCCATTAAAAGCTATTAAACCAAGATAACACTCAATGAAAACAGCTCAACTATGTTACATCAGATCTTCTCTGGTTAAATACACACTGCACTTGTGTCTGTTTTACCTGTGCAATGAACAATGAACTGGTATTATAGTTTCAGTTGGGTGAATGATTATAAAGCGAACGCAAGGTAACAATACTGTCTGGGCTTTTGTTTACGAAATGAGACAATAGTCTGCTTATTGTTAACCAGCGTTCTTGAAAATGAGGAGCACAATGGTTTGCAGACTTAACACGGTTTAGAAATAATTTGTTCATATTTTTTGGTGTTATCTGTCGTTTACATATCCTTCCTAAAACACAAAAGTACCAATATTTCCAAACACCTAAATTAGCTAAAAATTTAGGACATGTTACAAAACTATATTTTCTAGAATTTCAGAGAATACTTTAAATATTGACTGGTTATTTTTTACACAGTGACGTCATATAGGCAATGGCATAATACTTCTAACATACACTAGGTCACGCGTCAATGGTGAGCGCACTGAGTATTGTGTATAGGAAAACGGGCAGTACCGTAACTACAGTAAGTATGGCCTACTACTAGTATATAAAGTAAATCCGAACTGGTTTGCTGAAGGTCGAATTCCGCAGGCCACGCCGCGCAAGATGTACAAATCAGCCTGAATTGTGTGCATGGTTTACCACCACTCTGCCTAGCTATATAGTTGTGTACAATACTGTATGAGTTTCTTGTGAGTGCATGTCCATCTTAATAATAAGTCGGTTCGTACTTTTCATAAATTACTTTTTGAATCATAACTATCGTGACCGAGGATATCTTGCAACTACGTGAAGCTCGTCTGGCAAATTCTTAATGACTAAATTCGCTTCACGTAATGAGTAAGTCGTACTTGATTGGTCAGTTTTACCTCCGAGTAATGAAAACTCTAACATGATTGGTCAATTTGGCTCCACGGAACAAAAAAGTCAGCTACGCGTAGCAGCTCCACGTTGTGGCGGTTGCGGCCTACCATATCAGTATCCCATATGATATTTCTATTGTAAGAAAATTTTATTTGTTGTCACGTAAATCACAGGTTTCGTTTAAATGTACTAACTGGAAATTAAATGTACTAATTAGTGAGGACCGGTATTTTGCTGTGGATATGTTTAACTGCAATTTGCGGGTAAAAAATTTGAAATCCTGGGTAAAAATTTTGATAATATTCAACTCTTTGAGAAAATTATTTTATAAAGGAATGCTGGTAAAGCCAGGTGCAATACAATGTACATTATTGACACACTATCACGCTCTTTATCTTCGTCAATAATAGAATAATCGATTTCAATCGAATTGAATGCACTGAGTTTGTAGTTGACTACTGAGCGACCTAAGCGATCGATTGCTAGCCAATCAGATAGAACTCCTTTTCTTGCGTTCAGTGAAATACCACTCGCCTGTCGCTCACTACCACTCGCCCGTCGCTCACCAACGGAGTATTAAATTTATATTTATCGTATAGGACGTCGACGGTGTGCGTTAGTCACCCGAATCCTTAAGATTCATGCTTCCAAAAATAATTTTTCTCTCATTACACTTGTTGGTGATTTTAATATTCATATGGATTGGGTGGATGGTGAACCATCTAACATAAAAGGAGCGTCTGGGGCGGACATTTTAAAAATCAATTTAGAAGAGCAGCAACGACATCACTTGCATTACATTCCAGATGTTAAATCTACATCATATGCAAAATTTGAGGAAATTTGTACGATGCCGTTTTATTTTAGGGCCATTTGTCTATAACTGGTCTTTACATGTAACCCTATGGAGATAGTGCCCGTTGAGGGCGCTATAACCCCTATTTTAGGAACAAAAATGTGATTTAATAAAAAACGGACTCGTGCGAATTTTCTAAACTTTTCAGAGTATGTAGTATGAACATATAGAAATATAATCAAGTAGTTGCCTTACCTGCTCTTCTCCTAAAAAAATAAAAAGTCCTATACCTCAATGATAATGAAACCTAGGTGGGAGCCCTTCCTAATGTTCTTATTGATTGTATGAATTCTTGTTGGTTTACTCAAGTGCTTAATGAGGCTTCTTATATCACTCGTAATGGTAATCTGATCCATTCCGTCCTTTCATCTTTTCTGTTTCGGTTTCCGGTTTCGGTTTCGGATCTCATTGTTATTTTGAAGTGTTAGCATGGTACGTGTGAACAATCCTTTTATTCTAGTCTTTTGTTGACTACAGAAAAGTTGAACGAAGATAACTTCTGTTTCGGTTTCGGGAGTTATGTTAATTTCTGACATGAAAAAAGTGAGATGAGAGGGTTGATGCTAATCTAGACAAAAGAAGTGTCTACATTACAAAGTGATCCTGGAGAAAACCAAGAGTTATATATTACAATAGAGTTGTGAGCATCACTGCCTTTGGTGAATAGGCCTATTAGTAGAATGTTTGAAACTCGCGCGTATTGGTATATACAACAGGAAATGAGATAAAAATGAAAAAATGAACAAAATCCATGTGCTACCCCCCGCAAGTTTTGAGCATTCTAGAAAATAGATTCTGGTCAAGGAATTTCTGTGGAAAAATATCTGCGTTTTATTAGTAGGCCTATAATATTCATGTTGCAAAACACCCCCCCCTTCTTGCTTTAAGTAGAAATTTTGAAAATTAGTACATTTGCTTAATTTTTCAGCCAATAGGCCGATGCGTTTAAGATCAGTTTTTTTGATGCTATCATTAGGAAATCATATTGGAAAAAGCCAAAGAGTTAAAGTCATTCACCCGCTCTGCCCCCCCCATGAAATTTGCTTTAAAAAAAAAAGAAAATCACACCAGAACAGAAAAAGTTAAAATCGTGTCAGACACTGTCTGATTTCGTATCAACATAATCAAGTCACATGGAGGCAAATCACTTCCAACGGACCGGAAGTGCAACGTCACTAAAGGTCTCTAAAACCCTAAAAATGAGCATAATATGCTTGCATTTCCAGACAAATATTTGTATTACATCATTTTAGGGTAATATATAAAAGTTGAACAATCCTAAGGCAGTCGGACATGATATATAAACTTGGCGCATTGTTTTCAAGAAATGTCATTTTATACGCCTCGCGGCGGCGTCTTGTTCCATACACCCCCCATTTTAAAAAAAAAGAGGGACTTTAAATTGCCTTTGTTTTGTATTTTGTTTGCTTAAAATGGATTTAGTTTGATTTCTGTTGTTAATCATGCAAATAAAACACAGATGAGAGATATAAATTCGTTTTATAAACAATTTCGACTTCTTGTTCATTAAGTTTGTCTTTTTACCTCAGATATATGTCTTGCCTGCGTGGCGCAATCGGTTAGCGCGCTGTACCGTAATTTTTATATCAGGCGTATATTACATGCGTCACTTAATCTAGGTTCGAACCCCACCCAAGCTTTCTCTCCGGAATTTTTTTTTCTTCTTCTTCTATTCTACATTTTCTCAGTTGTGTTTTTGAATCACATTGAAGTGGTCAAAAACCCGTATTTCATACAAAAAAAATGGTTTTTTTTCTCTTGATTTAATTGGAGAATACTGCCAACTGATACCTGGGGGTGGGGTAGATTCTGCAATTATGGAAACTATATCCATGCTAGATACGGCTGGTTTAGCTGAGTGCCATTAGATCTCTACCCACGAACTTCTACTGGAAATGACAATAACTTTATGTCCTCTTAAGCTTCAGCGACGAAGCGTTATACGACCCCCCTTGAAAATTTCCTTGAAAATATTGATTCGGACTCTGAACAAAAAACGTTATAAAATATATCTTTTGGTGTTAAGTTCGGATCTTTTCTTGCTTGGGTGGGATCGAGTACATGGGACTCCACACCCCCCCCCCCCCCACCATTCAATAACCACCACCAATTTTTTTTTTTGCTGAATAGGCCTATACTTACTTTAACGTTTACAACTGAGTAGTCTTTTGGTGACATGCGTTTGCCGAATTTGTCTGATAATATCTCCTATTGAACATGCTTGGGGTTCAAAGCAAATAAGCTAATCTATGTCTTTATGCTGCGAGAACTAGTGGCTAGGTGCTCGCTCATTAGATATAATTAATTCGAGGTTTTTTCCAATATGCCTTTCTAATGAAATTTTACGGTCGTAAATTCGCGATAAATTGTACGGCTTCAATTGACTTGCGTTGGTGTATAGGTACTCCAGCCTAAGCGGGAGTAGATTGTGAAAATAGCCCAGCGTAGAAATATACATTAACATGATTAATATAAATTAATCAATAATAATCAGTGTTGCCAAGAATTACGTATACTTGTTCGTGCAATTATATGGCTGCCTAGTGCTGTTATATGCTTAGATTCTATAATAATAATTATTATTTTCTTTATTCATTCCTTTCTTTTCCTTTCTCTGCACTTATTCTTTCTTATGCACACACTTAAGCAGTGGCGTAGATTTCTTTTTGACATGGAGGGGGGGGTAAGTACCCAGTACAGTGAACCTTATGGTACGAATACAAATGCGCGGACAATTTTAGTATAGGCCTATTGAAACTAAACTGGTGAAATATGGGACAAAAAGTGGAATTAATTCGCTCGAAGCGCAAAAAAATGGCATTTTGTGGCTAAAATGGCCAAATGGTTCATTTGGACAGAAACCAATACACAGGCGTCAATATTGGGGGTGGGGTGGGGGGGGGTAATTATATCGACCATCCCCCTGGCAAAATATTGAGGGGATTTATCCCCAACTCCCCCCCTCCCCCGATCTACGCCTATGTAATTTAGAGCCCTGTGACTGCATCGCTCTCCTTCTACCTCTCTCTCCTTCTCCCCCTCTTCCTTTCATTTTTTTGTCTTCCTCCCCTCCCCTACAATCTCGATCACCCATCCACTTCTCCTCTTTTCACTTCTCGACCCTCCTTCACTACCTCAATTGGACCTGAAGAAATTCATTTGATTTTATTGAACAGGCCTATAACCATGATAACAACATAATAGCTGCGAAGTAGTTAATTGTAGAAAGTGACACAGATAGACCTATATACATGGCAGCAAGGACACGTGTTACGGGCAATCGATCAGCAACTCTATTGAATTTATTTAAATGAGGCGCCTAAATTAAGATGGGCGGTCAATAATTCTATGTCGACGGTAAAGTGTGTTTTTGTGTGTATGCGACAACTCGAGCACACCCTTGTGTGGTATTATAACAAAAGGTACCTCTCGTCCATGTAGACGCTTTTACGTGACTTTCATTTGATCACTTGATGACAGTTGCCTGCCTATATAGCGTTAATACGCTGTCAGGTCAGTTACCGATTTAATGGCGGAAGCCCTTTGTCCCAAACAAAAGGTACCTCTCGATGAATAGCTTGGCGGAAACTCTAATAGGCACAAATGAACAACATGTGTTACGTAATCTATTTCCTCTCCTTTCTATATCTAACCTCCTTGGTGTTGACACTGTGCAGCACCTATTATTACCTCTTCAAATGAGAAGCATGATGCCCCAAACGTAACAATGAAGTCAACTTACACACTAGTGCCGTACTATTACGCTTACTTTCGTATTCGGCGAGGAGGACGATTTCGACCTCCTGGTTTGTTTACAAACAGAGAGGTAGACAAAAGACCGTTCCGCATGTCCAAACACTCAAGTATCAGAAGGATGGTCCACAATAGCGTGATTCACGTAACATGAATAGGGATTAAAAAGCTCTCACGTAGAACCATGTGCTTCTATTGTCCAATTTGCCATCAAGATTTCATATGGAAACAGTTCAGACCCAGAACAGGATCATGTCAGAAATTAATATTTTGTTCTGGGTCTGATTATTCGGACTACTTACACACCATCCTACTTAATCCCTTCCGTTTTCGTTTCTGAACAATAGAGCTCCCGAAACAGAAAAGATGAAACGAGGGATTGTATGTTAAGTCATGTGTAACTTCTTTCAATGTAAATGATAAGTGTGATCATAAAGCTATTGTATTGAATCTTAATTTGCATACATTGAAAAGTAAGGCTGTTTATAAACCTGTTTTCTGTTTGAATAGGGCTAATTTTGTAGCCCATGGAATGTTTGTAATATGATCATGATGATTGATGATATAAGTAACAAATGGGATTTCATTGAGCATAATATTAATGCTGCTGTTGATAAAACTGTTCCTAAGAAATTTGTTAAAAAGGGTAAGTCGGTTCCTTGGATGACAAAGGACATTAGGAAGTTATGTACAAGAAAGAAGCTTATGTACAGGAGGTTTAAGAAATCTGGTAGTCATGTTGCTGAGCAACAATTTAAAGAGTGTAGTAAATAGTAAGAATTTGAAAAAAGCTATTCGGACTAGTCATTGTAATTATTCTCTTGGTATTTCCAAACTAGCTAGGAGTAATCCTAAGAAATTTACTGATAGTGGTGATTTGACTGACCCCGATGATATTGCTTGCGCTTTTAATAAGCATTTCTCAAGTAACTTTGGGACATCCTCTACCATTGATGTGAATTGTCTTCCTGACTCTCCCCCCTCTCATGGTGCAGCTTGTCTCTCCTTTGACATGTTTTCTGTTGATGAAGTTGTTGATATTCTTAAGGGTCTTGATACCAACAAGTCTCCCGGTCCTGATAGTATTCTTCCTGTTTTCTTAAAATCATGTGCAAGTGAATTAGCTCCTGTTTGTGCACCTTTTTTAATGAATGTATTTCAAAGGGTGAAATTCCGTCTGCTTGGAAGTGTGCAAATGTTGTGCCTATTTACAAAGGCTCTGGTAAGCCTAAGAATGCTATTTCGAGTTACAGGCCAGTTTCCTTAACAGCAATCCTCTGTAAGGTCATGGAAAGATTGGTTTGCAAACGTCTTCTTGGTTATCTTGATGAGCATGACATTCTTTCAGATAATCAATTTGGTTTTCGACATGGTAGGAATTGTGAGCAGATGTTGGCTAAATTTTATCATTTTCTCAGTGGTAACCTTGATAACAGCAAATATTGTAATTTGGTGGATGGGATTTTTCTTGACTTTAGTGCTGCTTTTGATAGAGTAGATCATACAATTTTGTTACAAAAGCTTCATTACTATGGTATCAGGAATAATGTGCTTAACTGGATTCAAAGTTTTCTTACTGGTAGAAAACAGAGAGTAATCTTTGGCGGAGCTAAATCTGATTGGGCTTCAGTCACATCGGGTGTTCCTCAAGGTTCTGTTTTGGGGCCCATCTTGTTTCTGTTATTTGTAAATGACATTAATGACAATCAATTGAAGATCTGAGACCTCAATTATTTCTTTCCTCCTGCGCTTTGATATGTGAAATTTTAAATCGGATTGAGTATGATACACAAATTCCACATAAGAATAATATCATCAGATTGAAGCCAATACTTATTTATTGTCTGCATCCTTCTCTTTCTTGATTCTTACGTATCTGTCAGTGGCAAGTACTCTATGTGGTGCTTTAGTCTGTGGATGATCGTTTCCGTAAACCTGAAATGAAAGTATAAAGAAAGTAATTTACTGCTACAGCGAGAGTAATTTGATATTATTTTATATTTATTAATAATTTAAAATGTATACATAAGCATCAAAGGGCTATAGTTTTAAGTGTTTCAAATATTTTGGGTGGAAAATTCAATTCTTAACTTTTTTTTCAAAAAGAGGTCGTTTGTTTCAAATTCAGGACACTAGACTCGCTTGCCAGTCCTATACAGGTAACACAACTTCTAAGTTCCCCCTAATACTTTTGAAAATAAATCGAAAAATATTTTACGAAATGTAAAAATGTAAAAAGATATGTATAGCCCTGTTTGTTTTACCCATGTGGACCAATTTATAGCGTCACATATCATTGCGTTCAGTCACAATGGTCAATTATGTAAGAAAAGAGGCCGTTTTAAAAGTTGCACCTGAGCCCATAGCAGTCAGGTTTTTCGTATTTAGGGATTCAATCATGACTTGTGTCACCGTTGTTCATCACCGATTAACAACGATGTGTCTGCATCGTTTGCGTGGTTTACTTTGCGAGGACAGCTTTAGCTTTAGCTGCCCTTGCGAAATAAACCACGCAGACTACGCAGACACATCGTTGTTACTCGATGATGAACAACGGCGGAACATGATCGAATCCCTTTCAACAACGAAAACAAGCTAACGGTCGTCTAATTCACACGATTATTTCATGAGGAATGACCAGTTTAGTCATTGTCACTAAACACAAGAAGATCTTTTGATGCTTTTTGATGATATCAAAAGAACTACAGAATAAAAGAGCAGTATTTAGCCGCTTCCTGAAAATAATGAAAACATCATGTAGCGCACACAAGTTCCAAGTATGGCAAATTTCTGACGCGTATCGCGTATACGCGCTTCCATTAACTTGCGTTCGCGTATTCGCTACTAGCAAATTGTGGATTCATCACAGATTAACAACGATTGGCGCCTGTAAAAAGGTATAGGACAATTGTTGAACAAACACATGAATAGGCCTGGCCTGCTGAATTGTTTGAGAGTTGACACCTATGGACTCAAATGCAACTTTTAACACAGTTTTTTTACATAATGAACCATTGTGACTGAACGCAATGACGTGTGACGCTATAATTTGTTCCAGAGGAGTAAAACACAAAAGGCTACACATGTCTTTTTACAAGTTTGCATTTTGTCAAATATTTTTCGATTTATTTAAAAAAAGTATTTAGGGGGAACTTACAACTTGTGCTATGGGCTCAGGTGCAACTTTTAAAACGGCCTCTTTTCTTACATAATTTACCATTGTGACTGAACGCAATGATGTGTGACGCTATAAATTGGTCCACATGGGTAAAACAAACAGGGCTATACATATCTTTTTAAAATTTTACTTTTTATAAAATATTTGTCGACTTATTATAAAAAGTATTAGGGGGAACTTAGAAGTTGTGTTGCCTGTATACGCCGTACCTATGTATATTTAGGACTGGCTTACGCTATTTTGGATGTCAATGGGAAATACAAACTTAACGATTTTCGCAGGTCAGAAAAAGGAAAAAAAATCTTTAAAATTTCATCAATGTATATAAAAGTGGTACCAACCTTATTGTGCTTGGTAATTAAAGACTAGGTTGAAACAAAATTAAGGATCGAATGCATTTTAGTGTCCAAAAAGGCAAAATTATCTTCAAACCTCTGCCGAATTCTGCACCCTTGCGAAGGGTTCAGAATTCGAATCGGGAATAAAAATATCCGATCTTTCCGATCAAAAACACAAAATTACAACTTTAAACATACTATTGGCAAAAGACATTATTGCCAAACAATATAGAATAGAAAATTCGACGTCAACTTCTCAAAATATTGGAGAAATATGCTCACTAAACATTGAGAAACTACGCAATCCGATCCCATTCACACGCGTAGGAAACTGAAAGTGCTAATCCCCACTAGGAGAGACAGTTAAATTCATTTCGTTGTTTCCTTTTTTAAAGTACAATTGTCATGTTTGCATTTGTTATTTTCAAAGATATGGTGAAAATATGTTTTGAAATCCAGCTATTCTTAGCCCTCTTTTAACTCAGCAATTTTTGTAACATGTCCAACGAAGATGGGTTAGGAACGTCCTGAACCACATAAGACTTTGCCCCCATTCAAAATTTCTGGCAAATTTCCATTGTGTAGACCTAAAACGGGGAAATGCACAATTTTAGGCATATTTTTTGGATTACCCTCTTGAAATGTAGATCCCTCCCATATTTCCACCAGAAAAGAAAATCCTGAAAAATGAGAGGTTAAGTGTCGGCTAAATTTAAATTTTGGCTACAAAACCTACATCTAATGTGCGACTTTTCACTATAACGGGGCTTCACGCCATCCTGATTTGATGGTCGGTATTACTCCTGAGGTAATGTAGTAGATTATTTGTTGCACTAAAATGACGATGGCCCTACGACGGCCCTACGATTACGCTAAATCATTCGGTCGTATATATTAATTTATTAAAACCATATGTGAGTGGACACTACGAATGAGTCGTAAACTCGGCAAATTGTATACTGAGATACAGTGCAACATATGCGTGAAGGTCGTATTCATAGGTGTCTCAATTAGGCGCGACATGTTTCTCATTTGATAGGGTTTAAACCAATCAATAATCCTATTGCTGAAGAGGATAATAATCTTCTACATATAGAATCATTAAATAGCTCTAGTCTGTGTTTGCCGTTGCTAAATCCTGTTCAAAGGCTGGGTTACAATTGCATTGTATTTTGTCTAGGTATGTATAACCAAAGAGCTTTTAATATAAATAGAGTGGCAATAGATTATGTACTGCTTTGTACGATTGATACCGATTAGAGTTTGCGACAGGCTATTCATAAAAAGTGGTACCATTGTTTCTAATAAAGAGGTTCCGCCATTAAATAATTGGTCACTGATCCGGCATCATATTAACGCTCTACACAACAGGCGAGTATCAATAAGTGACCACAATACAGTCATGTGTAAGGGCAGTCATGTGTAAAGTGGTACCATTGTTCTTACGTATCCCAAATGTGTGCTTGTGTGGGTCTGAAATCTATAAAGGAGGCTTTAGCTGTCGATGCAATCATCTTTACCACCCACTTGACTTTGGGCGCTTCATTTAAATAAATTGAATGCTCTTGCTGATCGATTATACATCAGAATGTATTAAGGCTGCCATGTCTACATATCTATATTACTCTATAATGGTAATG